>NC_132988.1:83555100-83860700 GCF_048564905.1 Vicugna pacos
AAGCCCCATGCATGCTATCCGATGGATGCTATTCTGTCATGTTAACACCTAAGCCACAATTCAGTAAAAGACACACGTATGTAATAGCAGTATATAATTTGCCTATCTTTTGATGGATTGATTTCTTTCTCTAGGATATTCACAAACCCGCTCAAATTTTTCTGAAGATTGTAGAAGTCTTTGTGTTAGATGCAAGGAAAAGATACTGTATAATTCCATCCATCTACAGAGCCATCCACATTCGCTCTCCAGTGTAGTTTTCCAGTTGACAGAAGGGTTACATAGCTCTTTCCTTTGACATTTTCAGGTTCTAAACTGAGTATATTTTCTTCAAAATGAGGTCATGTCCAAGCATGTGTTTTGTTCTACACTTATTGTAAACTGACTGACTCCTTACATGGTCTTTTTGAAAACAGTTTCGATGTAACACTTGAGGCCTTGATTTTTCTACGATCTCATTAATGCCCTTGTAAATGCCAGGTTTTGTTAAGGAAGAAGAAGTTATGTTAAATGATGGGAATCCTGGGACCTGGGTATTATTTTTACAAGTAGCATTTTTTGGGGGGGAGGTCTGGAAAATGTCACAGCATTTCTGTTTTTTTGAGAGGGCTGCTGTTCCCTTTCCTGAGATGTAATGAGATGCAATTGATCTGTCAGCAAAAACAGTTTTCAGAGGCTGCAGATGCAGTAAAATCAAATCAAAGCAAATGAGATTATCCTAAAAGTGACTTTTGAATAAAAAGTAGTTATCTACTTTCTGAACAGCCTTGAAAATAATACCAAAAGGATGAAAACACAATCAAAGGCAGCTTAATGTTCTTAAAAGTTTATGAGAACCTTTTAAAAAAATAGTGCTGGAGTAACTGGATATCCACAGGTGGAAAAAAAAAAAAAGAACCTCAAGTTAAACTTTGTACCTTATGTAAAAATTAACTTATAAATAATCACAGACTTAATTAAGTATAAAATATAAAAATATAAAACTTTTAGGAAAGAATATAAGAGAAAATCTTCAGAGCCTACAAGTAGGTGAAAAGCTTTCAGACTTGAGACCAAAAGCATGATTCATAAAAGGAAAAATGTGATAAATTAGATCTCATCAAAATTAAAAGCTTTGCACTGTATGACATTACTTATATGTGGAATCTAAAAAATAACAACAGACTAGTGAATATAACAAAAAAGAAGCAGACTCACAGATATAAAGAACAAACCATGGTTACCACTGGGGACCACTGGGGAGAGAAGGAGGAAGGGGCAAGATTGGGTAGGGGATTAAGAGGTACAAACTACTATGTATAAAATAAATAAGGTACAAGGATATACTGTACCGTATTGGGATATAGCCAATATTTTAAAATAAGCATAAATGGAGTAACCTTTATAAATCACTATGCTGTACAACCTTAACTTTATATAATATTATATATCAATTATACCTCAATAAAAATTTTTTAATAAAAATAAAACGATTCTAGATTTCAAAAAGGAGTTAAAAGATTTTTTCTTTATGAGGAGGATGAAAAGCCAAGCTACAAACTGGAAGAAAATATTTGTGAAAGAGATCACATATTCAACATAAGTCCTTGTATCTAGAATATATAAAGAGCTCTCAAAACTCAATCTAATTAGAAAATGGACAAAAGACATTAACACACACTTCATTGATGAGAACACACAGATGGCAAGTAAGCAAATGAAAAGGTACACAGCATCAATAGCTATTAGGGAAATGCAAATCAAACCCACAACAAGATAGCACTGTACACCCATGAGAATGGCTCAGATACAAAATAAATAAATAAGTAACCATAACACCAACTGCTGGAGAAGATACAGAGAAACCAGATCACTCTATGCTGATGGAAAAGTAATATGGTACCATCACTCTAGAAAATAATTTGTCAGTCTCTTATAAAATTAAACAAGCACTTACCATATGACACAGCAATTGTACTCTAGGGCATTTATCTGAGAATTGAAAACTTACATCAACACAAAAACCTGTACACAAATGTTTGCAGCAGCTTTATTCATAGGAGCCAAAAACTAGATGCCCTTCTGTAGGTGCATGGATAAGTGAGATATAATGAAAAAGAGCAACCTGTTGATATCAACAGATATATAACAACTTGAATGGCTCTCAGGGGAATTATGCTGAGTGGGAAAAAAAACTATTCTCTAAAGGTAACATATGATTCCATTTATTTAACATTCTTAAAATAACAAAATAATAGGAAAAATAGATGGCTGCTGCGGTTAGTAATGAGGAGGCGGGGGGGGCTATAAAAGAGTAGCACAAGGGAGCTTTGTGGTGAAGGAATTGTTTTGTGTCTTGGTTGTGGTGGTGGTTATCAGAACCTATGCATTTGATAAAATTTCATAGAACTCCAGACACATACACACACACAAAACAGGTAGAACCGGTAAAATCTGAATAAGCTCTATGGATTGTATCAGTGTCACTTTCCTGATTTTGATACTGTTCTATAGTTATACAAGATACTGCCTTTAGGAGGAACTAAGCAAAGGACACATAGGACCTCTGTAAATTTTTCTGGGCAACTTATTGTGAATCTATAATTATTTCAAAATAAGAAGTTTAAAAAGTTTATGAGAGCTAGGGTTGTGTGTTTAGTGAGAAGTCTGGGTGGTAAAAGACCATTGTTGTAATTTGTTCCCTCTCTTCCTTCTGGCTTCCTAAAAAATTGGTGGGTCTGGATCTTGAAAGTTTCATGGCAGTAAATAAATTCTCCTCTTTCTTGTCTCTTCTTCCTATTCTAGGCATTGCCACTCCTCATTATGAAATACACAAAAATGGAGTAAATTTGAGAAGTTTTCAAAACCCCCTCTTCTATTTAACGATTTCTTTTCATCCTCCATTTGTTAATCATTACCAAGATAGTAAAACTTATTGTGCACTTATTTCATGCCTGTCACTGGTGCAAATTTCAGAAACCCAGCTTAAAAGAAAAATGGAAATGCTTGATTTATGGAACTCTGAATGCCAAGGGATGGACCCGGCTCCAGGCACAGGCAGATGTCAGCATGTGTAACAGCTTCAATCTCTTTCTCTCTCCATTTCTCGTCACTACCTGGTGTCATTTCTAAGATAGTCTCTCTTCATGTGGTAACCCACCTGGTCCTTATGTGTCAGACTCACAGAGAAAGCTCTTGCCATAGCTCCTAGGCAAATTCAGGGATCAATCCTTGAACTGTGTGAGATTCTTGCAGAACAAAGAATGGTCTTCCTTCCCATAAAGGAATATTATGCAAGCAAAAATATTATACACCCTCATTTCACAAATAATCAAAGCTGGATCTTTTAAAGGTCAATTATTATCCCAATGTCTTCCATCTAGTAAATGGAGCTACATGACTCACAGCCAGACTGTCCAGCTCCACTGCTGAAGTTCTCAATCATGAGGTCACACTGCCTCCAAGAACTCTTCCTCTCTTGGTTAGATAATCCCTGTTTCTAACATTTCTATATTTATTTTTATTTTCTACCATATGCTTATTGACTCTTTTCTTTATAAATTCCAGGTTCTCAAGTCTCCCACACCAACTAAAACAGAATAGGAAATAGAGTTCAGGAAGATTCTAAGCAAAGCTTTATACAGTGAAAGATCACTTCATCATTTCAATATAGCTTTAGGGTGTATCACCATTTATACAATAAATGTATGCTTAAAGGTTGTATACTAGCATAAATAAAAGTTCTATAAAACAGTTTTTAAATTTTCCTTATTTATATATATTTTTGTGCCTACTACATGCCAAGTACTCTTTTTTTTAATTGAAGTATAGTTGATTTACAATGTTGTGTTAGTTTCAGGTGTACAGCAAAGTGATTCAGTTTATACATGTGTGTGTATATATATACATGTTCTTCTTCAGTCTTCCATTATAGGTTACTACAAGATATTGAATATAGTTCCCTGTGCTATACAGTAGGTCCTTGTTGTTTATCTATTTTATATATAGTAGTGTGTATATGATAATTCCAAACTCCTAATTTATCCCTCCCCCACCAACTCCTTTCCCCTTTGGTAATCATAGTTTGTTTTCTATGTCTGTGAGTCTATTTCTGGTTTGTAAATAAGTTCATTTGTATCATTTTTTTAGATTACATATATTAGAGGTATCATATGATATTTGTCTTTCTCTGTCTGACTTACTTCACTCAATATGATTACATCTAGGTCAATCCATGTTGCCACAAATGGCATCATTTCATTTTTTTTAAGGCTGAGTAATATTCTACTGTATATATATCCCACATCTTCTTTATCCATTCATCTGTTGTTGTTGATAGACATTTAGGTTGCTTCTGTGTCTTCACATCAAGTACTCTTAACACCAAGAACTTGAGTTACAAAACAATACGAAAGTGAATCCAAAATAAGTATTTTTTAAAGAGATAAAAGTACTAAAGACCTGAGTTGGAGTCCTCATTCTAGTGAAAAGAGAAAAATAATAAACAAACCAACAACTATATAGAGATACCTAGTATGGTATGTTAGGTGATAAGTACAAAGGAGAAAAAGCTGTGTAAAAGTGACAGGAAATGCTCAGATGAAGAGGGTGCTCTTTACTCTCAGGTAATCAGAGAAGGAAGACACCATTGATAAGGTAACATATTTGCCTTGAATGCTTTGCCCAGTGTAGAATTAACTCAATAGTCCTGAAGGTCTCCATTATATGATAGAATGATAACGATATGCCGGGATAGGATAGGAGTTGAAGGTAATTCTTTGATATATTCTTAAAGAGAATAAAACTATAGAAGGATAGAAGAATGAGGAAAAGAAGCTCATATGATTTTGTTGGAGCAGCTACAACTGCCCTTGGTAGTTGAACCATCAGACATATGGATGCCATGATGAGGATATCGGGGTGACCTGCTTGGACACATACTGAGTTCAGAAAATAATTGTCTTAATTTTATTTTTCACTTTTCTCTAAGAAGTAAATATACTGTCTACTTCTGCTTTTTCCTTTTAAGCTGTTTAAAAATTCTTAAACTGGAGTTGAAACTGAGAAAGATTGAAAGTAGCTTGCATATGTTAGTAATGGGTGAAAATATAGAAAAAGGACCTCTGACTAATTTTTGAAAAAAAGGGATTTGATTATTTCACAGATGAACAAAGAGAAAAAAACTACTCGATTTTGGCTAATTTTATTCTTCTTGGAAGTGTCTTAAATTTCTCAAAATAGTATCATCTAGTATTTATTTTACAGCAACATGACATACATACATATACAACTTTGAGTTAAAATTATTTGAGACGCTAGAGATAAAATGAGTAGTGATTACTCCTTTGATGATACTAAATGAAATGTCATTTGTTTTTATATCTCAGAACTCATTTCAGCTCTGTTCTGATTATTTTAGAATTTTTTAAATAAAAGATCAAATCATGCTGATTTTTTCTCTTTATTTCTTTCAATTACCTTTGACCAAATACAGTAAAAATTTTGATTTTAACATGCCTATGTAAAGAAATTATGTATTTTTGTAAATACCAGATGTCTTTAGAAAATACAACAATGTTTTGATTCATTTTTAAATAGATTGAAAAACCAGTCTAGTGATAAAAATTGTTATACAACTTACCGTGTAGAAATAATAAATTTTACTTGATCTATCCTTGTATTTTTATAGCTACCATTTAATTTTAGTTTCCGTTTTTACCTCATACGTCTGGAAGTATCTATTTTGCTGCCAGCTTTGCCGTGATGTGATTCATAAACATGTCAAGAAAATCTAATAAATCTTTCATTAGTACGTATTAATATTTTAATTGCAATTTAAGGAACAAAGGACGATTCTGCCTTCAAAGGATTGGAATTTTTTTTAATGTCATGTTTCAAATTAGCAATAATGGTGCTGTTTTTCTATAACGGCTTTACCCTCAGAACATCTATCATGTGAAAATCTAGCCTTGTGGGCACTGATGTAACTGCAAAAAGTTATTGACTTTTTGCTTTTTAAAAAATTCTCTTATTACTTTTCCCCACAGAAATTTATCTCTAAAGGCTCTCTGAGATAAATCTAGGCTGTTTTCAGACTGCATGTCAAACTTTCCCTGGTCTGTGTGTAAAGAATTCAGTGACAGTATCTCCACCCACAACATCTCCTGACCTCAAGAGATTGAAGAGATGAAACCTAGTTCCTTTTGCAAAAACATTAGCAAGAATGTCTCTTGGACATACAGATCTTTTATTAGCCATTAGTCCACATGACAGTCACTATGTGCATTGGATAAACCTGAAAGCAACATCAAGGGGAAGGACTTTTTAATAATGTTGCTTATTATTCCTGTAAATTGTTCAAAATAAATTTTATCAAGTAATTAGAGAAAATAAGAAAAGTTATCCTCTTCTATAAAGGATGTTGTATTTTTTAAATTTTGTGAGCTGCTACATCGTTATCAGGATAAAGTTAATCATCCTACAATAGTAAGTCTTAAGAAATGTAGATGTATTTGCTCTGTGGTCCTCCATTTCTCTGTATTCATTATTCTTTCATTGTCTTTTAGAAAAGTGTTTCTTCTGGGTTGATTTCACAATACAGTGTAGTTCATCCAAAAGTCTTTCTAAATTAAGAGATTTTCCTGGAAACAGAGAGGTTGCATCTACCTAGTTTGAAGACGTAAGTAGGATAAGGAATAATTAGGATTATTGGAGTTACTATAAAACTCATGAAACATTATTGTTCAAAGAAAAGGCAAAGCAATTTCTAAACTGGGAATTTCATCCAGATTCCAGAGATCTCTGTGGAGAGAGCTGAAAGGTATACTTGTCACTAAATAATATATACCTGTCTTCAGAATCAAATAGATCCCCAATCATTTGGTCATTTGTTTGTAACTGCCACAAATGACAATCTCCCCTTGAGTCTGAGCTCTGTAGCCCTACAATTGGCTTCTGCTCTAAGTTTTACTTAGAGACCATAGGCTAAATTGAGTTTTTGCAGTAGTTTTCTTTTAACTTCCACAATCTCAGCAGAACTTTATTCTTCACTTGTAGATGCCCTTAAACAAAAATTTTCTCTATTTCAAATTGGAAAAATAGGGTGGTAGTTCTAAATGGATCATCCTGCATGAGCATAGGCAGTAAATAACAGGAAACTGGGAAGATTCATGACAAGGTGCAGATGGTCTTAGAAAAGATAGAACAGGACACAGAATTGTAAGCATTTTATGAGTCTCTAAATCCTACAGCTGACATTGGCTTAATAAATGCTCACCGAATGAATGAGTGAGCATCCTGTAAAACAGTTAGACAGAACAGGTCATCATTATTTCACAAATAGTATCCAGTTGCCATTATTTATATAATGAAGCTATTCATAGCTAACAGGTACATCAAAGTGACTATGAAAACCAACATTCCACACCTGGATTTTTTTTTTTTTTTGCCTTAAGGACTGGGATGCCCAAGACAGTAAGGATATTATTATTATTATTTTTAATTGAGTTATAGTCAGTTTACAATGTTGTGTCAGTTTCTGGTGTACAGCACAATTTTTCAGTCATACATGATGGATTTTTTTAAAGTATTACCAAACTTCTCCTTTTTTCTTTTCAAACTTCTCTTTTTTTATTGGAGTACAGTTCATTTACAGTGATTCAGGTATACAACAAAGTGATTCAGTTATACATACATACATATCTATTCTTTTTCAGATACTTTTCCATTATAAGTTATTATAAGATATTGAATACAGTTCCCTGTGCTGTGCAGTAGATCCTTGTTGCTTATTTTATTTATAGTAGTATGCATCTCCATCTTGGTTTTAGGAAGTATTTTCTGTCCTGAAAAATTACAGCTAGTGACTATAGCATGGTGATTGATACAGACGTGTCTTAGGTGAATACCTTCACAAAGTTTGAGAAGAGGATTTTTCATAGTTACCAAGAACATCCAGGAATTAAATGACAATATTTGGATACTTCATGTCAAAAATAGACATATTTTTCTTATGCTAAATTGCATAGACTGCCACCATCCTTTGCAACAGGTCATTATTATTGTATCTTTTAAAAAGGAAGATTTATTTCTTTAAAAAAAATTGTGATATAATTGACATGCCATAAAATTCATCCTTTAAAAATGTAGAATTCAGTGGTTTTTAGTATATTCACATCACCACTCTCTAATTCGAGAATGATTTCATCATTCAGAAGGAACCCCCATACTTATTAACAGTCACTGTTCTCTTTCCACAGCCCCTGGAAACCACTAATCTATTTTCTGTCTCTATGGAGTTGCCTCTTCTGGGTATTATGTATAAATGGAATCATACAATATGTAGCCTTTTGTTTCTGGCTTCTTTCAGTAAGAGTAATGTTTTCAAGTTTCATCCCTGGGGCTCTTTTTTCACAGGATCTTTCCATGACTGGTTTCTTCTCATCTTTTAGGCCTCTTGTATCATCTCCCTCAGAGAGGCAACCCATGATAATCCTGTGTCAAGTACCTTACCCCCAATTCCCAGCCACCTTCTATTATTTCATTACCCTGTTTTACTTTCCTTGTAGCATTTACTACTATCTGAAAATCTTTTGTTAACTTGCTTACTATCTGCCTTTCCTTGAAAATCTGTCAGTTCCATGAAGGCAGAGACTTTAACGACTTGATCACTGCTACATGCCCAGCTTCTAGAAGGGAGCCTAGAAGGTGCTCAATTCATATTTGAAGGAATGCATGTCTATCTTGCCTAACCTCTAAATCTTCCAGCTCTTGCCCCTAGTCTCAGCTCCTAAAGCTGGATCTCTTTACATATTACTGGACTTTGCTATTGCCAACTGCTGCCTGACTGAGTTTCTGTCTATTGCTGACTCTCCCATTCTCCTGACGTTCAACCATCCTCCCCTTCCTAATGCTCTCTGTGATGACTTTTCTATTGTAAGCTAACATGTCTCACTGATTTGCAGGTCTATGTTCTAACTGAGACTTCATTTTTACAGGTTGTAAGCAGAAAGCAATGTCCAGTTGCCAATTTCCAAGAGATGAATAGGTGAGAAGAATCATCATGGTACCCAGAATCAAACTTTCAGTCTTGAACAGAGTAAGTGGAAATGCTTTAGATGCTGCACTACACCTGGGGGTATATACTGATGTATAATCTCAATTCAAATGAATGTGAACTTCTAAATGGAATATTTGAACAAAAGAAGACCTTTGGAATTAGCTTCCTTCTATTTAGTCATTTGTGGGATTCCCCAACCTTTGCTCCTAGTGTCTGTTTTCCCTCATTCCCCAATTCATCTCTTATCTGCAAGTTTTTCTTAACCAGTTCTGCAAAAATAATGACTCATATACAGTAAGTAAAGGAAAAGCCATGAATAGGGAGGAAATAATGGCTACACATTTAACCAACAAAAGCTCCAGATACGTAAAGCATTTCTATAATGGGTAAGAAGAAAACTAACAACCTAATGGGGAAAAATGAGCAAAAGAAACAAATGAACTGAAGATAAAACAATAATGCCAATACATTTGTGAAAAGATACTCAGCCCTATTAGCAGTGGACATTGCAAATTAAATCCACAATGAGATGCCACATCCACCAGACAGGCAAAGATTTTTGCAAGGATGTACAACAACGGAAACTTCACGCACTGCTGGTGGAGTGTAAATTGGAACAACACATTGGAAAACAATTTAGGGTTTAACTAGATTATCCCCTATGACCTAATAACTCTGCTGCTAGGGGTATAACTCAGAAAGCTCTCGCACATTTGTACCAAGGGCCATGTACAAGAACATCCAGAGCAGCCTGGTTTATGCAGGAAAAAACTTGTAATACATGAATCATTTCTTTTCTTGACCTGCTGGGGGTATAAAAAGCATCGAGCCCACTATTTCCAGGCTTCTCTGTTTTCACTGATGTCTCACCTGACATAGGCAGCTGAGACTAGTGATCTTTCAGTGTGCCTCCAGGAGACACAAGGAGGGCAATGGGAAGCCAGACCCCCCTCCACCTGCCCACATCCTTATGTCATTTACATCCTTTATATTACTCTTTTACTTCTTTGGGAATAAATCGAAGTACAAGAATTCTTGAATCAAATCTGTTCTCATCCATTCTTGAACCTGGACCAGACTCTATAATCTGGCCTTGCACACATGCTTCATGGATATAAAGAACTTAAAAGTGATAGCCATTATTTTTTCACTTTGCCTATCAGAGTTATTTTCTTGCCTCTCTGTATTTCTGATAGAGCACTATCCCAATAGGCCTTGTCATACAGCTATTTGAGTCTGGGTTTGGGGTCCTTTACCAAATTGTAATTTCCTCTATTTTTTTTTTTTTTTTGGTGGTGGTGGAGAGGAGATAATTAGGTTTGTTCATTTAATGGAGATACTGGGGATTGAACCCTGGACCTCATGCATGCTAGGCATGTACTCCGCTGCTCAGCTTTACTCTCCCCTGTAATTTCCTTTTGTTATTTGGTGCAGCATTTGGTGCTACTATGGAAAGCAGTATGGAGATTCCTTAAAAAACTAAAAAGAGATTTGTGATCTAGCAATACTATTCCTGGGCATGCATTCGGAGAAAACACTAATTGGAAAAGGTACATGCACCCCAGTGTTCATAGCAGCACTATTTACAATAGCCAAGACATGGAAGTATTCTAAATATCCATTAACAGATGAATGGATAAAGAAGATGTGGTGTGTGTGTGTGTGTGTGTGTGTGTGTGTGTGTGTGTGTGTGTAATGGAATACTACTCAGCCATAAAAAGAGTGAAATAATGCCATTTACAACAACATGGATGGACCTAGAGATTATCATACTAAGTGAAATAAGTCAGAGAAAGACAAATATCATATGATATCACTTATATGTGGAATCTAGAAAATGTTACAAATGAACTTATTTACAAAACAGAGACTCACAGACATAGAAAATAAACTTATGGTTACCAAAGGGGAAAGAGGGGGGAAGGATAAATTAGGATTGGGATTAGCAGATACAAACTACTATATGTAAAATAGGTGAACAACAAGATCCTACTGTATAACACAGAAAACTATATTCAATATCTTGTAATAACCTATAATGAAAAAGAATATATATGTGTATAACTGAATCACTCTACTGTACATTAGAAACTAACACAACATTATAAATCAACTATACTTCAAAAATATTGTCATTTCCTTTAGGAAGATTACTAAATGTTGTATCTTTGAGGACAAGCCTTGACTGCAGTGGATTGCATAGTTCATGTTTCGTACATTAAAGCCCCTAATTTAGAGAAGAAACACCTTCACAGAGTAGAATGGCCAGTGGTTCCCTCACATGATGATATCTTTGGGCAGATTGCCTATTATCTCTAAGCATGGTCAAAAGAGAATCATAATACTTACATCCCAGAGACGCCATGAATATTACATGAGATCGCATGGGAGAGTGCCTGACAAAAAGATGTCCCTTAAGAAATGTAAATGTGTTTCCTTCCTAACCTTTCCTCAGCATTCCTTTCAAAAGGGGGTCAGGTAAGTTTCATCTTCTTTCTTTCTGGAGATGGAAATTAAACCGGTATCAGCCAGTGTCCTGGAAGAGGCTGCCCGGGGCGGGGGTGGGGTGGGGGGTGGGGGGTGGATGTTTCCACTTAGGAAGGAAGGTTTGGGGAGGGATAAACAGGTTACCCTGGAAATCAGAATGCATCAATCAGCTAGGGAGTGACAGCAGGAGAAATGCATAGAAAAAGGAGTTGACTTGGAAATCCACAGGGCAGCCAAAGACCTTCTAGGACTGTTAGAAACGTGTGTGGTCAAGCCCCAGCCGTCCTTTCTTCCTGACCTTCTTTAACAGACAGCTGCATTCCTGGAAAGGCCTCAGACCTGGCAGGAATTTGGGGAACACCACCACCTCTGAACCAGTTTCGCTCTAACACGCCCCGGGCGTTGGGCTAGGGGCTGGGGGATTGGAGAGGGAACAGAACAGAAGTGCGTGGACAGAGGTGGCTACGGGAGCTGTGGGACAGGAGGCACCGCACAGTCTGTTGAGGTAGAGAAGGCTTCCCCGGGAGGGTGAAGAAGGGGCATCAGAGGCAGAGTGTCGCAACCACCAAGTTTGAAAACCGGGATCCCAGCCTCTTCAGGCCTCCTGGTTTGCCATCCCCATCCAGCTCCAAATCCTTCCAAAGAAGAGAATGGACTTGCATTGTTTTAATTCCATTCCCCTCTCTCTCAGGGCCCCTAGGGCTGGGAGACCGAAAAGGCGTGGTACCCTGAGTCAGAAACTTCTGCGTGGGGCGCGGGTCCAGCTGCGGGATGGGGCGGGGGCTGGCAGCGGGTAGGGAGTGACGCGAGGGAGGCCGGGGGCGGCGAGGTGACGCGCGTGGGGACCTCGCCGCCTCAGCCCACGTGTCCGCGAGATTTAAAAGTTGGCAGCGCGCAGGGCGGTCAGTCTGGCCGCCGAGCCGGGCGAGCAGCGCGCCAGGAACGCAGAGGCTCGGCTACAGCATCGCGTGGAGCGCGGGTCGGTGCAGCTCAGGGTCCCGGGCCCCCAGCCGCCAGCAGGAGCCAACATGCCGCGAGCAGCAAGGCAGGTGGCCGCTGCGTCCCCGCTCCTGCTACTCCTACTGCTCGCCTGTTGCGCGGGCCGCTGCCGAGGTAAGCGCACCTCGCGACTCCCGGGGCACCCGCGCCGCGGTCGCGTCCCGCGCCGCTTCTCCCTGCTGCGATCGCCGCCCTCCCTTTCTCATCTCTTCTCTTGGCTCCTGGTATTTGCCACCCCCTGGAGCTGCGGGGCCCTCCAGGTTCTCTCTCTTAACCAGGGGCGCGGTTCGCCACCCCGGGGCAGCCAGCGGCTCAGGTCCCAGTAGCCCGGCTTGAGCAAGGACCTGGGCCTGGCCGAAATCCCCAGGCTGGGCAGCCTTCAGTTGGTGGAAACTTGTAGAGCTCTCTCAACTAGGGATGTCCAGCTCTTGTAGCCCATTGGTAACGGGAATTAAAACAGTGAAAATTAAAATGTTTTTCCTTTGATTGCAATTACTGGATGGTGAAGCAAAACTAGAGCGAGGTTGATACCTCACCTGCTGAGCTTGGAAAGGGCTCAGCTTCCTTGGTGAGTAAGCTCCGGTTCTGTTCAGATAATCCTGAGCAGTAACAGGCCCCGTTGTAGCTTTCCAGTATTGATGGCGAAAGTGTAGGGTCTGTGGCTCATAGGTTTTCAGGCATTACATCAGGAAAAGGAGTAGAGACTTTCTTATCATACAGAGCCCAGGAAGCAAGTGTACAAGCCAGGCTTTCAGTCATTGCTACAGCTAAAACCACTAAAGGCAGATGCAGTTTGATAGCAGTAGGGACTTCCTGAACCTGGCTTAGAGGAGAGATGTGGGAAAAGCAAAATCAAGGACGGAAAGGGGTTTCTGAAGCCTGGGATTCAGGATAGAGCAGATACAATGTGTTCCAGTGGAGAGATCACTTCCCAGTTCTCTTAAGGTTACCTTTCCAGGTATCTCCAGGGGACCACCCTTTGCCTCCCAGCCCTGAGCCAGGGGCCCCTCTAGGGCCAGCCACTGCCCTACTAAGACCATGAATTTTCTAGCTTCGCAACAGGTTCTCTTAGCTTCCTTCGGCTCTACTGTCAGTGACATGATGGTGGGCTGACTGTTCAGAAGTTAGGGATTTGAAACCATAAGTGCAGGGACCTGGCAGAGCACTTAGACCATCCCTCAATTAGATGTGGGGAAACTGAAGATATATTTTCCCTAATGTACTTGTTTTTATTGCTGTCTTCTCACTGTTTTGATTTGCCCCTTTGCTTAAGGCTTTGGAGGTAGGGATGGGGGACCTCCCCTGCTTGAAAGGCAAGGTAATTTGGCTTTGAAATCTAAGCATTCAGAAGCTAGGAGACCTAAACCTTCTCCATCACATACCCAGCAGTAATACAACATGACATGCAAAGTAATGTTAATCTGTTTCAATTTTAAATCTGCTGTTGGTAAAATTATGATGGTAATAATTATCTACCTTATTAAGGAAACATAACTATAATTTTAAAAGTGGCTTTTTCTGTAAAGCAAATGTACTTTCTGTGCATGTTACATGCTATATGCCTGCAGTAATTTTTGTATCAGTGGACGATAACTGGTTTTTTGGGTGGTGGGGGAGACTTTCAGGCTGCTGGTGATTGAGCAGAAACTATGAAAAGCCAGAGCTAATGTCTAAAAAAGGTAAGTCTTGAGCTTTCTTTCTGAAAGAGCATGTCCGCCGGCCTACCAATCGTCTCATAAATATCCCCACTATTTCTCAAGCAAAGGGAGGAGATAACTCTTACCCTACACAGAGACCCTCTAGACTACTCCTTTGTGCCTTCTTTCCCCTTCAGACCTGCTCTTGGTACTAAAAAGTTAATTTTATCTCTCTAAAAATGTGATGAGGAGGAAAGAGGGTGAATTTACCCTCCTTTGATCTGCCCTGGTGATCTGCTTTAGTCCTGAGCCCCTAAAGATAGCACTGGGGGGTATGCATGACATGTATAAGCAAAGCTGGGAGATAATCTACCAAGATTAATCATTATGCAAGATGCAAATAGATGCATCGAAAAACAATAAAGCACATACCACAAAGCCAGAGGAAAATAAAATAGTGTCAATAAGTACAGATCTTTGGCAAAAATGAATTAGCAGAGTATGTACTAGCAATAAGATAAAGCCACCGAATCTGTGGCTGGAAACAGTTTGCTATTCAGAGAACATTAAAATAAAGAAGAAAATTTCCTAAAAGAGGGGCACATTTGGATATCTGCAACAAACCGTCACTTGATGTGTCCTGTGACAATTAAGTGATCAAATGTCCAAGACTAAATTAAGAAGTGTCTTCTCCTACTCAAGCCCCTGTTCATGGAATAATTCTTAAAATTCAGTCAGCAGTGACAATTTCTCACTTCCAAATCCTACGCTAGTTGAGTACTAGCAATGAGAAAAGGAAATTGGCACTTTTAGAATAATCGTCTGTTTTTCTTTCTCTTACATATAGTGTATTTACAGAAGCACACGTTCTCTATCCATATTATTTGTATCAGTTAAATTGCACAGTATAAGACTAAAGATTGCATTTTACTACGTAGTATGAAGTATAAATATCTTGAAACTGATCAGAAGCAGTGCAGCTTTGTGATGTAGAAGATAGTGGTGTTGTCTCTGACAGTATTTAGGAAAGCATCTCCTATTTGATGGTAGAGAGCCCACATCTAGGATATAATAAGAGGAAAAAAATCACATCAACTTTATAAATAACAAATAGAGAAAGGGGGATATTTTTTCCTTTGGATTTGGTCATAGGATATAAGTGGTTTTCTATAAATTATAGATAAACATTAAAATTTTTTGACATCTCTACGCTTTTTACCCTGATATTGTTTGCATGTTTTGTGTAAAAGCCACAAGGTACCCCTTTTGATTATATAAGTATCTGGATCTAGTTAGACATGATGACAATTTTGGTGTGGCCCATGCAAGCTTGGGGACATGGAAGGAGGCAAACTCTTAATGGTCTTGTCAAGGCAGTGTGGAGGTAGGAGATGACCAGGAGGAAAAAAAATATGAAATTATGTTCTTTAAACAGCTGTGCCCTGTCAAACAGAAATTAACAATGTTGTGATGAATGGAGAAATCAGAAGTACAAGCAATAAGTGGAATCCTTTGTATTTTTCCTTGCATCATAGTTAACTTTGGTTCTCTTAGATCAAATACTGCTCTCTCCCTCCATTCCTCTTTTTTTTTTTTAATTTTTCGAAGTTCACTCTTAGTAACAGCAGATGTGTAGTGCATCCAAGTTGTAAGGATTGGGCCTATGGCCTTTTAGATTTTTTTCATGAGAACAGTCGTATCCCTGTTTTGGAAATATTCAGACTTGTTAAAGAGCTTAGACCTAAAATGTTTGTTTGAGCTACCTAGTTCTGTCAAATACGAGGTATCCTCCGTTTCTTTCTAAAATGCAGTGCTAACTCCACTGGCTATTCAGTGTTATCCATGGACTAGCAGTATCTATAGCACCAGGGAGCTTGCTAGAAATGCAGACTCTTGGGGCTGTTCCCAGCTGACTGAATCAGAATCTCATTTAGAAGATCACCAGGTGTTTTGCATGAATATTTGAGAAGCACAGCTTTATCCCTTCCTGAAAACAAAATCAGCTCAGAGTGATATCCACCAGACAACAGTAACTTTGGGATATACATCTGTGCTAAGGTGAGAAATATATAATTGAGAAGTGTTTAAGATCATTTGTCCACCTTGAATAGCAGTCCCATGTAAGAGGATTCCAATCAATCAACTCTCTACCATGGACTACATGACTCCAGTAAGTGACTTCTAAGGCTGAGTACAGAAAATGTAGTTAAATACTATTAATATTATTAGAGCTTAGATTAAATAATAGTACAAATTTGTGAGAACTCAAGGCAAGACTTGACTGAAAGTGGTAGAATTAGGGTAAAAAAATCCATCAGGATTTGGATTCAGCCAGACCTGGTTTGTAGTCAGCTTCTGCTAAGTATGTATTTCCTGAGACAAATTACTTAATCCTTCATTCCTTCAGTTTCCTCATCTTTTTTTTTCTTTTTTTTAACATTTTTTATTGATTTATAATCATTTTACAATGTTGTGTCAAATTCCAATGTAGAGCACAATTTTTCAATTATACATGAACATATATATATTCATTGTCACATTCCTTTCTCTGTGAGCTACCATAAGATCTTGTATATATTTCCCTGTGCTCTAGAGTATAATCTTGTTTATCTATTCTACAGTTTTGAAATCCCGGTCTATCTCTTCCCACCCCCCACCCCCTTGGCAACTACAAGTCTGTATTCTATGTCTATGAATCTATTTCTGTTCCATATTTATGCTTTGTTTGTTGTTGTTGTTGTTGTTGTTTTTTAGATCCCACATATGAGTGATCTCATATGGTATTTTTCTTTCTCTTTCTGGCTTACTTCACTTAGAATGACATTCTCCAGGAGCATCCATGTTGCTGCAAATGGCATTATGTTGTCGGTTTTTATGGCTGAATAGTATTCCATTGTATAAATATATCACCTCTTCTTTATCCAGTCATCTGTTGATGGACATTTAGGCTGTTTCCATGTCTTGGCTATTGTAAATAGTGCTGCTATGAACATTGGGGTGCAGGTGTCATCCTGAAATAGGGTTCCTTCTGGATATAAGCCCAGGAGTGGGATTCCTGGGTCATATGTTAAGTGTATTCCTAGTCTTTTGAGGAATCTCCATACTGTTTTCCACAATGGCTACACCAAACTGCATTCCCACCAGCAGTGTAGGAGGGTTCCCCTTTCTCCACAGCCTCTCCAACATTTGTCCTTCGTGGACTTTTGAATGATGGCCATTCTGACTGGTGTGAGATGATACCTCATTGTAGTTTTGATTTGCATTTCTCTGATAATTAGTGATATTGAGCATTTTTTCATGTGCCTATTGATCATTTGTATGTCTTCCTTGGAGAATTGCTTGTTTAGGTCTTCTGCTCATTTTTGGATTGGGTTGTTTATTTTCTTCTTATTGAGTCGTATGAGCTGCTTATATATTCTGGAGATCAAGCCTTTGTCGGTTTCATTTGCAAAAATTTTTTCCCATTCCGTAGGTTGTCTTTTTGTTTTACTTCTGGTTTCCTTTGCTGTGCAGAAGCTTGTAAGTTTCATTAGGTCCCATTTGTTTATTCTTGCTTTTATTTCTTCTAGGAGAAAATTTTTGAAATGTATGTCAGATAATGTTTTGCCTATGTTTTCCTCTAGGAGGTTTATTGTATCTTGTCTTACATTTAAGTCTTTGATCCATTTTGAGTTGATTTTTGTGTATGGTGTAAGGGAGTGTTCTAGCTTTATTGTTTTACATGCTGCTGTCCAGTTTTCCCAACACCATTTGCTGAAGGGACTGTCTTTATTCCATTGTATATTCTTGCCTCCTTTGTCGAAGATTAGTTGACCAAAAGTTTGTGGGTTCATTTCTGGGCTCTCTATTCTGTTCCATTGGTCTGTATGTCTGTTTTTGTACCAATACTAGTTTCCTCATCTTAAAGTGGGAATAAGGAGAATAGCTATCTTAAAAGGCTGGTATGAAGGTTGAAGTGCCTGGTACCAATCAGTGTTAGCAGGTGCTGTCTTTATTTTTTAAAAGGTTCTCTAAGTCTGTTTTTTTAAGTATTTGATTTTACTGCATTTGAAATCTTAGACCTATTTACAGTCTTATTCTAAAGGATGTTTTCTTGATTTTAGTAAACGCAAGTGTATACATATAAGAAAATAAATAGTAATTGCATTAATATTTATAATTTATGTAGTGTGAATTAGAAAATTAAACCGATGAAGAAAATGTTGTTTTTAGAGGATGTTAAGTAGTTAACGTTTTATTTCAACAATAACTAAGGCCTTAAGAAGTTATTCTTTTTAAAAAGATCTTTATTGAGATATAGTTTATGATACATACATGTATACATGTATTATAAACTATATCTGTTTTAAGTATACAACTCAGTGATTTTTAAGTTGATTTAAAGAGTTGAGCAGCCATTTGCCTGTGATGACTATGGTGAACACTGCTGTGTGGTGTATTTGAAAGTTAAGGCAGGAGATCCTGAGAGTTCCCATCACAAAGAAAAGAAACTTTTTTTTTCTTTTTTTGTATCGATATGAGATGACAGATGTTAACTAAATTTATTGTGTATCATTTCACAATATAAGTCAAATCATTATGCTCTAAACCTTAAACTTACACAGTGCTGTATGTCAGTTACATCTCTGTAAAATTGGGAAGAAAAAAACAGAAGAAAAAAAAAGATCCTCACTCATCAGAGTTAACATGCTATAACATCATACCATTTAAATAAATTTTACCTGATACTTCATCATCCAAATTCTATTTCAGGATCACATTCTGAATACCCTAGAGGCATTGTCTTACTTAAAAAATGTTATTTCAATTAGTTGAATACCATTCTTTACAAGATTTAAGTCAAACCAGGGTGAGCACTAAATCCAAACCAAAAAAATATGTCTATAATAAATTTTTGCTCCTGCATTATTTATTCATAATAGCATAGGTGACTCTTCAAGCATTCTGAATTAAGTAGAATTGATTTATCACTTTTTTATGCTCTGTTGTACAAACCTTTTTGTACTTTTACTTCTCCTTAATAAATACAATATTGATTCATTTCCACCCAAAAAAAAGAAAAAAGAAAGAAATGTGCAGCTATCACAACAGTACAATTTTCCATTATCCCCAAAAGGTCTGTTTTGTCCATTTGCAGTTAATCCCCACTCCTACCCCCAGCCCCAAGCAACCACTAATCTTTCTAGCACTATAGATTTGCTTTCTCTGGGCATTCCATGTAAATAGCTTCCTACAGTAGTTGATCTTTTGCTTCTAGCTTATTTGATTTAGCATGATATGTCTGAGATTCATCTCTGTTGCAGCATATATCAGTAGTTCATTCCTTTTTATGGCCAGTAATTTCCAATTGTGTGTTTATCTGTTTATAGATGACGGACATTTGGATTGTTTCCACTTTGGGGCTATTGTGAATAATGCTGCTTTGCACATTCATGTACAAGTTTTTGTGTAGACATAGAAGTAATTCACTCTTGAGAGTAATGTTAATAAGGCTTATTTAGTAATTATGTCTCCTTATTCTAAGTCAAATGCTGAAATACCTAGTGGAAATAAGAGGGTAGAAAAAACAGTGAAAACAGTGAAAATGAGAAATATCATCCAAAATTGAGTTGTATGTAAATATGTAATTTTAGAAGAAATACTGTAAAATTAACATGTGAGTAAAACTTTATTTTTAGGTGCTCCAATATTACCTCAAGGATTACAGCCTGAACAAGAACTACGATTGTGGAATGAGGTAAAGAATTATTCTTACACAAATTAGTGTAAACTTTATCTTTGAAATTATCATGGTAAAATGAAATAATACAATTTAGCTTTGGGACAACTTTGATTTTACTAACATTCTGATATCATAATATTCATAATTACTTTTAAGGAAAGATAAAAAGGAAACAAAAATATAGTAAATGGTAAAGTTAGATGGAAGAAATAAGTCCTAATAATAGAGTAATTACAATAAATGTGAATGTGCTAAAATACACTACTTAAAAGATAGATTCCCAGACTGAATTCTTTAAAAAGATCCAGCAATATAGTCTCTGTAAGAGTCACACTTAAAACAGAAAACAAGAAAATGTAAGCATAAAAGAATGGAACATGATGTACCGAGCAAATATGATCTGCAAGAAAATTGGAGTAGCAGTCTTAATATCTGATAAAATGAAATTCAAATAAACAAACCACTGTATCAGGCAAAGTGGTGTCTTATATGATGATAAATTACTACAGAGCAAAAAGATACAACCATCATTAATATATATTAACAAAACAACTTCAAAATTTATTCAACAATTGATAGAACTTCAAGGAAAAATAGATAAATGAATATTTATAGATGGAGATTTTAATATACCTCCCTCCAAACTGATAGTTAAAGCAAGTAACACACAGGTAGATATAACAAAGACCTAACAATACAATTAATAAATTTGAGCTATTAGAAATATTTTTTAAAACCTGCGCTAAATAGTATGAATATTGATTTTGAGTATAATTGGAGCATTAAAAAAATAGATTGTGTCTTAGAAGACAAAGAAAGTTTTCATAAGTTAGAAAGAATCTATTTTATATGTTTTCCAATCATAATGTTTTTCTCCATAAAGCTATTATATATTGTTGGTTAGGTTAATTCCTAAATTCTTACAGTTTTTGTTGCCATGGTGTAAGAATTTAGGAATTAACCTAACCAACAATATACAATAGCTTTATGGAGAAAAACATTGAATTTTAATAAAGAAAATAGAAGATGATGTGATTATATGAAGAGACATTCTTTGCTCTTGCATGGAACAGTTAATTTAATGTAATAAAAATACCAATTTTCCTCCAAATTAGTCAATTAAATCCCATAAAAGTCAATGCAATCCCAATCAGAATTCCACTCAATTTTAAAAAGAAACTTCATAAATTTAACCTAAAATTGATATGGAAAAATAAAAGGTTACAAATAGCTAAGGAAATTTTAAATGTAAAGAGCTAAGAAAGGAAACTTGCCCTACCAGATATCAAGAGGTACTGTAATAGTAATAAAAAAGTATGGTAGTGGCCATACAAGAACAGACAAATGAACCAATGGAACCAAGATGAGAGCTTGGAGAGTTAGGCAGACACTGGCAGTGCACTGTCACATCCTTTTGTCGTGCTCTCCGTGGCACTCCAAACTCACTGTTTCTCTTTGCAACTGTGACTCTGCCTGCTTGGCCTGTGGTTGGGGTAAACCAGAAGTGCCAGGGAGCAAATGCCCCCACCACTGAGAACAGCCTAACTTAGCTGCCTCCTGCCTCAGTTGGGATAACTCTGAGTTGTATTCTGCATTGACTCCCAGTGTTCCCTGGACGGATTGATCTCAGTTACCAGTGGTGGTAACCTGCTTGATAATGTACCCTTTATTGGATTCCTTGTCTTCCCTGCTTCACTTCTCCATTCTTCTACCAGTGTTTTTTGGGTCATCTTGGAAATAATCTACTCATATCCACATCCTTATCTCAAGGTCTGTTTCTGGGTTAACCCCACCTAAGACAGAAATGCATGTACACATAAACTTAACTCACAATAGAAATAACACAAAAATTCAGAGGGAAAAGGACAGATTATTGGGCAAATGTAGGTTGAGAAGCTGGCTTACTATGTGGGGAAGAATAAAACTAACACCCCATACAAAAGTAGGCTCTAGGTGGATTAAAGATCTAAACATACAGGGTAAAAATATAGATTTAATAGAAAATATCTTTTCTGTTAGAAAAATATTGTTGAGAGCTAGGAGCAGGGAAATAAAATAAAATTTGTTATAAATTATAAAAACAAAAACCTGATGAATTGAATTACAGTAAAAGTAAATATTTCTTTCAACAAAGGACTCCACTGAAAAAGATAAGAGCCTTTGAAAAGATATTGACAATGTCTAAAACTGATAAGAGATTAGTTTCTAGGATATCTAAGACATTCTATTAAACTGATTGGATAAAGACAAAAATCCAAAGTAAAAATATTCAAAGAATAGAACAGACAATTTATAAAACAGGAAACCTAAAAGGCCAGCAAGTATCTAAAGAGACACTCAAATTCTTTGGTAACAATGAAATGAAAATTAAGACAACAACAAAGTGTCATTTTCTACCTGTTGGACTGGTAAAAAAATTGAAATCTGGATAATGGCAAATGTCAGCAAGGATAGGGGGTGTATGAATTCTCATCGTTGCTGATGAGAGAGTCAACTGGTGAAGCCATCTGGAATGCCACCCAGATACCCCTATGGTCTAGCACTCCCTCTCCTGGGAACATAGCACAAATATATTCACCTACAAATCCATATGTGGAGGACAGATACAAGGAGGTAATGGAAAGAATTAGAGGGAACCTGGCTGCCTATCACTGGGAAGTGGGTAGGCAACATGTGGTGGGTACACATTATAAAGTACTCCATGGCAGTTAGGGACAACATACTAGATGTGTCCAGAAGCATGGATAGATCTCAAAGTATAGTGTTAAGTTGAAAAAAGTAAGAAAAATACCATCCATGCACACAGTACAGATTTTGCAAGAACATAAATGGAGGATACACATCAAATACATTAGAAGAGTTGCCTGTGGGAGGATGGAATAGGAGCAGGAAATGAAAATAGAAAAGAATGAGTAAATGAAACAAGTCCAATCATGAAAGCAAGCTCTGAACTGAGGAGAATACCCTTTGTACCTAAGCCATCCCTAACAAGACCATAAGGGAATAGATAAGATCCATGATAAGGGCCAAGTACTGAGTCTTTAATAGCATTGAATTTCGTAAAGTCAACGTTAAGGGTCTCTGCCTTGGTATATCACAGTACATCCTAGAAATATATAAGCAGGACAAACAATAATTTAGAGAACAGATATTAATGTAGAATATAGAAATGTAATAGAATACAGAAACATTTTATTTTAGCTTGACATTAATTTTAATTATTAGTTTTAATAATTTCAATCTTATTTAAATTATTAAATTATTAATAATTATATTTATAAATAATTTATATTTATTATTACAATATTTATAATAATAAATTATATTTATTATTTATACTTATAAATTATAGTTGTTATTTATATTTATGAATTATTAAATTATTTATAAATAAATAATTATTGAAATAATAAAGTATTGATAACTGAGTGTATTTATTAAAATTATTAATTTTAATAATTTTAACGTTAAAATAGATTTTGACATTTACTTTAGCTCTATTTCTTTGGAAAGTCTTTGAAAAAACTTTTAGATGATAATTCTGGGGAAAGAAAACTCAAAGTTGTAAAAGCACTGGAAATTCTTTTCTAGAAAAAGATATTAAAAGAAGTTAAGATGCTAAGAACATAGAGTTAAGCTTTCTGCTAGAGGTTTTTAAAATTACGAATGTATTCAAACACTAGAAATACATACTTTTCAGTCCGTGTGCAGAGACCTAACCACTTTGGAATAGATTCATCAATGGACTCTGCAGAGTTCTCAAAAGCAGTTAGCGGCACTTAAAGCCATTAGGGCCATAAGCTGAGTAAAAGGAACAAGGCCTCATCCAAAGGAAAAGTGGGTGAGTGGTACTGCCGTGCCTTTTAAAGAAAGGAGAACAAAAGCCGAAAAGTTTTGCAGTTACCTCCTAATTTTTCTAATTGGTGTTTTTTTATTCTGATGTTTTTATTCAAGCAATAGTGATGTGCTGATTAGTGAGCCTAGAGGTTCAAGGGTTTGCTGTTTTTGGACACAGCCACTTCACACAGATGGGCAGCCTGGGCTGGGGGTGGACAGCTCTCCCCTGGAGCATGTAATGTCTTACCTAAACATCACAAAATTTCGGGAGGGAGCACTCCCTCCGACCTACTAAAGCAAAATAAACTGCATTTGGCAGTGATATATTAAGCACTGGTCACAATACAAAGCTTAGAAGTGGGGGAGCTATGAGGGAGAACCCTTTTTTTTTTCAGTAGGTAAAAGACTAAATTCCTGATGGTAAAATGGAAGTAGAAATGAGTGTAAAAATGTCATATTCTCAGACTTGTAAGGCAGTATATAGTCAAACAGATTCACTAATTTTTTTGTGTAACATAAAAGACTGAAAACTTTTTTAATTAAAAAGTATTTCCTAGGGCTGTAGCTATTGGGGAGTTTCATTACCTGTTATGGTGTTTTTGACTTTCCCCTCTCAAATGACTTCTTTTTAAATTTTTTACCCCCCCAAACTCAATGCAATTTAATTAAAGAATATTTATTGAACACTTTTTTGGGCAAGTTAGATAGCCCCCACCCTCAAGAAGTTCACTGCATGAGTGTGTGTGTGTGTGTGTCTGAATCCATGATTCTGGGTTTGTGTGGCATGGAAGAGGGAGCAGGAGGGTGGAAACAAGGGACAAGCAGAATAAAACAATTCCCTAAATATCTGTGATATATAGAGAAGACGACAAGTTCTGTGAGTGTAAAAAGGAGACAAAAACTTATGCTCTTCTACTAAATTAGAGAATCATTTATTTTAGTTCGTGTTCGACTTGGAAACAGTAAGGAGCTTGAGAATTATGACTGAAGAGTACAATTACCCCCCTTCAGTTTGGTGTGAGAATGGAAATTAAATGAAACTGATCAACAAAGAATTGTGGAACTAGAAGGGGGCCCCTGAGATGTTATGCCATAAACAGGACTCAGCCTAAATCATCCCAGACAGATAAGACTCAGTACCATTTTAAAAGGCCACCAAAGAAATAAATACCATAAATAACTCCAGACATCCAGCTTAGTGCTTAATGTCTCAGCACAGTTTTTAATGATGAATATAAATCTCTCATACTACTGGCTTTCAAGTTTTCTTTTCAGGATAAAGGCTGATAACAGCTGGTTGCCAACCGTAATTCAATAAACCTTCATTGCAAAATAGAACTGTTTTCTAAAGCTGGCTCCTTGGTTGAGAACTGGAAGATGCCCCATTGTTATGTAAGAGTTCTTATGGTGTGCTAGTTGTCATTTCCCATGTATGCTAGTATCATGTTAATTTCAATGGTGTGATTACATCTCTGTGTTGTAAAGGACCACGATTGCAGGGTGCTGCTTAATTTTGAGGCCATTCTTTGGTCACTACTCACATTTCTCAGGCTGAATTGTATCAGAAGCTTTTCCCTCTCAATGTTTGAAGCATCCTTATACTTGCTCTCTGATGATCCCTACTGACTACTAGTGGAGGCAGGTACCCCTGTGGCTGTGGGCAAATGTTGGGGAAATCCCAATTCTAGGACTTCCTTCAAAAGTTAAGACTCTTCTCTCCCAAATCCAGAGTCCTGAACTGTCATGGAATTTCAGTTAATGTTACATATGTAACTTGACTTTGTAAGATCTGCTTTCCATTTTTTGCTGTCTTCTGTGTGTTTCCAAGATGTAACTGGCATTGTTGTTTTCTACAGATAGGTGATGCTTGTTCGTCTTTCCTGTCCATGGGTTCTCAGCCTCAGGTAATTCCAAATGGCGGTGTTCCGTAGTGACGTAAGCATTTCTGTAGTGCTGAAATACTATGTTTCTCCCTTTGGACCTGTCATTATTTTATAGGCCTATTAAAACATGTCAGCATATTAGAAATTATTATATCATCTGCAGGTAGTTATCAGTGCTGTGAGTTTCTGTTGTAAAGTGCTAGGCTTTTATCTTTAAGTAAAATAGGTTTGCAGGTAATATACACATATTTTGAAAATTAAAGTACTAATTTCAAAATCAAATTCTGTGTTAGATTAAAAATAATGTATCTTCTGCTGTATTTGGGGAGCTAATATCCTATCCCTCAACTGAGTTTGAAACCTATGGAGAGATGAACTTACAGAGTTAGACTTATGGAGAGCAAAGTATTGTAACTAACGTCAGTTTATGAGTGTGGTCTTAGATCTGATGCCAAGTGTGTTTGTTAAATCTACCCCTAAAATTAAACTGAGATTGGACTGTGACTCAAGCCTCCTGCCAGAATCAGGTTGTCTGCCACAGGGCAGAGACCAGGCAAGGACAACCGGCCAGAGAGCTGGCTCCCTAAGAGGACAGGGCCGAACAACAGAGCATGCCCTGCTTCCTCCTCCCAGGCATCTGTCAGGTAACTCACTCCTCTCCCCACAGGAAAGGGTGAAGAGAGGGTTGGGGAGGGAGGGATGCCTGTACATGGGAACACAGGGCCTGGGAACTAAGTGTCCCCCTTACACCGTCTCTACTGGACGCAGCTGCTTCTGTCTGCAGTTCTCTCTCTGAGTGCAGGTATAGCAGAGTTAGCCTTAAGTGTCTTCACTTTCTTAATCAGTATCACTAGCCTCCTGGACAGAGAAGAGGGCTCAGCAGAGGCTCCTGGCTCAGCCTCTTCCAGCACAGTCAGCTGTGTGCCTGGGTGTAACCCCTGCGTGGTCTGGCCAGGGTGCAGTGCCTGTGCTTTACGTAGTCCCTCCAGAAAGTCATCCTGGCTGGGGTGGAGAAGCAGCCTTGAACAGTGCTGTGTTTTTCCCTCCTCAACCAGTTCCTTAGCCTGCAGAGGATCACGTGCAGCAAGCTAGAGGCATTAGATGGAAAAGCATGACCAGGATCACAACAGATGACATTTAGGAATAATATTTCAAATTGCTCGAGGAGTGTCAATGGATCCATACCATGTGATGGATATTAATCAGCATACAAGCTTTTGCATTGTACTTAAAATTCTGGAATGCCTTTAGATAGAATCAGTTTTATGTCTGCAGTACTAAAAGGATGAATTTTAAAGCACTCATCTAAACACCATCAAGATAAACTAAGGTTTTATTGGATTTGGAGGCTGTGCACCTTTTGAGGAGAACTTAGTAATTCACTCTGAAATTTTTTACAGTAACTGATACATTTTAAAAAATCATTAATTTTCACATTAACTATTATTTTATTATGTATGTGATTATCTGAACAGTTCTTCAAAACACTTTTACCAAATAGAAAAGAAAGGATCTTTAAAAGGTCCACAGATAAAAAACAAAATATTAAAAATCTTACATGAGAAAAATCTTCAAAGAATAGTTGTAGCTCAGTGAATAATGGCTTCAAGTAAAGAGTTTCTGGGAAAATGCAATTTGTTTTGAAATTTATTCTGTCAGACTTCAGTTTTGTTGGCAAGCCTCATCTAGCTTAGAGGCTGTTTTCTAAGGAGACATTCATGTATCTGAATGTATTCTTCTTCAAAGAGACACATGACATTCAGTCAATATTTTCTTTTGATTGTTTTATATGTTGCAACATTTCTAGATGGACAATAAAAGGAAGTTTTGGGAATTTATTTCCAGATTTTGTGGGGTAACCTGCATACCCAACCCTGAAGGGAAAAAGAGAGAAAGGATGTATCAGTGTTCACACTCTACTGTTTTTTTCTCATCTAACTCCCAACCGTGGGCTTACAGTCTATACCAGTACAACACAGGGATGCCTATAGGTCAGACAGCCCAGCTGTGTGTGATAGTGGGCAAGTGACAGAACCTCACTCCTTTGTGTATGAGAATAACAATTCCCATCCTGTATACCTGTGTTTTCAAAACAAAATGCGAATTATGTATAAGAAAGTGTTTTATAATTTATTGAAAGACTACATAAATATGAAGAACCCCATTTAATGTTATTATTAAATAGTCCAACAATTTGCGTGGCAGGCAAACAAATAGGAGAGAAAAAAGCAGGCCTCTGACGTGCTGGGAAGGATGCTCAGAGAAGCTGCTTCATGACTGCAACTGTATCCATAAACTACAGCCAAACCTCTTAAACATGTGCTGTTGTTCAAAGGGTGAGGATATTGGTAGCCCTGAACAATCCTTTAT
This sequence comes from Vicugna pacos, assembly GCF_048564905.1. Taxonomy (NCBI): domain Eukaryota; kingdom Metazoa; phylum Chordata; class Mammalia; order Artiodactyla; family Camelidae; genus Vicugna; species Vicugna pacos. Next base: position 83,583,073 of record NC_132988.1, read on the forward strand.
GACATGTCTTCTGGGTTAAGAGGAACTGCAGCTGTAAATCAAGCTTTACTGGTCAGGCATTTTTTAATGCTACTGTTGTTAACTAATTGCTCAGTAAGTGGCACTGTGCTAAGAGCTTTACCTACATCTAATCCTTTCAAGAATTCTGCATTGATGTTGTCATGCCCAATTTATGGCTGAAGAAACTGAAGGTTGGAGAGGTTAGTTAACCAGCCCGAGGAAGGTAACACAGCTAATAAAGAGTAGACATGGAATTTGTACTGCTTTAGAGTTGCAGGCTGCTCAACTCCCTAGATACCATCCATGTCTCCCCCCCAGCCCCTCCCCCATACTGTTTCAGCTCCTCATTGCTTCCAATATGCATTTGCTAAATAATCAATTGTTTACGGTGCCAGTGCAAATTTTTGCCAGTGAATTCTGTGCAAAGCAGGTCTCGCCCCTGCTTGTCCATTTGTGCTTCTCCTCACCACACCCAGTTGGCTTCTAATCACGGGAGCCCTGCCCTGCTTCTGTGCTTGGATGCTTTGAAAAACCTGATCCTGTGGTGTACAGTCAGCAGCCTGGAAGGGTGGGAACTCAGATTAGGCGCACTGTGCTCAGCTTCTTCCCCTCCAAACTCCCATTGTTAGCATGCAATTGCAGGATTTTCAAATTAGCCAGTAAGAGTAACATTTGGTGAGGCTCACAGCCTTGGCGTGTAGATTCAGACTTTGCTACAAGCTGGGAAGAGTAATCCCTCTTTTGGGGTTGCCCTAGTTACTCTCAGTCATAGAGTTTCATAGAATTTTAGGAAATACTAAGAATGTTGTAACTGGACCCCACAGTGAAAGCCTTTTTTTAAAGTGCTCATTTAGTTATTTTTTAAATTTTTACTCTTTTTTTTGAGGAGGGGGATAATTAGATGTTATTTTTTCAATTTTATTTTAATAGAGGTACTGGGGATTGATTCCAAGACTTCGTGCATGCTAAACACGCACTCTACCACTGAGCTATACCCACCCCCCAGCGCCTCCCTGATCCCCCTCCCTGCCCAGTGGAAGCCATAATCAGTGCATATATACAATACATAACTTTTTTTTTCCTGATTGGAAAGAAGGTTTTACTTTTAGGAGCCAAGTTTTTATTGTGAGGGAAATCAAGGGATTCCAACAGTTTCAATAGGCCACAAGGATTCTATTTTGGGTGGTTGGAATATCCTTGGGATCCTAACATTTCATGATTAAATCTTCTATGCAAATGTTGTTAAAGCAGAAGCATTGCCTATTTACCTTCTAATTTCCATTAGGCATCCAATGCATTGGAGGAGCTCTGCTTCACAATTATGCGGATTCTACCAAAGCCCCAGGTAAGGTTCAAAGAGTGTTTAATTGTAGGCAAAAAAAAAAATTGTTCAGTGATATCTTGGAATGCCTCCTGGAAGAAAATATTTAGAAAAGCATGCCAAGAGGAGCTAGAAGAGCATAAACTGACTTTGGATAAGAAACAAATACTTCATTTTCTCTGATGCCTGAGAATTTAGAATCATATTAATGGAGTTTGCAATCATCTAATTGGAAAATCACATGTTGCCCTGAAGTATAAGATGTGTTCTAGTTCTGATGAGGGAAATTTGGGGTCATTTTGGCTCTTTTTCTTTCCCTGATTCATACTACAGCTGGAGCACAGACACATTTTTCTAAGCTGGGAGGTTGGGACAATGTACTTTGTCAGAGAGGACATTGAGAATGCAAAAAAAGCAGACAATATCATCAATGTCAGGAAAATTATATTTTTCCTGTGATGTCTTGGTTTTTTATTAAAATTATTATTTGATTTTTCTGGAAGAACTTTTTGTCTTGAAGTGAGGCTATAGTATGGGAACTTGAAAAATGGCATAATGTACCTCAGTTTATATTCTGTATCTTATAGGTGAGCTTGTTTTAAAACTCCCTTATTAAAAATAAGAACCACAGGTTTAGAAGTATATTTTTAATTAGCAATGTAATCTATGATCACTGGTACATTCTGACTTCCATACTTTCATGTACAGTAATTCTAAGAAAACAGAATATTTTGAAAGCATGTTTTCTGAAACAAAATGTGTTTACAACTGTATTTTTTTCTGATGTTTTAAATGATGACACTTTCCAAAACACTTAATTGACTTTTTTCCTAATTAAGATAAAACAAATGACAATGGTGTTTATCCATGAGTTTCATTTTATATTAAAAGCAAATGAGAACAAAAAAGAACAGCAAAGAAATGAATGATATGTCTCATTCTTTAAGTCAGATTTTTGGAGGGAGAGAGGAATGTAGAAAAGTTTGTTAAAGAAAGCAAAAACAACCCATAATCTTATTACTTAGTGATAACAACTACAAATATTTTGATATAATTCCTTCTAGTCTTTTTTCTCTGAATATTCTATCATGCGATTATATTAGAATTTCCCATTCTACCACTACTGAACATTTAGGCTGTTTCCAATTTTTTTACTCTTATGAATAATGCTGTAGTAAAGATCTTCATTCATACTTTTATTTATAAACAGTTTTTAATTAATTGCCCATTTATTTTTAGAGCAATATATGCTTAACCAATTTCAGTCCTATATATTATACATTACATATGTGTCACATGTTTTAGAAATTATATAATAAATCTTAAAATTTTATACTATATATTTGTAATATATATACACAATATCTCTTTATGATTTTATAATATAATATAATGATATTTATATATCTCCATTTTTAACAGGAAACAGATGAAAAAGATAATACCAAAAGGGTAAAGTGATTTTCATAAATATATACATTAAAAAATAATAAAGGAAACCACTAATCATCTATAGTAAAACTCACTACTTTTTTTTTTTTAACAGTTCTTATTTCATTATTCAAAGACACGAAAATTGGGCAATTCAAATGTTGTGGTAAGTTGTAAAATTACTTCTTATCAGTAATCACTAGTATTTTTTTTTAAATCCTGTTTCTGTACTTTCTCTCTTAAAGGTAGATCAAAATTCATGTTTTTTCTTAAAAAGTGGATGGATGAACAAATGGAATGCAATATGTATTATACATTTACTTTATATCTCAATAACTACAAATACATTAAATTCATTTATTCATTCAACAGTTATTTACTGAGTATCTACTGTGTGCCAAGCACAATTCCAAGTGCTAGAAATATAGCAGTAAATGTCATGGAATTTACATTTTAGAGGCAAAAAAGCAGATGATTAAGTAAGACAAATGTTTTGGATAGCGATTAGTGCAAGGGAAAAATATTTATCCAAAGTCATTATAAGAATTATTTTAAAAGATGATTGTCAAAAATGTAAGTAAATATAACAAGAAGTATCCACTTGTATTCCTAGGAGCTCCTTCTTTGTAACTAGGCATTTAATTTGAGAATTTATTCTCTAAAATTAGCCAGATAGCAATAACCTGAATTCAGTTCACTTCTAAATTGTGTGGTTTTAGTGGTAGTTTTTCTTTTTATATTCATAGATTTAAAAAATACTTAGCAACCTACTTTGCTGTTTCAACCTAGAATATTTAATAATTATTTGATTATAATATTCCTTCTAAACTTGTGACTCACTGCCATGGACCAATTTATAGCATGAGAAATGTAGTTATTTTAAATGTGTGTTTCCCCGTGGGAAAGTAACTGTAACCTTAAACTCAGCTTTAAATGTTTGTCCCATTGAATATTCTTACATGTGAGGAGTTGCAAGTTAGGTTATGCTGACTTTAAACCAAATACAAGTTGAATTGATTAACAAAGAACCATTATATGGGGCTTACAGTAATCCAGTTGATGAATGAACTTAATATTTGTGAGTAGGTTCAGTTCAAGCCTTGCCTTTAAAATGAAACTGTATCAAGTAGACACATGTCTCAAATGTGCTTTTGTTTTCTTCTGCTTGGCATCTATACTTCTTGAGAAAATGTATCTTAGTCACATTTTTCACTATCGATGATGCATTCTCATTTTTTGTGTTCCCTGTTGTCTTGTTCCATATGTTCAGTTTTAAATGAAACATATATTTTATAAAGGAGATTACTGGATGTGTGTACAGTGTAATTTTCCAGATAAACATGTTAATGATGGAAAGCTGGTTCTCCTAGAGTTCGTTTCATCTGTCCCAAGTCATTCTAAGTAAATCTGGAAGCGGACAGACTGCTTCATCCAGGCGGGGTTTTCCTTGTTGGCAGATGATGATGGAGCTCAGGCCCTCAGGAAAGAGCTTTGTCAACAGAATGACCAAGATCCCGGCACAGAACTGCCAACTTTTATTCCATCTCTTGGCTTATTCACCACGGCTGATTGAAATGCTCGCAAAGGACTCTTAGATCACATCTTTCTTGTTGTTTGTTGTCTGGAGCAAGGATAGTGGGTAAAAACAAAAACAAACAAGTAGGAAGCCATCTTTTTGCCCAATGCTGAGAAGCCTTTGTGCTCATCATGTGTGTGTTCGTGTCTCTCAGTCGTCTGTCCTGCATCCGCTGCTGCAGCTCGTTCCTCAACTGCATGAGAGAAGAATGAAGAGATTCAAAGTGGACGTATGTAACACAAACTGCATGCTCGCTCTGCCAGTCTGTGTGGGACAGCCCTTTCTGCTAATTCCCAATTGTGTTGGTTTATAAGATCTTCTGGATAAGCCTCACGTAGCACCCAAGTAGCCCACAGAACAGCATCTGCTTGCAGATGTGTTTTCACACTCAGGAAAATGAGAACTGTCCCCCTCCCCATAGTATGTCCCTTCTAACTCCAGCTGTGGGCCGTGGAGAAAGCTGGAATTAGACTTCCTTCCAAGAGTCATGACCCTCCCAGTGAGGAAGCCTATTGATTCTTGGTTTAAGTCAGGACATGGCAGTGTGCCTAGTCGTTAGGTAGGAAGAGGACAAAAGATTAAGGACCAATTTACTGCCCCTCTGTGTACAGAACTGCAAATGGCTGGGATGGCTTTCTATCAAAGTATTAAAGTGATGGTAAGAGTAAGGCTCACAAAGTAAATAGTTCAGAAATTAAATGTAGGTATTTTGTTTTTTCCACAATTAACAAAAATACGGCCCAAATCCAGCGTCTATGTTTAAAATGAATGTTACTGAGATGACACATTTTTAAATTAGAAATTATGGCATTTTTATTGTCTTTTAAAAATAGTCCTAACTCTTTCGATGATGAAAGTTTCTAGGCATTATTTTTATGTACTGCCTTACATTGTTACAGCGCCTTGTAGTTTTCAGTCTTGTATTATGTCATTTTATTCTTGACAACTCTGTTGGTGCTTATGCAAGTATAGTTATCCCTGGTTTACAAAAAGGAAAACAACTCAGAATAGTTAAAGGAGTTTCTCAAGATCATAGCAGTAAAATGAGGTTAGAGATTACAACAATCTCTTCACTTCCAGTCTAGGCAATTTTTTTTTTCACTATGCTGTCCCCTTTATAGTCTAATCTTGACTACTTCTATTATTTCATTGTTAATTTTTTCTTAATTTATATACCATATTAATTTAATTCTACTAGCAAAAGTTTTCAAATACTTGAAAAAACACATACAGTTTAGGCAAATAAATTCCTCAAAACTTATTTTTATGTTCACATTTTCCTCCCTAAATTCTTCACATTCTTAAACTAAGCTTCCATCAAGGAAGGCAATACTGCTGCCAGCTTGAATGAGAAGTGTAAGAGGAATTGTAGTAGCCCCTTAAAATTTTAGAATTTCCAGTATTTAGAAAAACCAAATAAGTTGTCCTTGAACCTTCTAGAAGTGGTACGTGCTTTTCTGGATTAACATTTACTTTCTGAAGCGGTTGCTTGACTTATGAATAATGTAAGATTTTAATTTAAAGATGCAGTTTCTTAAAATATACCAACAAATGATTAGTTTACTATAAAACTTCAGTGTCATTATTTATTTACTCAGGTGTTGTGGCCAGTGGCCAGTTTGGTACTTTGAATGTTCCATCTTGAGTGAGACTATCTATATTTCCAGGTAACTAGCTGAAAATATGAATTCTGACTTGGTAATAATATCTTGATGGACAAATGACAACTCCTAAAAGTATTCAGCAGCAAGCCAAGTTTCCTAGCAATCTTTGAAAGAAATGAATGTAAAATATGAATTAAAAAAATTATTATAGAGTATTAGCTTTTCTGGGGTTAAGTCACCTAATTTTAATACACATTTTTGATAGTGAAGTATTTTGCACTCTTAAAGAAAATGAGTTTTCAGATCTCAGTGCATTCAAACACTTTTCTTAAGTTTTGTTTACTAGACATTCTCACTTCCATCCCCATAACTTTTTAGCTCTACCGCCCAAATTCTTTCATATACTGTCTTTTACTTATCTTATCTTACTTAGATATACTTATCTCCAGTGATAAGACTAAAAAGATCTGTATGTTTGAGTTTCAAAGTTTTAAATTTTGGCACAGTTTGAGTTACATTTTATCCTACTTCTTTTTTTTCTGTTTCGTATAAAGTACATAACTGTTCTTATATAACCATATAAATACGTAGTTTCTATGTGTACATTTTTAAATATTAAAAATTTCAATCTTTAATTTAGGGGATTTATCATCAGCATGAGAATTAATGATAAAATGTTGAGAATTTATTGTAAAGCAAGGATTTCAGAATTTTAATAGATGTCAGAGCCATTGCTTAGATATAAAAGATATGATTGTGTTTATATTATGGAATACTTGTAAAAGGTCTTATTGACAAATTTCATGAATGCCATCCTGATACTTTTATAGGTAGTTATCAAAAATAGGAAGCTTTAAGAACCAATTTTATGGAAATCATAAAATGTTAAATATTTTTTCCATTAAGTTTGAAATGAAATATTTTGAGAAAAGAAACACTTCAAAACGTACTCATTATGAATAATTAGTTTGTTCCTATTTGGTATTTTAAATATAATCATATTGGGAAAACCACTTTGAAGTTTTATTGAATAAATATAGTTCATCCAAATTGTCCTTCAATTTCAATTTAAGTTCCTAAAGATATATTGTATATTTTAATTCTGACACAATTCTATTTTATAATTTAGCCTGTTCATTTGTTAGCACATACAATATGTATTTTAAAGAAATTATTTCATCTTAGCAAAATTCTGAAGGGATATTTTAAATATAGTTAATTATCCATTAAATGACTTCTGTCTACTTATTGATGAATATATGAACAACTGGCAAACTTCCTGGAAATAGAATCTGTTAGACTGGTAAAGAAATTATCTCAAAATACAACATTCTGATGATACTGCTAGTATCACTGAAAATTCTTCAGTTATAAATACAAAGATTACTTATTGGTATGAATTATATACTCAAGTCCTTGATTCCCTCTTTATTTAATTATGATAGGTGAAACTAACTGTACTCTCGAGAAGCGTTTGCACTTATTTTTACTGTTATTTGGTTTGTAATGACCTTATTTTCCCTTCCAGGAAGAATTCCGAGGTCCTATGGCAAGCCGAAGTCACGGATACTTCTTATTCAGGGTATGCACATACTACATATTTTTAAAAAAAATCAATCAACATCAGCATTGAAAAATACCATCACTGTGCATTGATTTACATTAACTCGTGAATTGCAATTAAGTTTTGGAATTTATCTAAAGGTATTTGACGTCAGGTGTTATAGTCTGCAATTCACTTCTGTCACCACCTTACTTCTTTAATATTATGGCATCTCTGATCTCTTCTCTAATCCACTGCTCACGTTTGTAAATACCTCAGATGACATTCACCTATTTCACAGTTTAGTTCCATAACATTTCATATGCAGGAAATGACTGTATTAAAGATGCATTACTCCTTAAGTTCCAATACAATATTTAGGGAAAGAAGCATTAGCCAATGAATTATTTAGCTAAGGAATTTCAACTTTATTGTAAAGTCTAAGGGGAGCTATATGGTAAGACTTGCATCTTGGAAACTAATTCTAACACCAAATCAGAGAATGGATTGAAGGAGGAAGACTAGATGAGGAAGAAATATTACCACTCATTGAGCTCATTAGGCTGCGTTCTGTGAAAATTAACTTCCCTCCCTAGTTACTGATTTGTTTCTGACTTCTTCTTTTCCAGCCACGCAATGGAAGAAGGTCAGAAGGTTATATTTAAAATGGTATGTGCTTCACAATTCAACTCAGTTTGAAATTTTTTGTCATTTTTCAGATCTTCACAAAGTAAACTGTGCTCAGTGTATTTCTATTACTTAATTGCATGTATACATTAATATTCTATATAAATACTACAAATACAGGGGCTGTGAGGACTTCGTGTGATGGAAAATACTAGTGTTTTAGGGGCAGATTTGCTTTGCCCGTGTCATGCGTTCCTCACACTGTGATGCAGTAGTCATCATCAATTTTGCAGACATTGACCTGATCATCATTTACTGTGCAAGAAGAATATGTTAGGGATCATGTTCTCATTGTGCTTATCAGTGTCTGTAACAGTAGGCCAGAACTTACAGCCGAAAGCATTTCTGTCTTCCAAATGACCTGTATTCAAAACTCTGTATAAGAGCTGTGATTTACCATTACTAGAGAACTAAGAAAATGTAGAAAGACAAGAGAGCATAACTTCTACTATGGGACTCCCAGAGTTTCCACGTCAATGCTGGAGATATAGTAGACACTTAGTAGCTATTGAATGGCCCTACATGTTTAATAAATATGAATTTTAAAGTTAAATGCAAATACACACTGAAAAATTTATATCACAGAAATAAAAAATATTCTAGTAACTTTATGCAGTCCTAAATACAGCTTCTATGCTGAATGTATTTTTGCAAATATTTCATTCATATCATTTATCTCAACCTTAAATACATATTTAGCAAAAGAATGTTAAAATGCTTAATATTTTCTCATAGAAACAAAAATCAAAACACACTTTCTATCTAAAGAAGATGACATCAAAATTATACAATAGCTAGAAAATGAAGACAATGAAAACACTGCATTGTAATACTTATGGGACTCTGACAAAGCCATATTCTGTGGAAAATTCAAACACTTTTTACACTTTAAACATGGTCAAGCAAGAAAGAGTGAGTGAATTAAGAATTTAAGTCAGTAAGTTAAAAAGAAAACAACATAGTGAACTTCAGGAAGCAGAGGATAAAAATTATAAAATGAAAGATGAAATTAATTAATTATAGTAAAAAGCAAAAATTGAAAAATAAACCAAAAATCTGATTCTTTGGAAAAAAAAGAAATATACTAGCCTAATGAGCCTAACCTAATCTATAAAAAGGGAGCAACCATATATATATACACAAAAATACAAATGAAAAGAGGGAGATTAGAGCAGATACAGAAAAAAATGGGAATCACAAGAGTACTTTGCAAATCTCTGTGCCAATAAGTTTGAAAACCTAGATAAAATGGAGGATTATATAATAAAGTAGGTGCTACCAAAATTGACCTCAGAAGAGAGAAATAAATCTAAATACTGATGGTCATGGGAGAAGAAAAATGGAGAACATTATCTAGAAACTCTCCCCTCAAAAATACTAGGCCAAGAGATTTTTTGTATTTTTCCACCTCAGAGAAGGAAGAAAAAAACCTCAAAATATTTTTTATGAAGTCAGCAAATACTGATAACAAAACCTTACATTAGTATGAAAAAGGAAACTGTAGGTGAATCCTGTTTATAAACATCAGTGCAAACATTTAAAATAGCAATATATTGAAAAATGATATGACCCCATGAAGTGAACTTCATTCCAGCAACTAAGATCGTTCAACATTAGGAAGCCTATTAAAATCTTTTCACTATTAGAAAAAAAATTATGCAATCAACTCAATACAGGCATCCCTCTGTTTTATTGCGCTTTGCTTTATTGCACCGCAGATACAGTGTTTTTTACAATTTGTAGTTCTGTGGCCTGTGTTGAGCAAGTCTATCAGCACCATTTTTTCAACAGCATTTCCTCACTTCATGTCTTATGTCACATTTTGGTAATTCTTGCAGTATTTCACACTTTCATTATCATTCTATTTGTTATGATCTGTGATCTGTGATCTTTGATGTTACAATTGTAATTGTTTGGGGTCGCCATAATCCACGCCCATGTAAGACGACAAACTTGATAAATGTTGTGTGTGTTCTGCCTGCTCCAGTCCTCATCCATTCCTCCATCTCTCCCCCTCCCTTTGGGCCTCCCTATTACCTGAGACACAACAATATTTAAATTAGGCCAAATTAATAACCCTACAGTGGCCTCTAAGGTCTAAAGTGAAAGGAAGAGTTGCATGTCTCTCATTTTAAATCAAAAGCTAGAAATGATTAAGGTTAGTGAGGCAGGCATGTCAAAAGCTGAGACAGGCCAAAGGCCAGGCCTCTTGAGCCAGTTATCCAAGTTGTGAATGCAAAGGAAAATTTCTTGAAAGAAATTAAAAGTGCTACTCCAGTGAACACATGAATGATAAGAAAGCAAATTAGCCTTATTGCTCATATGAAGAAAGTGTCGCGGTCTGGGCGGAAGATCAAACCAGCTACAACAGTCCCTTGAACCAGACCCTAATCCAGAGCAAGGTCATAACCCTTTTCAGTTCTCTGAAGGCTGAGAGGTGAGGAAGCTGCAGAAGAAAAGTCTGAAGCTAGCAGAGGTTGGTTCATGAGGTTTAAGGAAAGAAGCTTCTCTTCAAGTTGAAGCAGCAAGTGCTGATGGAGAAACTGCAGCAAGTTATCCAGGAGATTTAGCTCAGATCGTTCATGAAGGTGGCTACATTAAACAACAGATTTTTGATGCAGACAAAACAACTTTCTATTGGAAGAAGATGCCATCTAGGACTTTCAAAGCTAGAGAGAAGCCTCATAGCTTCAAAGAACAAGCTGACTCTCTTTTTAGGAGCTAGTGTGGCTGGTGACTGTAAAAGGAAGCCAGTGCTCATTTACCATCCTAAAGATCCTAAGGCCCTTAAGATTATGCTGAATCTATTCTGCCTGTTCTTTGTAAATGGAGCAGCAGAGCCTGGATGGCAGCACATCTTATGAAACATGGTTTACTGACTGTTTTAAGCCCAGTGTTGAGACTTTCTGCTCAGAAAAAAAGATTCCTTTCAAAATATTACTGCTAATTGACAATGTACCTGGTCACCTAAGGGATCTGATGGAGATGTTAACACAGCGCCCCATGGATCAAGGAATACTTTAGACTTTCAAGTTTTTATTAATTAAGAAATACATTTTGTAAGGTGATAGCTGCCATAAACAGTGATTCCTCTGGGGAATCTGGACAAAGTAAATTGAAAATCTGCTGGAAAGGATTCATCTTTCTAGACACCATTAAGAACATTTATGATTCATGGGAAAAAGTCAAAATATTAATGGGAATTTGGAAGAAGCTGATTCCAACCCTCATGGCTGACTTTGAGGGATTCAAGGCTTCAGTGGAGGAAGTAACTGCAGATGTGGTGGAAATAGCAAGAGAACTAGTTAGAAGTGGAGCCTGAAGATGTGACTGAATTGCTGCAATCTTATGCTAAATCTTTAACAGATGAGGAGTTGCTTCTTAAGGCTGAGTGGAGAAAGTGGTTTCTTGAGATGGAATCTATTCCCGGTGAAGATGCTGTGAAGATTATTGAAATGACAATTTTAATGACAAGGATTTAGAATATTACGAAGCTTAGTTGATAAAGCAGTTGACAGAGTTTGAGAGGATTGACTCTAATTTTGAAAGAAGTTCCACTGTGAGTAAAATACCATTAAACAGCATTGCATGCTACAGAGAAATTGTTCCTGAAAGGAAGAGTCAAATGATGCCGCAAAATTCATTGTTATCTCATTTTAAGAAATTGCCACAGCCACCCCAGCCTTCAGCAACTAACACCCTGATCCCTCAAGGATTCATCAACATTGAGGCAAGACCCTCACCAGCAAAGAGCTTATGACTCAGCAAAGGTTCAGATGCTGGTTAGCAATTTTTAGTAAGACAGTGTTTTTTAATTAAGGTATGTACATTAGTTTTTTTTAGACAAAATGCTATTACACACTTAATAAACTATTGTATAGTATAAACATAACTTTTATATGCACCAGGAGACCAAAAAGTTTGTGTGACTTGCTTTATTGCAAAATTTTCTGGGACCGAACCTGCAATATCTGAGGAATGCCTGTAGAAGCTTTTGGTAAAGTTCCACATAAATTTCTGATATTTTCAAAGAAGATCCTATAGAAAGAGATGAATCTTTATTAACAATATTTATTTAATGGTCTCAAACAAAGTCAGTAGAAGGCTTGATAGTAAAACATTTTGGAGCATTTCTATTAACATTAGAAACAAAACAAGGATGCTTTGTCCCCTTTTATTTCATGTAGTTCTAATGCATTAACCAATTCAGTTAGATGAGAAAGAAATAAAAGTTATTAATATTGGAAAACTGAAGAACAAATTTAATGTGCTCATAGGGCATAATTAGGAACTTGAATTTTCAAATTATATTTAGTATTAACTAACGTTTTGACAAAGGCATATTATGTTCACATTAAGAACATGAGCAAACATATTCCTAATTTGTTCTTTTTTCAAGGAACTAAGAATAAAAGTTGATGGAAAAGAAACTATCTTTTATAATATTACAAATGTAGAGGCATTTACAAAATGTGAACAAAAACAGTTTAATACTAAATGGTAAAAATGTCATGATTATAATACCAAATTAAGTGTTAGAGTGGTCATAAATGTGAAGTGGAAAATAATCCATGGTTTGATCAAGTTAGTAAAAAATACCTCTGAAATTGTGAAAAAGAGCTTTATTTGGGTTGTTTCCCACATTAGGGCCCACATGTGCTAATTCACTGAAGATTTCAATTTTATTTTGTCAACAGAGAAATAGTTCAATAATCATTTTTCTTTGTTTTGCTCACCTGATTATCTGAGGTCTTACTCTGTCCTTATAACTTATATTTAGAATGTGTTTAGATGTAGAATAGGATGATTTAATTGCAGATACCCAAAGAATAACTGCAACATTTTATTCATAAATCTTATTGGTATCAATGAGCTTCAGGAAACCTCTTTTATGTAGTTAAATAAAACAAAACTTTGGAAAATATAGGCATACAGAAAAAGTGCTTCATCAGGGAGAGATTAAATGACAGTTAAAAATATGCAGATTAAAGAATAGCTGAGAAATACTTCAGATGTCAATTTTATCATACGTGACAAAGTATTTATAGAAATGTCTATCTACAAGGAAGTATATATAGATTATATTTATACTTGTTACATACATACATTCACATACCATTTATATTTGACTCTAAATTCAGTTTTTTTTTTAACAGGATGACAACTATTTTCTGCAGAAGCAATGCCATGGAATACAAAATGTACTGACATTTTTTTCTTCTCAAAAACTATCCTTGCTAAGTTTACAGATTTGAGAATCCCTGTGTTGTAAACATTCTCCGTAAACGTTGAGATTGTAAATGTTTAATGTGTTGAAAATTTAAAAAAGCATCTTAAAATATTTTTTCTTAGTGCTGTAATGATAAATAGTGTGTAATAAATCTGTAAATAATAATGTTCCTTAGATCCCTGAAGCTTCTGATGGAACTCGTATACAATGCTCTTTTGTTATTTTTATTAAAGGCGCTTAGTAGAGAGTTGAGTTTTAATGAGGTATTTTAGTTTATCTTATTTGGATTTCATCAGTGACAAAATCACCAGCTCTTATAAAATACCAGAATGCCCAATAGGTGTAATCTTAGAATGTGAGTACTAACTAAAACTATACTAGTTGGAGGATTTGGCCATGATTCATCCAAAAGTCCAATAAGCAAGTTCTGATTTACATACTGTAAAATAGATGTCTGACTGCTACAAACAAATCATGAGACCAGCTTTTTCTACCAAGTAATAGTATTCAGTTTATCTTAAAATAAGTTGTTTCATCCTGCAACATCTGAAAGGCAACCAGCCTTGTCCATTACCAGAAAGAAAACAACCTTACTCATAGGGGATCATGAACACAGTGGGTGAACTTTTTACATCAAACCATGTTTAATGGACACAGTGAACCTCAGATGGATGTTGAAATTATCTCCCTTCAGGTTCCCCTGAGTTTTCCCTTGCAACCCTATCTCTTGGATAACCACCTTCTCTACCAAGCAGGTTGCTGGCTGATTAAAGAAGGGCGGCTCTCCGTGTGGGTAGCATTAGGTTTATATTCTTCAGAGTAGAGTATCTAATAAGCCTTTGTCTTACTAACATTGACCACTAACTATAGCTTAAATTATGCCTTTTACTAACAAAATCCCTGAATTTCAATTCTTATCAACCCATGTGAAGAACATAAGAAGGAGCAGAAGAGAACAAAAAGTACACCCTTTTTAAAAAAATGAATTAACTCAAAATGAAGCTCTTGCCATATGCATTGAATCCATAGCTCAGCCCCCAAAGCTTCCTCAAGTTTGGAAGTATAATTAATCAGATTGGCCTCTTCCCGGCTTTTCCAATGTAATGTTTTAATGCTCAGAAATTTCCAGCAAAGAAAATGGCCATGAATAAGGGAATGGTTATATAAAAGGATTTACATCTTTGCCACGGAATTATTATGTAGTCGTTCGTTGATACAAATTAACTTGGCGGAGCAGATTCCACCATCTTGGTATTGTACGTGAAAAAAAAGTCATGTTCCAGAGAGAATGTGTGTCATATGAACGCATTTTTATAAAGCATGCAGTTACTAACAACCATACATGATTTCTGGGCCAGAGAGAAAAAGCATGAAGGATCCACAGCAGATCCTAATATTGGCTAATATTGGGGAGGGCGTGGGGGTGGGCAGGGGGAGCACAAATGTATTTTTTTAAGATTCAGTACATACTGTATTTTTTCAAGATTCAGTACATATTTACATAATGCTTATCATGCACCAGTCATGATTTTAAGTGTTTTATAAATATTAATTCATCTAATCCCCTGACAACTACCTGATAACATGTTCTTTTATTATCCCCACTCTATAGATGGGAAAACTGAGGAGCAGAGAATTAAGTAATTATTCAGGCAAGCCCAGTAAGTGATAAAGCTGAAATTCAACACCAGAGTTGGCTCACAGGCATGATGTCTGCTGTCTGTATAAAGGGGGATGGTGGGACTCCAGGCAATTTTTACTTTTTTCATGGACTTTGGTATATTATTTAAATGTTTTATGATAAGTATGAACTATTTATTCAATTGGAAAGAAATAAAATGTTATTTGCCCCCCTTAAAAAATGAATTACATTGATGAGATGGGGACTTGAGACAGAAAGGGCCTCCTGCTCTAAAGCCATAAGTGCATAATAGGGCAACGAAAACATTAGCTAGTGGTGTGTAATGCAACCGGCCTGGATTTTGGATTGTCAGAATAAGAAAGGGGCTTCACTGCTAATTTAAGCAGCAATTCCCAGGGCCTCTCAGAAATCTAGAGAGACTTAGGCCTCTTACATTTTGGGGTGCTCCCATAATATTAAATGGAAGGAGGAGGGGAAGAGGAAGGGGGAGGAGGAAGAGAAGAAAATATACCAAAACAAGATTATAAAAATGGTGGGATGTTTTAAAATAGTTTATGTTTAAACACATTCATATCACACAAGTACAACAAAACATATAGGCTATTAGGAGTGTAGGATTTGTATTAACCGAGCACTACAGATGGAATGGTCCAATGCTGAGCCCAAGTTTAAAATTGGATCACTAAAAACATGTTTTCCCCTTCTTTTCCAAATCCTATTATATCTCTATGACCACGCATATAACTATTTGGCAATAACACTAGATGTTTTCCTCATGTTGCTGGCAGCTCCCAGTAAACATCCTTTCCTTACTCTAAACACCAAGGAACCTAACTGTCTAGGTTTTTTACATAAAGATAGAGCTCCTGCCTCCAAAGGCAGAGGGTTTTTAAGATGTGGGTGGAGAGCCATTTGAGAATCTGGTCCTTAAAACACACACACACACACAAACACACACACACACACACACACACACACACCTGACCCAAAACTCACGCAGACTGCAGCACCAGATGTGCTTAACAACAGAGGCTATACCCCCTATGCCGCCCGCCGCCCTCAGCCCCTGGGAGAGCAGGGGCCTAGTAGAAATCTTCCAGGTTGGAGTCTGGCTCTGAGCCTTGCTGGTTCTGAACGTGACCAGCACCAGTATCAACACCACGAACAGGAGAGGCACCGCTTGGGGTACATGCCCAAGACCCAGGTGCGTCAGTACCCACAGGCACCTCCTGGGCCACGCCCCCGCGTTGCCTGGCAACAGAGCGGCGCCAAGCGCACAGCGTGAGAGGCTCTTGTTCTCCCCTGCCCCTCTCGATGGGCGGCGGGAACCGCTAGAAGCGCGGCGGGCTTCCTTGCCGCCTTGAGGGGCATCCGAGTCAGGAGTCCCCGCAAGGGGTAGGACGACGCCTGTGCGTGAGAAGCGAGGCGGAACACCATGCAGGTGGGAGTCGCGTCTGCCCTGGGGCATCTCAGCGGGGCCCCGGCTGGGCCTGAAGCTGAGCACTGTCGGGAGGGCGGACTACAGGGGTTAGGTTCTAACGTTTGTTTTTGGTAAGAGCTAAACTTTTCGTGCGTCTCTGTCACGATTTGCTAGAAATTCAAATTAACCCTAGGAGAACGCCATTTTTCCAAATGAGTGTTTTGATTAAGACTTGGGTTTGTCGCTGGAGGAAGCTTTCCAACTGCATCTCACACCTGAATCCTGGAAATCTTAACTGCAGCACTATTTCTGACTTAAGAAATAGACCAGTAACTTTAGCCCAAGTGTAATTCAATTTAAGTATCCTGCCCCACCACATTAAAAAAAGATCAGATTTGCCTCATATTTGCCTCTGTCTTGATAAAGACCAGCAGTCCCTGGGGTTTCTCCGATGTGATCACAAAACTCAGACTTCCAGTAATTCCTAAGAAGGCTGTTCCTCTGTCTAAAGCTGCCTTACTAACTAGAAGCCTGTGCTTTCATTTTTTATCGGATTATAATTATCTACTTCTGACTTCAGACACAGCTTTTTCCCACCTGCTCCCCCAAATTAAAACCTTTATTTTTCTTGTTTTACATATTTAGTTTTGGTAATTGTGTATGCTGTATAACTTATTAACACGTTTTGAACATAAATTACGTATAATTTTTATGCATATTCCTTTTGTGTTAATAATAGGTTCCTAGCAAGAACGTTTTATTCACTATGTAAAAACATTGCAGATTAGTCCTGATCTCGCATCTGCTCTTCAAGAAATAGCTTGAAGTGTAATTGAGAGTGAAGGCAACAGCATATTAATCTTTGTTCATTGATTGATTCAACAGCCTGTTATTTGGTGCTTATGTGTAGTTATGGACTTGTTCTAAAAGAGCTTACTATGGGGGAGTAAGAGGGGGTCAGATTTACCTATTTATGTCATGATAAATGCCATAATACTTTTATCAAATAGATTATTGTGCCTATTTCTGTTTTTACAATTTCATAGATGATTTCTAAAAGCAAAGGGAAAAACAGAATATAGAGCATTTACTATTAAATCCTATTGCAACTAACTCCTAGATCAGTTAAGGAATAGCAGCTAGAGAGGTATGAATAAAACCATAAGTATTGTGATGTCATGAATATCAAGAAAGTGTTTCAGCAAGAAAAGAATGACAAATTCTCCCCAGTTCTGCTTAAGGGATCAAATACAATGACTATCCACTGAAAATAACAACATGGAGCTCTTAGGTGACTTCAGAACAATTTCAAAAGGAATGCTAGAGATAGAAGTCAACTTTTTGAGCAGTTTGAAGAATGAACGGGAGGTAGAAGTGGTTACAGCATATATAGACAATTACTTTAAGAAGTTTGAGTAGGAAGGAGAAAAGAGAGGATGGTAAGGGATGTGAAGTTCAGGGATGATTTTTTTTTAAGACAATTGCTGGATATTTTGATGATCGTGGGCTAGATTATTTGGACCAACTCTTCTACTGAGTAGAGGTAAAAATTTTGGCAAGAATGTAAAACATACCTCTTTAAGCGCATCCGAGGTAACATAATAGTAAACTACGAGACCAAAATCAAAGGGAAAGTAGACAGTTAGGTGAATGGATTTCCAGAGCTTTAACTCCACTTTTACCCCAAGGATATCATAGCAATTTGCATTTTGGTCCTGGGTATAATCACAGGGTTAGAAGGAACCAAAAGGTATGATTCATCAAAGTATGGGAGACTAATAAGAGTATGAGCCAGAGATAAAAACTCATGTCTAAGGAAATTCAGGGAAAGTTGTCTTGATGCTTAGCAGGGGAGAAAAAAACAAAAAGAAATAAAACCTATCCCAAAGAAGTTGTGGATCAGACAATGTTCACATAGATTGAACCTAAGGCATGTTGTCTGAGTGGTTCAACAAACTTCAAACTGCAAATTTGTTACAAGTTAATTATATATTGTAGTGCTCATAAGTGCTTGGAAGAAATAATGAATCTTCTGTGGAGGAATACATCTTTATTTTAGGTCTCAAAGAATTCTTGCAGATACATTCTCAAGGACATTAAGCAGAAGTCAGTCAAAAGTAATCAAGCACACAAGGAAATAGGGCACTATAAACATCAACCAACAAAAACAGACTGGCAGAGACTTCAATTATCTGAACGATTAGAAACAGGTTATAAAACCTCTATGCTTACTATGTTTAAAAAACAAAAAACCAAATTGGAATTATCTTCAAGGAGTAGGAAACTATAAAAAGTGACCTTAAAAATTTGATGAAGACATTTGTATACACTGCAATGAATAATCAAGAAAATTAAGAAAAACAATTCCATGTATAATTGCATCAAAAAGAATAAAATATTTAGGAATAAGTGTAACCAAGGAGACAAAAGACTTGTACACCAAAAACTACAAAACATTGCTGAAAGAAATTTAGGCATAAATAGGTAGAAAAGCAGCCCATGCCCATGGATTGGAAGACTTAATATTGTTAAAATGTCAATACTTCCTAAAGCAATCTATAGATTCAGTGTTATCCCTATCAAAATCCCAATGACTTTTTTTTTTGTAGAAATAGAAAAACCCATCCTAAAATTCACATGAAATCTTAAGAGACCCCAAATAGTCAAAACAGTGTTGAAAAAGATGAACAAAGTGGAGGACCCACATGTTCTAATTTCAAAATACACTACAAAGCTGCAGTAGTCAAAACAGTCTGGTTGTGGCAGATTAAACAAACATACAAGTCAATGGGATAGAACAGAGAGCCCAGATGGTAGCCCTCACATATACAGTCAAGTGATTTTCAACAAGCGTGCCAAGACTGTTCAAGTGAAAGAATAGTCTTGACAAAATGTGTTGAGAAAGCTGGATATCCATATGCAAAAGAATGAAGTTGGACTCCTAACTTACATTACAAGCAAAAATTAACTGAAAAGCCATCCAAGGCCTAGATTTAAGAATTAAAACTATAAAACACTTAAAAGAAAACATAGGGAGAAATTGCTGTGACATTGAATTGACAATTATTTCTTGGATATGACACCAAAAACAAAGGTAATTTAAAAAATAGATAAATTGGACTTCATCAAAATTTAAAATATTTATGCATCAAAGGCCACTATCAAAAGAGTGAAAAGACAACCCACAGAACGGGAAAAAATATATGAAAATCATATAATTATAAAGGATTAATATTTATAATATATAAACAACTCCTAAAATTCAGCATCAAAAGACAAACCAACTAATTAAAAGTAAGCATATGAAAAGATACTTCAGATATGTCATTTGGAAAATGCAAATTAAAACAAGAAATCACTACAAACCTATCAGAATGGCCAAAATCTGGAACATTGATAACACAAAATGCTGGAGTGGACTGGAGAAATAGGAACTCTCATTCATTGCTAGTGAGAATACAAAATGGTACAGCCACTTTGAAAGACAGTTTGGCGGGGTTTTTTTGTTTTTTTTTGTTTTGTTTTGTTTTTTGCAAAACTAAACATACTCTTACCATATGATCCAGCTATCAAGCTCCTTGGTATTTATCCAAGGGAGTTGAAAACTTACATTCACCCAAAAACAGATGTTTACAGCAGCTTTATTCAGAATTGCCAAACTTGGAAGCAACCAAGGTGTCCTTCACTAGGTGAGTGGATAAATAAACTGTGGTACATCCAGATAATGGAATAGTATTCAATGCTAAAAAGAAATGAACTATCAAGCCATGGAAAGACATAGAGAAACATTAAATGCATATTGCTAAGTGAAATAAGCCAATCTGAGAAGGCTACATACTATGTGACCCCAACTATATGACAATCTGGAAAAGGCAAAACTGGCGACAGTAGAAAGATCAGGGGTTACCACAGGTTGGTAGGGAAGAGAAATGAATATGCAGACCACAGAGGAATTTTAGGGCAGTGAAAATACTCTATATGATATCATAATGGTGAATATATGTCATTATACATTTGTCTAACCCCACAGAATATACAGCAAAAGTGAACCATAATGTACACTCTAGATTTTGAGTGATTATGATGTGTCAACAGAGGTTCATCAATTGTAACAAATATTCTGGTGGGGGATGTTGATAATGGGGGAGGCAGTGCATGTGTTGGGGCAGGAGATATATTGGAAATCTTGCTGTTCACTCAAATTGTGAACCTAAAACTGCTTAAAAAAGTAAAGTCTTAAAATTAAAAAAAAATTTTGTTGCTGTTTTGTTTTGGCTTTAAATGAGGAATTTTGCTTTAAACAAAAATATCACTCTGGTGAGAAGTGTCGATAATGGAGGAGGTTAGCATGTGTGGAGACAAAGGACATATGGGAGATCTTTGTTACCACACCCCTCAATTTTGCTGTGAACTTAAAACCACTCTAAAAAATTGATTTAATGAAAAATATTTTTTAATAAAAAAATTTAATGGGCAAAGAACTTGAATAGACATCTCTTCAGAGAAGATATACAGATGGCCATTAAACACATAAAAATGTGCTCAGTATCATTAATCATTATATAAATGAGAAATGTAAATCAAAACTACAATGAAATAGTAAGCCCATTAGGATAACTATTATCAAAAACAGAAAATGACAAATGTTGGTGAGGTTGTGGAGAAATCGGAACCTTGTACATTGCTGATGTGAATGATAAATGGTGCAAATTGCTGTGGAAAATATTAGGGCAATTCCTCAAAAAATTATACATGGAATTATCATATGATCCAGCAATTTCACTTCTAGGTATATACTCAAAAGAACTGAAATCAGATTGCTTCTTGGCCTTTTGGCTAAGATCAGGAGTAGAACTGAAAGCAGAAACTCAAATGGGTATTTGTGTGGCTATGTTCATAGCAGCATTATTCACATTAGACAGAAAGTGGAAACAACTCATACGTCCATCAGTGGATGAATGGGTAAACTAATTGTAGTATATACTTAGAGTGAAATATTAGTCAGGCTTAAAATAGAAGGAAATTCTGAAACATGTTTCAACATGGATGATCTTTGAAAACATTTATGCCAAGTGAAATAAGTTAGTCACAAATGGACAAATATTGTATGATTCCATTCATATGAGGTAGCTAGAACAATCCAATTCATAGAGACAAAGTAAAATAGTGGTTACCAAGGCTAGGGGACAGCTCAAGATGGGAAGCTGCTGTTTAATAGGTACAGAATTCCAGTTTGAGATGAAAAGTTCTGGTCATGGTTGCACAGTGTGAATGTACTTAATGCCCCTAAATTGTACACTAAAAAATGGTTCAAGTGGTAAATTTTATATTATTTATATTTTACCACAATATAAAATGTTGATAAAGAGCTAAATAAAAATTCTTAAAATGAAAAGCTAAAATAAAAGAAATAAAAATATCAGCAGGTAAGTTTATCAAATAGGTTGGACTATAAATATGGAAAATATGAAAAAATAACAAATGAGATATATAGCATTTTAAGTTGTCATCTCAAATGTATAATTGAGAGAGAAAGGGGTAAAGGATTATTTGAAAAGAGAGTTGCTGTGAATTTTCCAGAACTATTAAAAGATACTATTCTATAGTTTCTAAAAGCCCAGGGAATTCACACAGGACAAATAAAAAGAAATACACAACTAAACACATTATGACAAAACTGCAGAAAACTATATGGAAAATCTCAAATGCAGGCAAAGGAAAGACAGATTATCTTCCTAAGTCTGAGGTTGACAACTGAGTTCTCAACAGCAACAATGTATCCAAAAGGTAATGAAACAATATAATCAATGTTTTAAAAGAAAAAAAACTATACTCAGAAAAATTATTTTTACAAAAAGAGCAAAATAAAAATATGCTTAATGTAATTGAGAGAATAATGTCCTAGCAGGCTAGGGGGAATTCTCAAGATTGTACTTCAGGCTGAAAGAATTTTCCAGCTGGAAGTTCTGAGGTTCAATTGAAAAAAAAGAAAGTGGTAAGTAACAATGGAATACTACTCAGCCATAAAAAAGAATAAAATAATGATATTTGCTTCAGCATGGATGGACCTGGAAATCATCATTCCAAGTGAAGCAGGCCAGAAAGAGAAAGAAAAATACCATATGATATCACTTATATGTGGAATCTAAAAAAAAAGACACAAATGAACACAGAAACAGATTCATAGACATAGAAAACAAACTTATGGTCACCAGGGGGAATGGAGATGGGAAGAGATAACTTGAGAGTTTGAGATTTGCAGATACTGACTACCACATTGATAAACAACAAGTTTATACTGTACAGCACAGGGAACCATATTCAATATCTTGTAGTAACCTATAATGAAAAAGAATATGAAAATGAATATATTATGTATGACTGAAACAATATGCTATACACTAGAAATTGACACAACATTGTAATCTGACTATACTTCAATTAAAAAAAGAAAACAATATTAGTTATTATTATAGATAAAAAGATTTCTAGAAGAAAAAAGACGAAGGAAAAAAGAAAGAAAGAGAAAAGAAGAAAGAACAAACAACAACAAAAACCCCAAAAAATCTGAATGGGCAGGTACTATATCTAATATCCCGAAATTTAGTAGCTTAATACAACAAGTATTTATTATCTCATAGTTTCTGGGGAGTCAGGCATTTGTGAGAAGCAGGTGGTTCTGGCTCAGGGTCTCTAATGAGATTGCAATCAACATGTCAGCCGGGGCTGCAGGATCTACTTCCAGTTTGACTGACTGACATGACTGTTGGCAGAAGGCTTCAGTTTCCCACCACGTGGACTTTCAATAGGGCTGTATTTTGGAGTGAACTATGTCTCCCCCTAAATTTGTATGAGGAAGCCATAACCCCACATATGACTGTATTTGGAGACAGGATGTTTAAGGAGGTAATTACAGTTAAATAAGGCAATGAGAGTGGGGTTCTGTTCTGATTGGACTGGTGTCCTAAAGAAGAAGAGACACTAGAGCATGTGCCCTCTCTGCACACACACAGAGGAAAGGCCGTGTGAGCACACAACAAGAAGATGGCCTCCTACAAGCCAGGAGAAGAACTCTCACCAGAACCAGCCTTGCTGGCCCCTTGATCTCAGACTTCCAGCCTCCAGGACTGTGAGAAAGTACATTTCTACTTAAGCCACCTGGTCTGTGATATTCTACTGCGGCATCCCAAGCAGATTAACATAGGCTGCTTGAGTGTCCTCAAAACAGGGCCACTGGTCCCCTCAGAGCAAGTGATGAGAGAGACCCGAGAGGAAAAAGCAGCAGCAGTGCCTTTTACGACTGAGTCTTGGAAATCACACAGTGTTTTCAGTTTATTAGAAATGAGACACTGGGTTCAGCCTATACTCAGTGGAAGGAAGATTAAGCTTCACCTCTCAAAAAGAGTATGAAAGAATTTGTGAAGATATTTTTAAACTATCACAATAGGTTAAAAAGATTAGATATAGTTGAGGGCATTTTACAACTATATGGCAGTGGGTGACAGCAAACCATCTTACCGGGGATGTTGGAGGGCAAAATTTGGGGCTGGTAGAATGATAGAATTGTGAGGAAGTCTCAGAAAGGAAGGTAATCCAGACGGGATGATCCTTAAATCCTATGTAAAAATCCATACAAATCCTTAATTGTCAGCTAAACTCCATATGCATGTAGGAGACCCCAGGAAGCCTGGCAAAAAGCAACCACTAGAAGGTGAAAGAACTGAACTGATCTGAAGTTTCGGCTGCTGTCCATTTCAATTGTAATAGTTGGTGTTGAGTCTAGCCAAGTTTAACTGCCTGCAAGTATAAAAGTCAACACACTTCAGAGGAACATAAAAAATCATGAATTTCTATGATGTGTCATCCTCAATGTCTAATATTCAATAAAAAGTTAGACAAGAAAAAAAAAAGCCATATTCAAAACATGACTCATACTCAAAAGGAAAGCAATCAATGGAAACAGATCCTGAGATTATTCTGATGTTGACATTAGCCAATAAGGAATTTAAAGCAGCTATTATAAATATATTCAAGGACTTAAAGGAAATGAATTCACAGATGGAGAATGTTAACAGAATTAGAAGCAGTCATTAAATAATCATATGGGAATTCTTGAACTGGAAATATCAACAACTGAAATTTAAAAATTCACTGAATGGGCTTAATAGCAGATTGGAGATGGCAGGAGAGTCAGGGAACTTGAAGATGCATCAATAAGAAGTATCCAATTTTAAGAACAGATAGAAAACTATTAAAAGTCAATAGAGATCCAGTGGACTGAGGGGACATTATTAAATGGATTAACCATGTATTAAAGGAATACATGGTTAACATGTAACAAACTAGGAGGGGAAAGATAGAGGGCAGAAATAAAGTAAATGATGGGTAAAATTGCCCAGTTTGGATCATAAACAAGGCAATACATTTCAAAAACTGGAAACTTTAACGAAGTATGTTTTCTGGCCAAGCAGAATTAAGTTAGAAATTATTAATAAAATACCTAGAAAAGTCCCAAATATTTGAAAATTAGGCAACATTCATCCAAATAAAAATGTCAGCAAAATTCACAAGTAGAATTAGAAATGTTTTTAACTGAATAATAATAAAAATATAACATACCAAAATTTGTAGGATGTGGCTATAGGATTTGTTAAAGGGAAATTTGTAGCTTTAAGTGGCTATATTAGAAAAGAAAAGTTTATAGTCAATGATCTAAGCTTCCACTTTGAAGTAGAAAAAAATATGAGCAAAACACAATAGGATTTTCTTTTTCTGTTAGGTGTTCCCCTTTTTGTTTTTAATATTGGTTATTTGTACCTTCTCAGTTTTCTGTATCAATCTTGGCAAGTGTTAATTAATTAGTCTTCTCTAAAAATTATTTTTTGACCTTGTTAATCTACTCTGTTATATATATTAAATTTTTCTTTTATCAATTTCTATTTTATTATTTCCTTCCTTTTACCTTTGGTTTATTTTGGTTTTCTTTTACCAACTTTTTAGGTTGGATGCTTGTATTTTAATTTGTAAGCCTTTTTCATTTTCAAATATGTTAAATTAAGGGTAAAAAACTCCTTTTATGAACTATGTTGGTTGCAGCCCACATATTTTTGGTATGTGGCTTTATTATTATCATTCAATTCCCAATGCTTTTAAATCCATATTGTGATTTCTTCTTTGACATTTAGGTCATTTAGAATTTTTTAAATTAAATTCCAAATAAATGATAATCTCCTAGTTATCATTTTCTTTTGATTTTTGTCCTTGGTCACAGTACTCAAATTTGTGGACCTTTATTCAATTTCTCCACCTCCTGACCTCTTCCAGAATTGACAGTTGACCCAAGGGCAATGGACCCAAACATAAAGCTGCTCTCTCTGGATCTCCTTTTCATCTGGGATGTTCTTGCCATAATTCTTTTCACTGCCTGATTGATTCTCCAGTGGCTTCAAACTGGTTTTCATCTATATTGTCCAGTTTTACTGGCTGTCCTCAGTAAAAGGCTTGATCCAAAATATCTAGTCTGACATTACCAAATGCGTAACTCCTGCTGGTGGTGATTTTTAATTGTTATGACATATAGAAAGAATGGGGATCAGAAGATCCTGTGGATGGAGAGACCAGTAAAAGACCCTGTATGAATAAAAATCCAAAACTTTGGCCAAAGAATAGAATGAAGAGGAGAAACAAGATGATACTTGTATTATTTATGCATTGTTGCATAACAAATTTCCACAAACTTGGTGAGTTAAAATAACACATTTATTATCTCAGTTTTTATGGGTCAAGGGTCTAAGTATTGCTTATCTGGGTCCTCTGCTTCAGAGTCTTCCACAAAGAGTCAGCTAGAGGTGGGGTGCATCTAAAGGTACAACAGAGGAAGGGTCCACTTCTAAGTTCACTTACATGGTAGTTGGCAGAATTCAGGATTTTTTTGGAGCTATTTGACTGAGAACCTCGGTTTCTAGCTGATTGTTGAGTACATTTTCCTTGTCACGTAGTTGTCTCCATGGCAGCCTCACAATATTGCAGCTTACTTCATCAAAACCAGCAAGTCAGAGAGAGTACTGGCAAGATGGGAATTAGTCTTATGGAATAAAATCACAGAAGTGATACTCCTTTACCTTTGCCTTATTCTATTGATTAGAAGCATGTCATGGTTCTCACCCATAATCAGAGAGAGGATTATGCAGGTTGTGAATACCCAAAGGTGGCAATCATTCAAGGCCATCCTATCCTTTGTTTGCCAAAGTATTCTCTCAAAACAATAGTTAATATGTGACAAACAACTTCAGGAAGAGCAGCAAATAAAACATCAAAGCTTAAGTAACAAAGAAAACAAGGTTAAATTTCATAGAAGGAAATTATGGTTAGACAGAAATTGAACTATGAAAAGATTCCTAGCCTCTTCTAAGATTTAACTTGTGAGTAAGAGTCCCATGAAGCTATACAACTGAAAAGAAGCAAGTTCATCTGGAGTTCTTGAATGCCTATGTAGAAAAAGAAAACAGTGTTCGCATGCTGTGGATTGGTTTTACCTACTACAGTCTTCAAATAATTTTCCATGACTTATACAAGTTTCTTCATTAACACTAGATATATTTATAACTTTGAGAGTAGAGGATACATTCTGTTTATCAAAGTATATAGTCATATTAGTACTGGGAAATGGGGAAAAAGTAGGCCATTTTGTTCTATTCTTTGAAACTAATGATCTAGTGTATCTGTAGAGTTCATGAACAATTACATAGGAAATGCAATATATCAATTTTACACATATTAAAATGCACAATTATGCTAATAGATTTTCTATTTTTTTAATATAGGATCCAAATGAAGATACAGAGTGGAATGAAATTTTAAGAGATTTTGGCATTCTTCCTCCAAAAGAAGAGCCAAAAGATGAAATTGAAGAAATGGTTTTACGTTTGCAGAAGGAAGCAATGGGTATAGTTGTGTATTTGGTGGGCTGGATGAAAGGAATAATACAATTATAACAATGGTAGTGCATTTCATGAACTTAGAGAGAAGACATTAGAAATACTTTAATATAAATCCCACCCGTACTTTTGAAATTAGGATGCTGGCACCTAAAATTCCTAATTCATGTGTTGAAAATTACATGCTAGTTAATATCAGAGCTGACATGCCCTGGTATCTAACCTAGTGGGGTTTCTCTACCTTGTGATTACCTCTATTTTGATCATTCTATATAGAATGTATTACTTGTCAAGGTTTCCAGGTACTTGGGAAAATTAAATTTGTGAAGCCTAATTGATTTTTACATCTATTTTAAATGTAGTCTGATAGTTCTGTGAACTCTGAGGGACTAAATAACACTTTGAACAAACCTGAAGCAGTCAGCCACAATATAGCTTTGTTTGTTGGAGAAACTGCAAAATTAAAGATATTCTTGGTCTCCATTTATGTAATATATTGTTTTTTCTAGACATGTGACTATAAAGTAAAATTAGTTTTTAGATAACTGAATTATCTACAATTTATTTTGTTTTAGTTAAACCATATGAAAAGATGACTCTTGCACAGTTAAAGGAAGCAGAAGATGAATTTGATGATGAAGATTTGAAAGCCATTGAAATATATAGGTACAGTGATTTATTTGGATAATTTAAGAGTTTTTGAATGAAATATTGTAAGAATGAAATAAGAAAAAGCCCTATTTTGTCTATAGAATATATTTTAAAAAGAACAAAACTAATTTTTAAGTAATATTTTAAAACTAACTCACTTTATGTAAGATGGATTTTTTTCCTGATCTTTTTGCCTTGGCTTAAACAAAAAACTCTTCAATAATATATAGCAGAACTTTATCAAGTTACATATGAGTAAAGTAGAAAGTATCAATAGAAGGCCAGTAAAAAGAAGGCCATGATTTTCCTTTTAGCATGATGTATGTCAAGGGTTTCTGTCATTTAATGAATAATTAATTATCAATCATAAACAAATTCTTTCAGAAATTAGAACAAGTGCATAGATTTCCCAACTTATCCTGATACTAAAAACAGAATGCTACAGAAAAATATCTCTTATGAATGTAAGTATAAAAATTTTTAACAAAATATTAACAAATTAAGTCTAGCAATTAAAAAAAAGAATAATACATCCAGATCAAGTGAGATTGGTCCCAGGAATCCAAGGTAGATTTAACGTGAAAAAAATCAGTATATTGGGTTAGAAGCAGCTATCCTCTGGTAGCAAGGAGTACACCCAGCACTTAGTTATTGTTTCATATTACTGTTCTCCAACAAAAGGAGCCAGTGTTCCTTAGAGGACTGCTTTATTCCACAGTGAGAATTGAAAAAGAAGAGTATGAACCTGGAGCATTTTGTGGTATCTGAAAGTTAAGGAAGTGCTAAAAAATTTTTTTAAGGCACAGGAGCCAAACAAAAAGATATTACAATGGCCAGAGTTAGAACAGTTTGAACAACAAAATAAATAATTGTAATATGGGATTATAAAAATAATAATTATCCTTGAGCCCAAAGTGATATAGATAAGTAAATGAATATATAAACAAATTCACTTCTTCTTCACTGAAGATTTCTGATTAATAAGTGTAGATGGAATGAGAAAAATAGAAAAATGACCATCAGAACACCACAGTAATAATACCTTATGGACAAGATCTGCTGATAGATGCTAAAATGAGTGGGTGAAAGTTTAAATAGAAACAGGATATTTGCATAATCTCAAAGTATCACTCCCAAATATTTAGTAATTATAAAGGAGGAAATAGTAAGTTTACAGTGTAGATTTTGGCAGACCCTGTCTTTAGGAAGTGACCAAGATTAATATCCCCAATAAAACATGCTGACATCAAATGACTCCTAATATGATGTAATGAGAACACATAAGCTCTATGTTATCCTTCTCAAAAATGCATAGCCTCAATTTAATCATAAGATACATCAGAGAAACCCAAATTTGAGAGATTTTCTAACAAAAACTGGCCAGGTTGATACCAGGAGAAATGGCAGAGGTAGAAAGCTCCAGGAATCCATCTCTCCACATAGGCAACACTGTACTTGCAGAAACTGTCTGAACTAATGGCTTTGAAACTCTGGAGTCTACTTGAATACTTGCAGGGTGAAGCTTGGCTGATAAATTGCAGTTAGTATTGGTTG
The DNA here is from genome assembly GCF_048564905.1 of Vicugna pacos. NCBI lineage: Eukaryota > Metazoa > Chordata > Mammalia > Artiodactyla > Camelidae > Vicugna > Vicugna pacos. Next base: position 83,612,669 of record NC_132988.1, read on the forward strand.
ATCTCAATCCTTTTTCCCCCATCCCCAAGGCAGGCAGCTGTTTCAACAGCAACCTGTGTTTCTGGCACAGCTTGCTGGAGCCAGGGTAGGCAATGAGAACTTTGTCCTCAAATATCAAGATTCTGTGTTCTGATTGCATATTTCTGCTTCTGAATGCAGAGGTGCAGGCACAGAGAGCAGCTGCCATTGTGTCAACCCCCACTGGCTCAAGTGGCTTCCAGGGGACTTTAAGGAGCTTTATCTGTGTTTTGCTTCCAGTTGGTTTTTTTGTTTGTTTGTTTGTTTTTGTATTTTTTTAGATTTTGGATATACATTTTGAACAACCATATATATGGGAGGAATTTAGAAAGACTTGGGAAAGGTGGAGGCTCAGAAAAGACCTAAGAAGACCTTATGCTTTCATCTCAGGCTGATCCCTGATGCAGGCACACCCTATTAAAAAAAAAATGGGGCAGGAGAAGAATCTGATTTCCAGAGTTATCAATTATAAGAATCAAACGTTTTTCATTGAAAAATCACAAGGCATTAAAAGAAACAGGAAAGTATGACCCTTTTAAAGGAACAAAATAAATCAACACAAAATATACATGGGGAAGCCAGTATGTCAGACCTACCAGACAAAAACTTTAAGGCAACTTAGTTAAAGATGTACAAAGAGCTAAAGGAAGCCATGGACAAAGACAAGAAAACATCATATGAAGAAAATGAGAATAGCAATAAAGAGATAGAAATTATTAAAAGGAACCAAAAAGGCATTCTGAAACTAAAAAGTACAATAGTTGTCTTAAAATATACACTAAAGGGCTTCTAAAGCAGATTTGAACCAGCAGAAGAAAGAGATGATTTGAAGACAGGACAATTGAAAGTATTGAGTCTAAGAAACAGAAAGAAAAAATAATGAAGAATACTGAGCAAAGCCTAATTGGCCTTGTGGTACATTTTTGGTGAACTAGCTAGCATATGGGAGTCCCAGCAGAAAGAAAATGAGAAAGGCAGAAAGATTATTTGTGGAAACAGTGACTGAAAACTTCCCAAATTTAACAAAAGATAATTCTGCAAATCCAGGGTGCTTAATGGACTCCCAGTAGGATAAACTCAGAGACCCACACAAAGATGCATCCCTTAAAATAAGACTTTCAGCCAGTTTCTCATCAAAAATGTTGGAGGCTGCAAGAAAGAAAACAAACAAACAAACAAAATTGTCAACCAAGAATTCCATATCTGAAAAAACTATGCTACAAGAATGAAGGAGAAATTAAGACATTCCTAGGTAAAATCTAAGTGAACTTGTTACTACTAGAATTGTACTGAAAATTAGCTAAAGGAGTCCTTTAGGCTGAAATTACAAGATACTAGACAGTAACTCAAAATTATGTAAAGAATAAATAACATAGGTAAAGGTAACAAGATAGGTAAATATAAAAGCCAATATTACTGTACTTTTGGTTCTTAACTTCCTTTTTTCATATGATTTAAAGGGCAAATTCATAAAGCAGTAATTATAAATTGATGTTAGTAGACACACTATATATAACAATGTAGTCTGTAACAATAACAATATAAAGAGGGAAGGATGGAGATGTACAAGAGCAGTGTTTGTATGCTGTTTAAGCTAAGTTGGTATTATTCACAGTGCGTTATTGTAAGATACTAATTTTAATAAATCCTCACTAAGAAAAAACTAAAAGAATATAGAAAAGGAAAGCAAAATGGTGTATCACAAAAATCAACTAGAGTACGGAAATACAAAAAGAAGCAATGATGAAAGAATTGAGGAACAAAAAGCATACAAGGCATAGAAATACAGAAAATAACTAAATGGCAGAAGTCAGTCCTTCTTTTTCAGTAATTACTTTGTTGTTTCAGTTCTAGTGTATTGATAGTGATGCTGTCGGCTAGGAATGCCTGAGGTGCTCACCTGGGCCTGTGTGACTCATAGCTGTGGCTGGACTGGTTATTGTGGCTCTTATTATGATTTTAGGATGCACTTCAGCAAGAAACTGTCAGGGAAATTTGAGGAACAAGATTTATTCCTCATAAGTCCTGAAGAATACACAATGTGCCCGAGAGCCACTCAGCCAGGTCTCAGAGAGAGGGAGGAGGGTAAAGATCAGGGGATGTGCCTTTATTAAGGTCCATTGATAGGATATCTAGGTTTCTTGGGTTCACTCTTTATTGGCTAGTTTGGAGCATAAGAGCTGGAATTAGGGCACAGGAAGGGAGAAGAGGGGTCACTCAAGTGGTCATTTATCTAGGTTATGAAGGGCTCTCTGAAAGAAAGCGTTTTCATGGGTGGGGAAGCCTAATTCTTTATCTGGTTGTTTTGCTAGTAGCTGTGTCATACAGTTGGCAATATGGTTTCAAGGAGGATGGATGTCTTTTGAAATAAATGCCTCAGTAATCAAAAGCTTAATGTCAGGCACTTACATTACATACTTTAAATGTAAATGGATTTTAAATTACTCCAATTAATCTCCAATTAAAGGCAGAAATCGGCAGAATGAGTAAAAAGAAACACATCCAGATCCTGGAAACCAAGCAATTTGAGAAAGATCAAAATTGTTATAACACTATAACAGTGTCATAATGACATAAGGATAGATATACAGACTGAAGGAATAGAGTAGAGAGACCAGGAAGAAACCATCTCATATACAGTCAGATGATTTTCAGCAAGGGTGTCAAGACCATTCAGTGGCGAAAGAACAATCTTTTCAACCAATGGTCTAGGAAAACTGAATATCCACATGCAGAAGAATGAAGTTGGACTCCTACTTCACATTATGTACAAAGGTTAACTCAAAATATATCAAAGACCCAAATGTAGGAACTAAGACTATAAAACTCTTCAAACAAAACACAGTGAGAAATGTCCACGACCTTGGATGTGGAAATGATTTCTTGGATATGACACCAAAAACACAGGCAACAAAGGGAAAAAATAGATAAATTGGACTTCATCAAAATTTAAAATATTTGTGCATCAAAGGACACTATCAAGAGAGTGAAAACACATCCTGCAGAATGGGAGAAATTTTTTGCAAATTATATATATGATAAGGGATTACTAACCAGAATGTATAAAGAATGTATAAAATATGTATAAAGAACTTCTAAAATTCAACAACCAAAAAACTAAATAACCCAATTTAAAAACATTCAAAGGGCTTGACATTTTCCCAAAGAAGGTATACAAATAGAAAATAAGCACATGAAAAGATGCTTAATATCATTAGTCATTAGGGAAATGCAAATCAAAACCACAATGTGATTCCACTTCTCTCCCACTAGGGTGGTTATAGTAAAGGAAAATAACAAAAATGTTGGTGAGCAGGTGGAGAATTTGGAACAGTCATACATTGCTGGTGGGAATGTAAAATGGTACACTGCTTTGAACAGTCTAGAATTTCCTCCAATGTTAAACATAAAATTACCATGATCCAGCAATTCCACTCCTAGTTATATATACCCAAGAGAATTGAGGACACAAAATGTGTACGTGAATGTTCGTACCAGCAGTACTCACAGTTGCCACAAAGTACAAAGAAACTTACTGGCCATCACCTGGTGAGTGGATAAACAAAATGTGGTATATTCATACAATGGAATATTATTCAGCCATGTAAAGAAATGATGAATTGACATATGCTACAACAGGACTGAACCCTGTAAATATTATGCTAAGTGGAAGAAGCCAGTGACAAAAGGTCACATCTTACATGATTCTATATATATGAAAAATCCAGAATAGGAAAATTTGTGAGACAGAAAGCAGATTATTAATTTTCAGGGCCTGAGAGGGAGGACGAGGGAGTAACTGTAAATGGATATAGGGTTTCTTTTGGGGCAATAAAAAAAATTCTGGAATTAGTGGTGATAGATACACAACTTCATGAATATTTTAAAAATCACTGAATAATATACTTTAAATAGTTTAATTTTATTGTATATGAATTATATTACAGCTTAAAACTAAAAATTGTGGAGAAATTGATATGATCACTTTGGAAAATAGTTGGGCAGTTTCTTCTAAAGTTACATATACATTTAACATATAACCCAGTTACATTCAGTTATATTCCTGAATATTTACTTGAGATAATTGAAAGTATAAATTAATACAAAGACTTGTACAAGAATATTCATAATAACCAGAAACTGGAAACAACCCGAAAGTCCATCAATAAGATGACTAAAGTAAAGTAAATGAATAAACAAATCGGAATGTGTTCATGAAATGGAATACTACTCTGAGAAAGTAATCAAACTGCTGATACATACAATAACTTTGGTGAAATTCAAAAATGTTATACTGAATTAAAGAAGCCAGACACAGGAGAAAATTTAATATATTATCATATACATCATTTTTAAAATATGATTTTTAATGAAAAAATAATTTCTGAAATTGACTCAATAAGAGATAGAAAAATATAATTGAGAAGAGCGCCTGTGTCTTAAAATTTGTTGTGTAGCTGATTTTTCTCTACTTTTCAAGGCATAGATATTTCTGTTTCTAGAGGGATGGCAAGCTTAGTAATTTACTACATATAACATTGTTATATTATTGATAATATAATACTATTATCATAATCAGACAAGGCTAGTACAGATAGGAAATAGACTCATGGTTCTTAAGGTGGTTAGTCAAAATAATCACCTAGCATAGTTCTGAAAAATTTAGATTTCTTGTGTGAATTGATTTCATGATAGTGAATAAGCTAAATTCAGACTATGGGAAAGTTTGGACAAGCAATCAATCTGATTTCCTTCAACAAAGAAATTTCTAGGGGAAAAAGAGATAGAAAAGAATCTGTGTATTAAATGAGATTTTAGAGATATAATAACTACTCTATAAATCTAATTTAGATCCCCACTTGAATAAATAAACCTAAAAACTGGAGAACTTAACTCTTAAAAATGGTTAACATGGTAAATTTTAAAATTTTATGTGTATTCTACCACAATTAAATAACATTATTAAATGGAGAATAGGATTATTTGAACAATATCTGAATATATTAAAGAATTGCCATTGTTTTAGGTATGATTATGCCATATGAATTAAATTTTTTAAAACATTCTCATCTTTTAGAGATGTATTATGACATATTTACAGATGAAATGACATGATGTCCTATATTTGTTTCAGAAGAACCCTTGAAAAGGGGAGTTATTGGGGTTAGCCATGAAAGAAGACTGACCATGAATAGAAATTATTGACGGAAGATGCATATATCTGGGATCTCTTTACTACTGTAAATGTTAATAAACGTCCATTATATAAAGTTAAAAATGCATATTCCTGAGACCAGCACCAAGAGTTAATATTACTGAACTTCAGGTTGAGTCTCAGGAATATGCACATCTGTGGAACCTGCCATTCTCAAGTGATTCTCATATAGGATGTCCGCATGCCTCAACTTGATAAATACTGCTTTAGATCAATCTCACTTTTGAAACATAGATGCAAACATCTTAAAAGAAATATTAACAAATAAACAGTATTTTAAAATAATCATATGTAGTGAATTATTAGGGTTTTTCAAAGAATGCAAGTGTTGTACAGAGATCACCAACCTACTGATGGAATCATTTATGTCAGCAGAATTTATTAAGATAATTAATGCTAGTTGCTGTAACAAACAGCTACAAGATCTGTGGTTTCACACAGGGAAGTTCCTCACTCACAGGTGATGTATGTCTTATACTTCTGGGCAGCTCTCCTCCAGGTGATGACAAGGGATCTGGGCTCTTTTCATTTGGAGCTTCATCAGCTCAGAATCCTTTACGTCCAGGGTTGCAGACCAGGAAGACAGTATGAAAGATGGGGTGGGACATTTCAGGGATAAGTCATAGAAATGCACATACCTTTTTCACTTATGTTCCATTGGACGGAATCCAGTCTAATGGCCCTAATCTAACCGCAAGGGAAGCTGGCAAATGCAGTCTTCCTGTGAGTCCTGGAAGAAGCTGTGCTGATGACAACCCAAATGGTCTCTGCCACAGAGATTAAAGGGAGATATTATACACAGAAGTTCTTTCACTTGCATATTCCACATCAAAAGTACAATTCTAATTGCCATCAAATTCTGGCATTATTTCAATATCTCTGTTGTCACTTCGGATCTAAGGAAAAAGGGACCCGTAGCCTTTTAAAATTTTACTTGTCCTTAAGAGAAAATTCTGTAGTCATCTTGATAGTGCTGACTTAAAGCAAATTCCCCATTTAAATCCAAAACAAAAACAGCAACAACAACAAAAAATTTTAAGACCTTTTTTTTTTAAAGCAGTTTTAAGTTCAAAGCAAAATTGACTAGAAGGTATAGATTTCTAATTTACCTCTTGTGCCCACACATGCATAGTCTCCCCCATTACCAACATTCCCCACCAGAGTGATATATTTGTTATAATTATGAACCTGCATTGATACATCAGAATCACCCAAAGCCCATAATGTGCATTATAGTTCATTCTTGGGTTTGGACGTATATTCATCATTATGGTACCATACAGAGTTTTTTCACTGCCCTAAAAATCCTCCATGGGCTGCCTATTCATCCCTCTCCCCTGCCAATTCCTTATATATTTATTGTCTTTGTGGTTTTGCCTTTCCAGATTGTCATACAGTTGGGATCATATAGCCTTCTCAGATTGGCTTATTTCACTCAGTAATATGCTTTTAAGATTTCTCCATGTCTTTCCATGGCTTGACTGCACTTTTTTTTTAAGCACTGAATAATATTCCATTATCTGGATGTACCACTGTTTATTTATTCATTCACCTAGTGAAGGACACCTTGGTTGCTTCCAAGTTTTGGCAATTATGAATAAAACTGCTATAAACATCTGTGTGTAGATTTTTGGGTGAATGTAAGTTTTCAGCTCCTTTGAGTAAATACCAAGGAACTTGATCACTGGATCATACAGTAAGAGTATATTTCATTTTGTAAAAAAAAAAAAACAAAACACTGCCAAACTATCTTCCAAAGTGGCTGTACCATTTTGCATTCCTACTAGCAATGAATGAGAGTTCCTGTTTCTTCAGTCCCCTCCAGCATTTGGTATTACCAGTGTTCCAGATTTTGACCATTCTAATAGATGCGTAGTGGTCTCTATTTTAATTTGTGTTTTCCTGATGCCGTAGATGTGGAACATCCTTTTATATGCTCATTTGTCATCATCTATTTCAATGAAGTGTCTGTTAGGATCTTTAGCCCATTTTTAAAAATCAGATTGTTTTCGTATTGTTGACTTCTTACTTTTTAGAGTTTTTTGTATATTTCAGATAACGATTCTTTACTAGATATGTCTTTTGCAAATATTTTCTCCAGTCTTTGCTGAAGATATTCTGTAAATAAAAAATACTGCAAACCATATCAGTAAACAAAGAATGCTGAAGCCAGCCACTGCAGCCCCCCCCCTCCCCCGCCGCCAGCCTCCGAAGACAAGCCTGCAGCCCAGCCTCTGCAGCCACTCACAATGGTGCACTCTGAGGGGACTCAGAATAATAAAGAACAAGATACTGGCCCTAGATAGCTAGATGCTTGTCAAAGGAATGAATTCAATGAGCCCAAATGTTTGTTACCTCCCATACGTAGAAAAGCACTAAATTCTTTAACTTGAGATGCCTTTTTTTCTTTAGATAGCAAATAATCTTTTATTGTTCCAACTACCTGGTCTTTGTTAAAAAGCTTCTATATATCCTAGCTCCTCCCCTACCTCTTCAGAGCAGTCCCTCAGGGCAATCTGAGAGGCTGTCATCCCGGCTAGAGTCCTCCCATCAAATAAAATATAACTCTCAACTTTCAGGATGCGCATTTATTTCAGTCGACAGTTTCTAGAGACAATAGTTGTTCCAGCAGTTTTCTGATCCCTAGAGTAGTTTGATATTAGGACACTATTGGAACATTAGTTTCAGATTCCCCAGTTTCTGGATTGCAGCAGAGAAAGCTGTTCCCTTGGTAGACCAGTTTTGCAATGTCATTCTGGGAGTCATTCGTAGTAGCCAAGTCTGGAGCCTCCTCCTTCATCTTTCCACTGAGTTTGTAAAGCCCTTATTTCCTCAGATTAAGCTTCTTGCTGCTTAAAATAGCTAGAGGGCTTTCTGTTTATGCACCTGAATCCCTACTGATATGATTGTTAGGTGAAAAATGCAGGCCATTGAACACTTTGTCACTTCCTGATGGCAAAACTAACCCAGGTATGTATGTCTTTCCGTGCCCAATTCCACTGAAAATAACAAAGGAAAATGAGGAAGAGAAGGTGAAGGAGAGGAAGAAGAGAAGTATTTGATTGCACCATTAAGTGGGGCATTGTGCCATCACTGGAACAAAAACTTTGAAAAATTTGAAAGATATTAAGCCAATGAGATCAAACTGAAGGAAGTTAATGATAGTGATGCAAAATACTCAATACAAACAAAATAGGGCTACCCAAAGACTGGAGTATGTGTAAGTTCTGAATATCTGGGCCAGTAAAGGGAAAATTGAAGGACTTCAGTTTGAGAACGATGAGAGGACCCTAGACTTGGGTTACTATTCTTGACATTCTCCTCTAGGCTTAATTTTGCTTGGATTACTTGTTATATGAAGTGAGTGGTTTTACTGGACATGTTTCTAATATGGGAAATAAGGACCCAGTGGTATTTACTCAAAGGAGCTGAAAACACACCTGAGTGTGTTTTAAAACACACTCAGGATTTTGTATGTATTCAGGTGAAATCAACAGATCAGGATATAACTGCCATTATTATTCTCAGGTCTCAAGAGTAGGGGCATGCCCCACAATGCAGGGCCACAATGGGAAGCACCAGAGTTGGTTAAGAAGCAGGAGGAGTGAGGGGATAACATAGACATGAGCCATTATGTAGTTTCTGTGGGAAAGACAAGCTAGGCAGGGTAAGCAGGTTTAGGACTGGCAAGTTTGTATGATTTTGGCAGGCTCTGGACTATAGTGTCTATCTCTGGTTGTCTGGTACCTGGCCCAGGGATGATTTGGTCAAGGGGGTAGGGGCTCAGCCCAATAGAGGAGGTGGCTGAGGGACTGGGCTCTGGATTGGTTGGTTTATATTTGAGGAATGTGCTCTCTGGTGAGTGTTACCTCTCTTTGGGAATTAGCTTGCTCCTGGGAGGGGCAGCCTCTCCAGGATCAGCAAGGTCCCAGGTGCCAGAGGATCAAGAATACAGAAAACAGGAAAATATTGTTAATACACACAGAAAGAAGGGGAGTAAGTACTCCCAGATAACTTAGAGATACAGAGCAGTAACTTTTTGAGATACTTGTAGATGTGTCAGAAACCATTTGGATTTACTTCATGAGTTCAAGTATTTAACACCTAAATCAAAGTATGTAAATTTTGAAAGAGTTGTTTAACAAAGTTTTAAGATTCCCCATAGATGAATAACTAGGTAACATTTATTGAACACTCACTGTGTGCTAGGAAATTTACATGTTTACATTTAATCCTGACCAATCCCATGAAAGTCTGTATTAGTATTATTCACACTGGGGAGTAACTGAAGCTTGGAGAGATTAAATAAGTGGCCCAAGTCCACACTACTGATAGTGGGAGATGGCATTTAAACCGTTTAGTCTGATATTAGAGTAATCATTCTTCTCTACCATCTCTCTACCTGCAATAAATTTATAATAAGTAACTATACATATTCACAAAGGCTTTGAACTGAAACTCAGCATGATAGTTAAGAGCATATAAGTGGGGAAAATAATAGTATTAACTTCATAAAGTTTTTCAAGGATTAAATTAATGTAATGCATTTAAAACAGTTCCTGGCAACATAGTAAGTACTCAATAAACGTTAGTTATTATTATTATGTATATTTTTCCTTAATAAGTATCTAACCTGTATATGAGAATTTGTTGGCCCAATGTCTAAATAAACTATATTGATATGATTAAGACTTAGTATTAAATAAAAATAGTCAATAACTAACTTCTTATACTTTGCAATACCCATGATAATACATATTCCCATATAAAAAAAGAGAAATTGGCATGATAAGGCCATTAATAGTTATTCTGTCATCATTTAAAGTGTTTGATACGTACTAGCATTACATCCATTGCTCTAAATTGTTACTGCATATGGGAATGGCCTTAAGAATGTAACAATTTTCTTATGTAATTTAACTTCATTTTTTTAATTAGAGAAAAGCGGTTACAGGAATGGAAAGCTCTTAAGAAAAAACAAAAATTTGGGGAATTAAGAGAAATTTCTGGAAATCAGTATGTGAATGAAGTCACAAATGCAGAAAAAGATGTGTGGGTTATAATTCATCTATACAGATCAAGGTAATTATCATAGCTTTTTGCAAAATGCTCAATACTAATGTTTTAAGATACATATTTTTGGCTTTAATGTTTTATAAAGCATATAAAAAGACTAATCAAGAAAAAGAAATAAAGTAAATTAACTATACTTCAACTTGAAAAAGAAAATTTAATATATCTATAGAGTCATTGGCTTCAGGGATTAAATTAAGTACTTTAATATATTTTCATGCCTAATTGAAAGAACTTGTCATACTTCTTAGAAAAATAAGTACTCTTGGTAGTTAATTTTTAAAAAACTTGACAAAAATTTGAAACCCACAGAAAAGTAGAAAGAATGATAAAGTGAGTACTCTAAATACCAGCCAGGTAGATTCAACAATGAACATTTTGCTGTATTTGTATGATTGTATGTGTGTGTATTTATAGAACCGTTTCAGACTTAAGTTAGGCAGTACGTATTTTTCTAATATTACTTTTAGCATGCCATCCACTAAAATAAAGCAGTATCTAGATTTGTAGCAGATTATAATTATCAAAAGAAATGATATATGTGTGTTCTGAAATGTAAATTAAGCACATAATGCATTTACTTTGCTTTTCTTAGTTTCTTGTTCCATAAATCGTTAAATAACATCACTTAATATTAAGAGGATTTCTGGGGATTTTCTAGATGCTGGAGATGCAGAGACATCTAAGATATCTGCCTCTGCCATTAAAGAAATGTTGGTGCAGTAGAGGGAGACAATTAAATGTAATAATAATATCTTTTAGGTCTATGTTTGAATTCTATACAGAGTAAAGACACTGAAGAGGGTGTAGTAAGCTCTACCCTTGGAGGATAGAAGAATTGAACTTTAATTCTTGATGTTGGCCTCAAAAATTAAGATTCCCCAAGTTTATGGAGTTGGAGGACGCAGACAGGCTGAATGGGGTATTTTGAGTGGAGTATACAGCTCAATCCGAGGTACAAACATAAGTGGCATCATCTTGCTTTGGAGGACTCTACATAGTATTAGCAGGCAGACATTGTTGCAGGAGAGATCAGCAGGTGCTGGACCATGGAGAACCTTTAAAGTTATGCGTAGGAGCCCAGACTTTGTCCTGAAGGCAGTGACGAGCCATTGAAGGATTTTATGCCTGAGGGAAAAGCATTTGCTCCACGATGAGATTTTCATGCTGAGCTAACTTTTTCAGCAGAGTCTAGAATGAATTTGGGGAACCAAAACTTGGAACACAGAAACCATTTAGGACAATCTGATGCTGCTCAGATAAGATAGGTAAGGAATAAGACAGCAGAGAAATAGAGGAGAGGATAGATACGGAGGAGATAAGGAGATAGAATCAATATGATGTGATTACTTATTAGATGTTGTAGAAGAAAGGGAGATGTTTGACTTGAGTGCCAAACTATGAAAATACAGAAGACAATGCCTGATGGTGTAGTTTAGATGAAAAAAGCCACAGAGAACTCCAATGAGCAACCCATGAGCCAATATCAAAGATTACTAAATGAATGTATGTTTATATATGTCAGATGAAAATAAAATATTTAAGTTAAAAAAGATATTTTTGTGATTCCCCACTTTGAATATATATATTTGAATAAATATATATATTCATTTATTTATATATATTATATATATTTACCTTTGGCCTCCCTTTACCCATTTCCCTTACCCTCCATCCCCCTCACTCTTGACAGTCACCAGTCTGTTTTCTGTATCTATGAGCATTTTTTTTCTCTTTCTAGATTCCACATATAAGAGAGGTCATGTGGTATTTGCCTTTCTCTGTCAGACTTATTTCACTTATTATATTGTCCTTGAGGTCCATCCATGTTGTCAGAAATTGGAAAAATTTTATTCTTTTTAGTGGCTGAATAATATTCCATTATATATACACACACCACAATTTCTTTATTTATTCCTCCATTGATGGATACTTAGGTTGTTTTCATATCTTGGCTATTGTATATAATGCTGCAGTGAATGTGGAGGTGCATATGTATTTTCAAGTTAGGGTTTTTTCCTTCAGATAACTACCCAGAGGTAGAATTTCTAGATCATATAGTAGCTCTATCTTTAGTTTTTAAAAGAACTTCCATACTGTTTTCCATAGAGGCTGCACCAATTTATCTTCCTACCAACAGTGCACATGCATTCTCTTTTTCCTACATCCTCCCCAACACTTGTTATTTCCTGTCTTTTTGATGATAGCCGTTCTAACAAGTGTAAAGTGATAGCTCATTGTGGTTTTGACTTTTATTTCCCTGGTGATTAATGATGTTGAGCATCTTTTGATGTACCTGTTGGCCATCTGTATGTCTTCTTTGGAAAAAAGTCTATTCAGATCTTCTGCCCATTTTTAAATTCGATTGTCTGGCTTTTTGGTATTGAGTTATATGAGTTCTTTATATATTTTAGATATTAGTTCCTTATTAGCCGTATGATTTGCAAATATTTACTCCCATTCAATTGGTTGCCGTTTCATTTTGTTGATAGTTTCCTTTGCTGTGCAGAAGCTTTTTAGTGTGATGTAGTCCCACTTATTTATTTTTGCTTTTGTTGCTTTCACTTTTGGTGTCATATTCCAAAAAATCATCTCCGAGACCTATGTCAAAGAGTTTATTATCTATGTTTTCTTCTAGGAGTTTTAAGGTTTCAGGTCTTACATTCAAGTCTTTAATCTATTTTGAGTTAATTTTTGTGTATAATGTAAGATAGCGGTCAAGTTTCATTCTTTTGCATGTGGCTGTCCAGTTTCCCCAACACTGTTTATTGAAGAAACTGTCCTTTCTCCACTGCATATTCTTGGCTCTTTGTCATAAATTTATTGTCCATATATACGTGGGTATTTATTTCTGGACTCTTTATTCTGTTCCATTGATCTTTGTGTCTGTTTCATGCCGATACCATAATGTTACAATTACTAAAGCTTTGTAATATAGTTTGAAATCAGGGCACATGATGTCTCCAGCATTGTTCTTTTTTCTCAAGATTGCTTTGGCTATTTGGTTCTTCTGTGGTTCCACACAAACTTTAGATGAATTTGTTCTATTTCTGTGAAAAATGCCATTGGTATTTTGATAGTGATTGCATTGAATCTGTAGATTGTTTTAGGTATTATGGGCATTTTAACAATATTAATTTCCAATCCATGGGCACAGAATATCTATTTGTTCTTCTTCACTTTCTTTCATTAATGTCTTGTAGTTTTCAAAGTACATGTTTTCCACCTCCTTGGTTAAATTTATTCCTAGATATTTTATTCTTTTTGATGTAATTATAAATGGGATTGTTTTCTTTATTTCTCTTTCTGATAGTTCATTATTAATGTATAGAAATACAACCGATTTTTGTGTATTGATTTTTCATCCTGCTACTTTACTGAATTTGTTTCTTAGTTCTAACAGTTTTTTTGATGGCATCTTTAGAGTTTTCTATATATAAGATGACATCATCTGCAAATAGTGACAGTTTTACTTCTTCCTTTCCAATTTGGATGCCTTTTATTTTTTTCTTGACTAATTACTTTCACTAGAACTTCCAATATTATGTTGAATAAAAGTGGCGAGAGACATCCTTGTCTTGTTCCTGATTTTGAGGAAAGGCTTTCAGCTTCTTACTGTTGAGTATGATATTAGCTGTGGGCTTGTCATATAAGGTCTTTGCCGTGTTGAGGTGTGTTCCCTCTATATCCAGTGTGCTGAGTTTTGTTTTTTGGGTTTGTGTGTGTGTGTGTGAAATAAGGTAAGCAAATGTATTAAGTATAAAAGCTAGAAATTGGTAAAGAAAGTCTAAACAACAAAAAAAATACAAAGTCTTTCCCCAGGTGCTGATAAGAACCTAGTACATTATCATTGATTTCCATTATCAGGGTGTGTTTAAAATGGAGCAAGAACTCAAACATACGTGCAAAGCAATTTGAGTGCAGAAATCTGTATTCTTCCCTGATCATTTATATCTGTCTAATCTACAATGAACTAAACATTTTTTTTCTCAGTGGTTCACCTTTATCAAGTTTTTCCAGAGTATACATTTGATTTTCATAAGAACTATTATTTTTCCTGTTGCACTTTTATTTATTTGCTAATTTTTAATAAAATGTGCAGTTGGCACAAACAGGCGTAGAGGGAAAAGGTAGACAAAGTCCAGGAGGATCACCACCTGCCTAGAATAGGCAGTATGCCCTGGTGTGAGTCACTCAGTTACTTCACCTTCAAGAGCTTCACCTTCGACTGTGGGTGTGACAGGTTTTAGGAGTTAAGGATACAAAGCAGAATAAGAAGCTTTTATGGTATAGTGCAAGAGGCCATTTAAACATTATGTGTATATATATATATTTTGAAAATACAAGAGAAAAAAGTACTAATTTTGTCTGATCAAAGTATCTTCCCTAATTAAGAGTACACACTAGCCTTTCTTTCCTCATACACTATTATTTCAAATATGCTCCATATAAATGATGAGGAACTGAGTACAAAGGAGAGATACACTTCTACTGAATTCAGGTTTTTTTTTTTAAGAAAATATGGATAAAGATCAGATTTTTTTTTTGGTTGAGGGCAGAGGGGAGATTAAGTTCATCGGCTGTTGATATCAGAATGGATAAGATTGCCCAGTGAATGTGTCTAGGATGAGAAGAGAGTCCAGGACATAATTATAAGGAATATCTACATTGGAGGCATAGAAACAGAAAAAGGAAGTCAAAGGAATAAAAAGAAATTTAATAGAAAGTGTTATCAAAGAAGTCAAAAAAGGAGAGTTTTTCAAGAAGGGAAGTAAACAGAGCATAGAGGTTTTTATTATCTTTTTTGCTGGGCTGTGACCAGGAGAGAGAGTAGTCATTAGAAGGGGAGAGAATGGGAAGGGACTTTTTAAAAAATGTAGTAACTTGGATATGTTTATGTAAAGTGGAGAAGAAAAGATTAAGAGAACAGGAGAGTAGGGAAGCTGAATAACAAATGGAGGAAGATCCCATTGGAAATGGAAGGAGTGTGGGATAGAAGATTAGCTTTGAAAGAATTTGATAAAGCTGTGCGTGAGTGATAGACTGGAAGAGAAGGGACTAATCAGAGCATGAATGTAATGAGAGTTAAGTGATAGAGCTGGAGAAATTGCGGGTTTGGGTTACATTTCCAATTGATTTTAAATTTCTGATGAGGAATAATTCTGGATAATGGGGAACAGGACATGGCATGTCAGAGAAAAGGGTGGATGAAGTTTGTTAGAGTAAAAGAATTCAAGGAAGTTTGAAATAAGAACTTTGGATGTGATTATCTCATGTGGAAATAAACCCATGATGATAAGAATTGGGATCCTCTTGTTTCAGTTCAGAATTGCTAAAGATTTCCCTAAATGTGTCCAGTTTTTTTCTTTTCTCTTTCCTCCCTCCCTCTTGGGTTCTATAAACTGGCTCAATTAAATTGATGCTAAGTCAGATGTGGTCAACCTCAGCTAGGCATCAAATTACCATGGTAGCAAGCTTCCTAGGCTATAACAATGTTTGTAACAAAAATTACTGTAGGGTAGGGCTGGGGGTAGAGCACATGCTTAGCAGGCACGAGGTCCTGGGTTCAATCACCAGTACCTCCATTAAAATAATAATAATAAAATAAACTTTAAAATAAAATAATTTAAAAATCAGAGAACTCATTATTTCATCATTACTAAAGGTAACAATAGAGGATGGCAGTTGATATGCTCTTGTATTGAAAGGATATCTAAAGATATATTTTTGTCATGGAGATGTTTCACTTACTTTATTAGACTGAGATGAGTTGTCTTGTTTTTTTTTTTAAATGTTGTATGCACTGTTTTTCTTTTTAGTATCCCAATGTGTTTGTTGGTTAACCAGCATCTTAGTCTTCTAGCAAGAAAGTTTCCTGAAACTAAATTTCTTAAAGCCATCGTGAACAGCTGTATTCAACACTACCATGACAATTGTTTACCAACAATTTTTGTTTATAAAAATGGTCAGATAGAAGGCAAATTGATTGGAATTATAGAATGTGGAGGGCTAAATCTCAAGCTAGAAGGTAATTATGTTATTTTCAAAATTTGTAAAAAAAAAGGTGAAAACTTCTATAAATTAACAAATATCATAAAAGTTTATTTCCATAAAACGTAAGTTTTTTTCCTCCTTGTGTCTAGTTTCTTCTTATATGCCTCCAGATTAATTTTCCTACAATAATACTCTTAGCATAACACCCACTGGCTTAAATCCTTAATGGTTCACTGTTTCAAATAAAAAATTCAAAATCATCTGCTTGAGATTTTTAGCCCACCTATGCAACTGTATTTTTCAATGCTTTCTAGTTTCTGCTCCAGCCAGGCTGGTCTTCATTCACTACCCCAGACACAGTTCATTTGTGCCTTTGTACTTTGTTTCCTACTCTTTTCCTCTAGTTGAAATACCCTACCATTCTTTATTCTTCCTTACAAACCCTATTTCTTTATGGGTCCCCTAGGTTTCCATTTATTCTATTATGTGATTCTGGACCAATTTATAATCTGTCTTCATCTTCTCTCCTGAATTTATGTAGCATACATTCCCTATACAACTTATTTCGTGTCTTATCAGATATCATTGGTTAGTCAATTCCCTTTCAGTTTTGTCTCTCTAACAGGTACAAGGACTATGTTTACCACTATTTTCATAGTGCACAGCATAGGACTTCATATTTTCACCTTCTTTAATAATGTTTACTTCCTAACATAGTTCAAAGGCCATATCCTTCATCTAGTCATTTCTTAGAACTGCTTTAATTCTACAGTACTACACTTTTTTTCTTTTATTATCATGTTAAAGCCATGGTGAATAGCTATTTTGAACAGCATTGCTTTCACTCTCTCATTCCACTAAAGCTGTTTTTGGCCTCACCTCCAGTACTTTAGTTGTTCCAGAATGACTCCCTTTTCCTTCTCCCAGCCTTTAAGTCCCCTCTTTGTTTTACCACCTTGTTTTTTCAGTTTGTACCTTATCCTTCTAACTTAAAAGAATACATAAGAGTACAGACAATAATACAGCAAACATTATGCAATTGTTACCAAAAATAACAAATAAGAACATTTGTTCATTTGTCAGCTCAGCTGTTTGTTTATTGTTGAAATTAACACTACAGATACAGTTGAGGTTACCTATATTTCCATTCCTAGTCCCATACCCCTCCCTGCCTCACTAAGCAAATCACTGTCATGAATAGAGTGTCACCTGGTCCATGCTTTTTTAAATTGTTATATTTAAAAAACTTTGTCGTAAAATACACATAACATGAAATTAACCATTTTAACCATTAAAAATATATAATATTATTAACTATACTTACTCTACTGTACATTACATACCCGGGACTTATTTTATAAATAAATAAGTTATTTTATTTAATCATTTTAAGTACGTAGTTAAGTAACATTAAGTATATTTTCACTGTTGTACTATCATCCCTATTATCCATCTCTAGAACCCTTTGCATCTGGCATAACTGCAACTCCACATCCTTAAACAATTCCCTGTCCCCCCCACCCCCAGCAACCACCGTTGGCTACTCTCTAACTCTGAATCTGACTACTCTCAGTACCTGGTATAAATGAATCATACTGTGTTTATCCTTTTGTGACTGGTTTATTTCACTTGGCATAATGTCCTCAAGGTTCATCCATGTTGTAGTGTGTATCAGCGTTTCCTTCCTTTTTAAGGCTGACTAATATTGCTGTATGTTTTTATAGCACATTTTGTTTACCCATTAGTCTGTTGATGGACACCCGGGTTGTTTCTACCTTGTGGCTATTGTGAATAATGTTGCTATGAATGTGGATGTACAAATAATTAGTTTTAGTCCCTGCTTTCAATTCTTTTGTGTATATACTCAGAAGTAGAATTGCTGGATCATATGATAATTCTACATTCATCTTTTGAGGAATATCCATACTGTTTTCCACAGTGGCTGCACCATTACACTCCCACCAACAGTACTCAAGAGTTCTAATTTCTGTACATACTCATCAACACTTGTTATTTTCTGTGTGTATGTGTGTGTGTGTGTTTTAATAGTAACCACCCTAATGTATATAAGGTGTTTTCCCCCCATTGAGTTTTAATGTTTCCTATGTCACTTTTCATGGTTCCAAAAATGCTTCAATTTCTTTCAGAAGTCTACTGTGTTCCGCTGGTCTGTTTGTCTATCCCTCAGTACAGCACCGTGTTAATTACTATACCTTTATAATAATCTAGTTGTCTCTAGTGGGGCAGATATTTTTCAGAATTTAATATAAATATTGGAATTAGTCAAGTTCTGTGAAAAATCCCATTTTTAACCTACTAGCATTATATTTATAGATCACTTGTTGGAGGCTTGATATCCTAATAATAGTGACTGTTCCTATCCATGAACGAGATTTAGCTTGTCATTTATTTAGGTCTTCTTTTATGTTTTTTGTAATTTCCCTCATAAATGTAATGTATTTATGTATGCATATACAGTTGACCCTTGAACAGAACAACACAGAGGTTGGGAGCAGTGACCCCTGTGCAGTCAAAAGTCCGCCCATAACTCTACAGCCAGCCCATGGTATTTGCGGTTCTGCATCTGTGGATTCAACCAACCACAGAACATGTAGCACTGTAGTATGCTTATTGAAAAAATTCCACATGTAAGTGAACCCCTGCAATTCAAACGTATGTTGTTCAAGGGTCAATTGTATTACATTATGTAATGTAATATATTTTGTAATTTTCCTCATAAGTGTATTTTGTAATTTTCTTCATAAATGTTCTGTTCATCTGTATAGTACTTAGGAATACATTAACAAAATCATGAATTTGCCAGGATGGGGGATTTTGGTTATCCATTCAGTTCTTTTCAGATTTCTCTCTTGGATATTTTTCTGTAATTCACATTTTTGTTGAAATTTTCCCATTAAAATTTTCAAAACTATTGGCATAAATTTTTTTCATAGTAGTCTTATGGCTTTAAAATCTTGGTTATGCCCCATGTAAATTCTTTATATTACTTAATCTCTTTACTTTTCTTGTGATCATTTTTGCCTGAGGTGTGTCTATTAGTCTCTTCAAAGAACCAACTTTTGATTTTGTTCATCACCTCTACTGATTTTGTTTTTCTACTTTTGCTAAAGTATTCTCTTCATCATATCCCTCTCTCTGCTTGGGTTTACTGTATTGTTCTTTGTCTAGCTTCTTGATTTGAACTTTCAAAGCACTATTTTCAGGCATTTTAAAATAAACATTTTAACCATAATTTCTCCCTTTAAGTATAACTTTGCTGTATCCAATGTATATTTTGATATTGTAGTACATTCATATAATCTAGTTCTAAATATATCATTTCCACATTAATTTTATTAACGTCAACTTCTGTTTCATATAGATGAAAAATTCTTCTTTTCATTTTTTCCAAGATTTTTATCTGATTTAATGGGCTATTTATTGCAGAACTTGAATGGAAGCTAGGAGAAGTTGGAGCAATACAGACTGATTTGGAAGAAAATCCCAAAAAAGGCATTGTGGATGTGATGGTATCTTCAATTAGAAACACTTCTATTTATGACGACACTAGTAGTTCAAACAGTGATAATGATGATACCAAGTAGAAATATTTAATAAATAGCTTTAAGGTGTTACTATATGGAAAATTTTATTTGTCACTGCCTTTATAGTCAGAGATGAGAAAATTTATACATAGATCTATTTTATTTCTTTTTTATATTAGAATTATAGCTTATATGTCATTATAAAAACTTATAGCTATTTCTGAATATTCATTGCCTCCAACAAAACCGGAATTTGTACTGAACCCCCTTAATGTTTTTCTGTAGTTTATCCTTTTTCTGATCCTTGTTGGACAAAAACGAACATATTCCAAGTCCTCTGTGTTGCCTGCTCACTTTCAAAGAGGCCTATGAATGAAAATGATGAAAGAGCACCATGAGATTTCATTTAATTTACATCAGTAGATATTAAAGTCTATTATTTAGGGGCTTGAGTGAAAAATCCTTAAATTTATGACCATATGCTTTTTCTTTAAAATCTTATATCAAAACTAACCACTCAACAGAAAAATGCAATTTAAAAAAGTACGTAAGAATTATCTCCACTTATTAAATTGTTTTTAATAGTTGTTCTATTATCATTAGAAAATACTAAGTAGTCCCACTAATAGACTGTAGAATCTAGAACTGTATGACATGTAAGTTTCTAAATCATGAGAAGTGAGAAAAATATATTGTGAGGCTCACCTATGTCTTCACAGTAATCACAGAAGAATTCATCGTGAGAAAACATACAATTAGGATGCTGCAGAAAACCTGCAGGATTTTTTTTATCTTGGCTTAGTAAGGAACATCACATTTAGAGAAAATGGTGGTAAATCTAGCATGTAGTAGTTCAATAATAGATTTTACTCTTCTACTTTGTTTGCATTGATGACCCATCATTCTGATTATAGATACTCACTAATGTTTGTGAAGAAATCTAGACTAAGTTTAAATGATTAGATTACAAAAATAAATCGGTGAGAATTGAGACAGTTGAACATGGAGTCAGAAGAGGCTGTGCTGTTCCTCGGGGTGGGTAGGGATTATAGCGGCTGCAGAGAATGGCGAAGTGAAGGCAAGTTAATACGGACTTGAGGAAGGTAATAGTAATTTATTTCACATAAGGTAACATCAAATGATCTAACTTTGGAAAGAATTAGAAAGACCTCTTTCTTCCAAGAGAGCAAAGAAGGGGTTTTAAAAATATACTAATTGGAATGAAGGGAAGGAAAGTTGGGAGTTGCACACAATGGTCTGTATTATAGCTTTATGCACACATATAAGAGAATTATGTATAGGGTCCAACTCCTGAAATTCTCTAACAAATGGATGAATAAACTATTCAGGATAAAACAGTTATGGAAATGAAAGGAAAAGCCATATTATCATTAAGTTAAAATGTAACTTTAATGCCATCTACTGCATATAAATAAAGATTCCCCTAATGTAATCTTTTAAGTAAATATACATTTTCCTATTTTCTCTTTTTTTTATATTAAAATTAACAAGGTAGTACTAATAGTATTTAAGGTTGCTGAATAAAAAGACACAGATTTCTTAACTCTTAATTCAAATCCACCAGGTGGCAGTAGTTTTTATTCACAAGTTTCATGAAAACTTTAACATTTGTAAAAATCATAGAATTACAGCATGTTGGAGGTAGCTGGTTTTGATTCCAGCCTCAGCCTTTTTCAAATGATGCACAAACACAGACACATTCTTCTAGCAAGTATTCATGCTTGCCAACACAGGTCAGTACTACTTCATACCCTACTTCATTTTTTACATTCTCATTTAAATAGGGTATAAATATTTGTTAGAATGTGGGGAAATTACATAATATTTAATATTGTGTATCCCATTTTATTGAATGAATTTTTATTCCATGGGATACAAACGTGAAATGTTTTTAGAATTTGAAAATATTAAACTGTTTTTGACCTACAAAAGTGAATATTTCATATATTCCAACCTAATACTTTATTTCTTGCTGCCAACCATGCTCTGTTAGAACTCCCTTACCTACTTCATAGAGCCTTGTTTGTCAAAGTGTGGTCCTCAAATCAGCAGCATCCCCAGGGAGCCTGTTAGAAATGTAGAATTTCTGGTCCCATCCCAGACTAACTGAATTGGAATTTTTGTTTTAATGAGATCTTTAGGTGATTAAGCAGTACTGGGTAGCAAACCCCTTAAAGACATCTTGAGCAGATTCTTTAACACTTCTTTCAAACTTTTCGTTATTAAAAGTCTGTCTGGTTTAAAAGTCCAATCTCAGTTCCGAGGCAAGTGTTCTCTGGCTGAACTTGTGACTCAGGAACTCTGAAGATGGAAAGTGGAGTTTGTTTTTGGCCAATTATTTCCCTCTCTTTTCACGGTCCATTCCCTCTGGTATTGGAAACTGGGAGGGAGATTAGGGAAGAAAGGGATAAGTTTTTCTTAACTGGGTAAGTACAATCCATATTGCATCTGAATGCTCACTCTTTAATGAGCACACTGAGTTCTCCTAGAAACTCTGAGGCAGCCTCTCCATGGTAAAGCTCCTTGATATGAGAGATCAGTTTGCAGAGTGCCCTCTGTTTTGATCTCTCTCCGTTCCCATTCCTAGAAGTATACCCAGCTGCTAGCTGCTAGAATTTCTTTTCCCCTTATGTGTCAAGATGTTTCAAACCTGGTTGGTACTTTCTACACATCATCGATGGACCCAGGAGAAACTTACACATCCTTGCCATGCCAAGTTGTAGGAGTGCACATTGCTTTCCTTTAACCCTCTTCCTGGCCATTTGTTTCTCGCCAAGTTTCTGTCTTCTTGTTTACGTAGATGTAGGGCATATCAACAAATCCACAAGGCATGAGATGCCAATCTCTTCTCTAGCTGATTCTATTGGAGCCTTGTTTACTTAACTCAGAATAGGTAAGTGATAAATAGGAAATGAAAAGCCATAGTACTCTCCAGGAATTTAGTTAAGACATGGCTCCAATGATTCTCTCATCCTCCTTTTCCCATATTCTCTGCTTATATTGCCTGAAAGTAGGGGTTGGAGGTTTTGACCATGTTGGGTCGTTTTGACAGCTTTTAGTCCTGGCTAAAGGAGTAAGTTATCTGGCCCCAAATGTTGGCAGCTATTTAGAGGATGAGTACTTCATGTTCTTTGTTCCCATTTTGAACCTCACTCAGCAGCCTCTTATTTAGGTGTTAGCTGTGTCCATTACAATATTACATATTCTTGTGGGTACTCAAATACTCAGTTACTAACACAGTACTTAGTGTTTCACTGTTTTCAATTTCTCTCTCCTTTGCACTTTAATACACATTGCTAAGTTTACCTCTTGACAACACTGTAATCCTCCTACAATCTTAATTTAGGATATAAGAATGAGCCTAAAAATCTTCTAGCATGTTTTATCTCTCATGTCATTCATTCATTCAGTTTAATTCAAGTACTGAAATGGATTCTGCATATGCAGGGGTGAACACAACACATGGTTCTTGCCTCCTGGAATTTACCATGTGATGGTGGTGGTGGGGAAGATAGTTAATAGATAAGAAAACAAATATCAAAAAAAAAATAGTGAGTGCACTAATAGAGAATAACTGTGGGTACTGGGAGGGGGGCATGTGAGAGTTATAAGGGAGACCTCCTAAATAGGATAGTTAGAACTTTGAGACAAGATTGAGGAGGAGTCAGCCATGAGAAAAGGTAGGAGGGTGGTCCAGTCAAGGGCACACCATGTGCCAAAGCCTGAGAATACAGAGCGATTAGCAAGGAATTGAAGGAAGTTTCTGGGTGGAAGTGTTACGAAAAACAGAAAATGGTAGGACATGAGGTTAGAGAGGTAGCAGGGGCCAGATCAAACAGGGTATTATGACCATGATTAGGCTAGGGGACAAACTTAGGGTCTATGAAACTATGAGGCAGGGTTTTTGTTTTAGGGAGAAGTGCAATCTCGTAGTTGGAAAAGTTATCAAAAATATCTGATACAGTTTTCTTCTTGGAGAGATATGGGGAGAAAGGGAAGTTGTGAACTGAGCCATGAGAAATGCTCAAGCAGTGGCAGAAGACTGAGCAGAAAAATGGGAGTATCAACAGGTCTTGGTAAATGATTAAATACAGAAAGTGAGAGAGGAGGGAGTCAAAGATGAACATAATTTGTTCCTAGTGACTAAGAGGACAGTGGAATCATTAAAAAGGGCAAAGGTATTTTTGAAGATATGTGTTCTAGATGATGGAGAATAAGAGGGATCACCTTCTCTAGAATAAAATCCAAACGGCCACAACCTGGGAAAAGCATTTAAACCCTCTTGTCTGGCTGCAACCTACTTTATCGGTATTATTAATCTTGCCTCCTCTCTTGCTACCAGTATGTTGTTACCATCACAAGTGACAGAAAACCTCTCATTTGTTTTAGCAATAAAATAAACACATGAAAGGATTTATTGACCAATTTAGCTGACATTTCTGTAATTATCTAGTTCTCGTTGGATTCAGGGCATCAAACATGCCTCAGGCCACATCTCTATTTTGAATCTGCCTTTTTTCTTTTTTTTTTCACACTGCCTTCTTTCTCAGAATCTATTAAGTAGGAAGATGGCTTTAGGCCTCCATTTTTTCAGACTTAAATTCATTGGAAAAGAGTGAGCACCCTTCTTGGTTAAGTTATGGCCAAAGGCAGAAGATTAACTCAAATATGTTTTCCCCTAGAGTCCTGCCCCAGCCATAGGGACTGAGAGTGAAGAAAGGATAGCACTTCAAAGGAAATTATCAGAATAGGGAATAAAAGCTAAGCAGGAAAATATGTCTACTAAAATCTTGTCTGCTGTATAATGGAGTAAGTTAGCAAATCATGCTTTCCCACTCTCGACAGAAAAATCCGCAGGTGAATGATCTGAGTAAGTTTCTCAATTTTGATGTTCTTTTTCTCTTGAGCACACAGCTAGAATTTGAAATGTTTATTGAGATGAATGTTAGCCTGAAGGATTTTATAGCCAAAAGTTTTATTTTTTGAAACAAGAAAATGGCTTCTATTTCAAATCCAAAGTACATTCATTAAAATATGAAAACTAGGAATTTTAGGAGTGTAAAGACCTCTTTTCCAGTAATTTTCAGCTACTTAATGTGTCTTCCTATGTGGACCAAGGGTGTCATCACATCAAGGACAGTAAGTTCTCCCTAAGACAAGTGGGAGGTAGTCACGTTTTTCTAACAAGGGAAGCGGTGCAAATTAGGGTCCTGGTGTAACCCCACTGCTTCATCCATCCTTCTTCATACTTCCTTAAAGGCCAGGTGAGAAACTCCAAATGCGCACATCCGGACCTTCTTTTGCCTCCCTACTCCTGCCAAGGGCGCTCGTCCTGTCTCCCCAGGCCCACCCTCCAGTAAGAAGCGACCCAAACAGTGCATCTACAGGAGAGGGGAAAGGATAGCTCTGGCGGTCCAGGCTCCTTCGAAAATCCCCTCTTCGAGTCCCTGGAGAGGAAACGCAAGTGACGTTGAAAGAAAAATTTTCTTTTCCTGGCGTCGGCAAAGTAATCCGCTTTTCAAGGGAGAGATGGCCCCCTTTTTGACTTCTGGATCCGTCATGTAAGAACTCTTCTTCCTCCTCCTCGATCCCTGCATCCAGGGTGAGAAAGCCAAAGCCGCCCCTACCTAACGCTAACGCTCCCCGGACCCGCCGCTCCCTCCTAGACCAGGCCCCGGCTCCCCGGCTCCCCGGCTCCCCGGCTTTCCAGTAACCCGTGCGGGGAAGGGGGCGCCAGGGAGTTCGCGGCTTCCCTCTGCGCCCGGCGGCGGCGTCGGAGCTCGCACACGCGCGGCCAAGGGAGTCGGAGTCTTCAGCGCCCGGGATCCCCTCCGCAGCTCCGCGCCATCTAACGGGGCAAGCCGCATGCGCACCGAGACGCGCCGGGGAAAGGGAGAGTGAAGGGAGGGGCGAACGCAGAGCGCCGGCCGTCGGAGTCCGCGGGGATCACTGACGACGCATGCGTCGGGAGGGAGCGCAATCACAGACGCGGCTTGCGGCTACCGGCTTATAAAAGGAAACCCCCGAGAGCAAGAGCGCGAAGAAAATCTGGCCGCTGACGCGTGCGCGCTCCCGGTGAGTGGCGCCCCACCGGGTGGGCCCGGGGCCTGGCGTCCGCCGGTAGGCTCGTCTGGGCGGCGCATGCGTGCTTCCTGTGCCGGTGGAGGAGGGGAAGGGAAGGGAGGGGGAGGAGGAGCGGGCGGCCGTAGCGGTGAATTTTTTTGGGGTGGGTGGGGGGCGCCACTCAGCCCCAGGTGCTGCTCGTGCTGGGAGCCTCGGCGTCTCCTGGACGCAGCTGGGCTGTTAGTTCCGAGTCACCTCAGGTAGACACGGGGGTGGGGGAAGGAAGAAAACGGAGCCACTGCAAGCCACACGGTGAGGGCGCGGGGAAGGGGCGGGAGTGGGGAGGGGGCGGCGTGTGTGGGGCCAGGGGGCGGCGGCCAGGGGAGGGGCAGGTGGGCGCTGCAGCCCAAGTTTTGCCTGTCGCCCTAATGTGTCTTTTCTCGGGAGTTGGGGCGGAGGCCCGCCCCGGTGGCGGGGCCCTCCTGGACCGCCGGGGTTACCTGCGGGCCAGGGGCGGGATTGGGGTGCCCGGCGGCGCCGGGTGGCCGGAGCGCACCCAGGGGCAGGGTCCAATTCGAGCCGCAGAGCGGCGGGGAAAGCCCGAAACCCGGTGCAGAGAGGGCTTTCGCTGGGGACCCGCTAGGCCTTGTGACCCACTTTATTCCTGTCACAACTCGGGCACGTTTGGAGCGGCGCCCAATGGGGCGCCGGGGCGGCCAGCTCCTCCGGGGAACCCCCGCCCTCCCGACGCCCGGCCCGCGCGCGGAGGTCCGCAGTCCGTGCGGCGGTCGCCGCCGCCGGTGGGCTCGTCCCGTTAGTGGTCGCGGTTCCGGGTCTCGGTTCCCGGGGAGCGCGCGGCTCGGCGCGTCCGACTCGGGCAACTGTGGGGTTTCGAGGGCTCCTCGCGGGGCGCCGGGTCTTTCTAACCTTCGTCCACCCGCGCCTGCCCACTCGCTGTCACCGCCGCGGCTGGCTTATGGATCCCTTTCCGTTTAAGAAGCCGGGGTCTGTAGCTGGTCCTGGCGCTCTGGCCCCTGGAGTGTAATTTCCAGCACGTAGCGTCGCAGAGCGTACATTCTTGAGTGTGTTTTCGCTGGTGTAGAAGTCGTCCTGTTGGTAATAGCAGAATCCTGAAAGGTAAAGAAGCCTTGGCCTCTGACCTGGCAGGTGAAAGATTGAATCAGGTGGCGGTTTCTTATTAGAATGCCCGCTATACGACTTAAAGGCTTTCTAACTTTTTTTTTTAATCAATGTTTTTTTTTACAGTGAAAGAAAAGCACAAGAAGTAAAGAACTTTTACAGTCAGTGTTGATTTGGTTATTACGTTGATCCCCTGAATCAAAAAAAGGTAATTTCATTTGAAGACTGCGTCCTAATTTGTAGTGATTTTTATTTCATTTTAAGTGGTAAGAGGAGAAAATTTTGCAGCGTTTTTCCTCTTCTACTTGGCTGAAAAACAAACGTTCTAAAAAGGATGTAATTAAGACAGTGTGTTGCTTTCTCTGTTTTAAGACCTTGTTGGGATGGGGGAGAAACTAACTCAGGTGTTAGTAGTTGACTGAATAGAATGTCATTAAAGGTAGGCCTGAAGAAGATAGATGGAAGTTGTGGTAGAACTAATCGTGATCAGCTATAAAAAAAAGAATGAGGAAGCTTTCTGCGTACTGACATGGGAAGATCTCCGGAATATGTTATAAAAGTGAAAAAAACAAGACGTAGAACGGTGTGCTCCTTTGTGTGTTAAGGGGGCAGGTGTGGAGTAAGAATACAAGCCTGTGTTTGCTTTTCTAAGTGTAAAGAAACACTGGGAGGATACTGGAAAACTAATAAGAGTAGGGGAGAAGAAGAAGTAAGTGGCCTGGGGAGGGGAGGGTGGGAAATGACATGTACACTGTGTATGTCTGTGTATTTTAAAATATTTGTAACTATATTATGGATTCATAGACTAGATTAAGCAAGAATCCTCCTCGCCAAAATAATTTGCTATGTAGTTTTTGTCTGATGCTTTTGTCTCTTCCCTAATTTATGCTGATTTTGACCATTTTCAATATGATTTTTAAAAATATTTTTTAGGAAAATGAACTAAAATTGAAAGAAAGTTTAGGTTAAGTTTGGCTATCTATACTTCGGTTTTTAAGATGCTGAAGTCACAGACAAATTTAACTTTTAAGGACATTTAGTCATATTTTGCTTTGCTAAAACAGTATATTATTTACATTTGGCATTGTGGCTGGATTATGCTGTTTTCATAGCATAGTTTGTCCTCTCTTCCTTTTCTTTCAGGAGTCATAGTTGTAGAAAATTTTACTTTTACCTTTTTTAACCCCAGAATTGTCATGACAAGCAGCTGGAGAATATGAACATTCCATTAAAATGAAAGTAGAATTGGTTGTCCAGGTAGTTTGCTTTTCATATTGGGATATGCTTTTCTCAAGACAGGACCCTCAGCGATATGTAAATTTATATGTGTGTGTGTGTGTATGTATAGAGAGAGTACTGCTTATGAAGAATTAAAACTGAGAGGCAGTGTTCTGTTGGTCCAAAGAGCTACAGTTTTTTTAATGACTTATAGATTGCTGAAAATAGTATATAATTTTAGGGGGAGGGTGCTCAGAATCCTTCTGGTGGCTAATATTATATAATCAAAGTAGTCAGTGTTGAGTAGTGTGTGACAGTTGCTGTGGCCATTTTTGTTATGTTACCAGCATTTCTTTTTATTTTGCAGGATAGAATATTTGTGTAATTTCTGTTTGATCTGTAGATCTCTAGTAGCCAAACTTCTGCAGATGGCATTTATTTTTTATTTGAATTCCATATGGGTCTGTTCAGTCTTTTTGAAAAAAAAATCACATTTCAAAATTTTACTTACAGTTTTGCTTTTAAAATTATAGAAGTGAATCAATGTCCATGAAAAATTAATACAATGTATATAGAATAAGTGAAAATGCCCTTTGCATGCTTCCACTTCTATCTCACATCTCTCCCCAGAGACAAGTACTGTTAACGTTTTATAACCTTCTAGTTCTTTTTCTGGTTATTTACAAACGTAGACTTTCAATTTTGAAAACTGAATTGTCATGATTGATTGTCAGCTTTGTTATTATGCCTCTGCTGTAGGCTCTTACACCACCCACAGGACAGGCAGATGACCTGGAGTATGTCAAAAAGTTTTACATCTGGTATACATCTTAGAACATTCTCGTATTTTCCCTTGTAGGGGACACTTGGTTTGGGGTACATTTACACAGTTTGTAGTGAGGTCTTACTGGCATGAACTGTATCTGGTGTAGATTGACATCAGCTCTAAGACTTGGAGTCTATGGCTTTTATAGGGCTCTTTGAGGTCCTCATTCTAGGTTTTTCTTTGAGTTTTGACTTGTTCAGTAGCACACAGGTGAAACTTTGATTTTATTCTTCTGTACATGCAGACCACTAGGAAGCCTCTTAGATTGCATCAGCCTCTCCAGGTCCTCTGAAAGGAACTTAGGTAGGCTCTGTCCTTAAGAGACATTGATTGACTTGGGATAGAATCTAGCCTTTGAAGGGGGAATGGGAGGTGTTTTTGTCTGGTTTGTGCTTTACTGACAGAAAACAAGTAGTATGCACACCCCCATCTACCCCCATCGCCTCCTGCAGACAGAACACTACCTTTCTAAGAGTTCTAGAGTTTTTTGTTGTTGTTTGTTTTTATTTTTATTTTTTAACCAAGTTACAAATAATTACCAAGACTTAATCTTTTTAGGTGATAAGAGTCTGCAGAAAGTTGAGTATTAGTCAAGACTCTTTACTAAGCTATGTGAGATACATAGATTCAGTACAATTGACCCTGCCCTCAGTGGGTTTGAAATCTAGGATGGTTAAAAGAATATGTGAGTAAAGATTGTAACACAAGATAGGAAATGATAGATTCCAGAAAATATACATAAAATTTGTAAGGATGAAACTTTCCAGCTTTCTGTTTTTGGGAGCATGGGGTTTGGAGGGAGAGTAGGTATCTCAGCACTTTAAATAGTTAAGAAAGGATGGAACAAATTTAGAAAACTCAACTCTTAGCTCTTAAGGGGTAAGAAAGTAAGAAGTTGTGTCCTCATAGCAGGCATTTATGACACTAATTGATAGTTGTTTATTTTTGTTTGTTTTTTACTTTATCCCACTGGAAAACGCTGTATAATCTTTTATTTGATAATTATAATACAGCCTGTCTTAGATTTCAGGATTTTAGAAATATTAGGAAATTTAATTCTGCCAGTTAACTATTGTCTACCATCTAATATGTCAGGCAGTGGTAGTATTGAAAGTAAATTATTTTTTCCTCAAAGCACATATTTAATGTACCCTCTCCCCCACATTTTTACTTCTGATACTGTGTCAAATAAAATATTTATTTGCTGTAAATATTTTAAACTGTGAAAGCAAACTGTGGTGAAGAATCAAAGTTCCACATTACAACAAAACTACCCTTTATTGTTTGTTTCCTTTCACTTCTTTGCAGATGCATAAAGTAAAAAAATTTTTAAAGTGCAGGTTTTTTTGTAGATATTGTACCAGTGGACATTGCATTTTCTCGTTTTCTGAACCTAAACTTCTAGGTGGAGTTGTATGAATTATAGAATACTTTCAAGTGCCAGAGCAATTTAATTCTTACTAATTGACTGTAATTATAATGGCTTTACAACCATTTGTTAGTCATTTTTATAGCTGTTAGCTGTAACTTCTGTGAATTAGGTGGGTAAGAGATTCTTGTTTTTCTCCATGTTTTTGATTTTGCAAATGTTAAATTACCTGAACTTATCCTAGTGAGTATAGTATCAACTCTGAGTTACTGTTTTAGGTGTGTGTTTCTCAAAGATGTAGTTCTGCTTATTGTTTTAAGTCATAGAAGTCTACAGAAAGGAATCACTTGTACAAAAAAATTTTATGAAATTTTTTTTTTACTTTTATAGGGTATTGTTTAGAATGTGACTTGCTTTTTGTTTTTCAGAAATCTTTTGTTTTCATTTTTACATTAATAAGATTCAATAGTAAGACAAAAATTCCTATCTTTTTCATAGTTCACATTTAATCAGATACTTAAATTTTTAATTTTTACCCAGAAAAGTAGTAGAAAATGAAAATACAGATTGATTCATGTTCAAGGTTTTGCATTTAAAAAATAAAACAGAAATGGGTGTTGCACCAAAGAGGGTTAAACCATATATACCTACCTAAGAATTTATCATTTGTGGCTGTAATATAGTTTCTTTCTTAATTTCTTTCCTCCCAGGTATAAAAGTATTGTATCCCTAATGTAGAGAACTTGGGAAAACACAAAGAGCATGAATTAAATCATTAGATTGTCACTGGGATTCCCACAACCACAAGATGCCATTGTTAATCTTCTAGAATGTCTTCTCCCTGCATTTTTTTTTTGGCCATTATGTAAGTATATGTACACTTACAGATACATGATGTTTACAGAATGGGCTCATAATACATCTTCTGTAGTGCAAACTATTCTATTCACTTAACAGTGAATCTTGAACATTTTTATGTCAGTATTTTTCTACATTTTTTAATAGCTATGTAGTATTTTCATCTATGTTTGTGTAACAGTTTCCTTACTGATCTTTTTCTGTTGGACACACGTTTTCAGTTTTTAAAATTATAAATAATGGTGTCATTTAGAAGTGACAGCATTAGGAATCAGGTAGAGTTGATACCTGAAAAAAATTTCAGTAGGATAGTCTTTAGAAGAACTAGAATTCAAGTAGAATCACACTGAATTTGTATTAATGTCCAGATTAAACAGAAATTTTGTGCTTCCTGTTGAAAAATATGGTGATAAATTACCTAGTAATGATCCATAGCAATGAAGAATCCAAGAGTTTTATACTGATATATTTTCTTTCTAAGGTAGGTTTAACTTTGAATTGTATTAAAGTAACTTTACATTTCAAGAGCATAAATTATTTGAATAGCAATGCTCTTGAACAAGCCTTCTAAGTAGTGTGGGAGTCTATGAAGCAGTCCGCACACACTCAGTTAAAATTTGAGCTATAGTGTTTTTTTGTTGTTTTTGTTTTTTTTTCTTTTTACAGTGGAACAGAGAGTTTGATTGCTTCAAAAACTTCCTTAAAAGGAAAATCTAAATACCAAGAAAGAATCCTTTCACCCAAAAAAATTGACATTACTTTTTTATAGGGCTTCGGTGACATTTTATTCTACTCCTAGATATCTTTTATCCTCCAATGTAAATAGGGGAGAAAAGCTATTATGTTAAACTATTTTCAGGAGAAATAGATACGATCTTAAAGTTGTATGCAATAGTTTTGTCTTGTCTGTTTTTGAAAGTTAACGTTTTCTCAAGTTTTGATGACTGTTCTTTTGATGGTAATTGCCTTTTACTTTTTTCTTTTGTTATGAAAAAAGGAAGTTTTGTATTTATATAGAGAGTTTGGGAGTACTTAACCTTTTTATATGACTTACAACAGAGAAAAAGTTATTAGAAAATGTTACCAAGATAACATGGTATTGAGTAATTCTTTGAAATTCCTTTGCCATGTACAGTTTTGAAAAACTGCTGACTGGTTTTCTTCTATGTTGACACTTACATTTTAGTTGAAATAATATTAGAAGTTATTTAGGAAAAACCCCACAAATTAAAATGAAAAATGTTAGAACTGATTTTATTTTACAACTTTAACTTAGATAGTTCTATTGAAACTTCATAAATTTTTATTAGAAACAAGAAGAGAAATGAGAGAAACATTAGTTAATGGAACAAGCTATTTGCAGCTCTTACCTGATAATTTTTGTCTCCATCACAAATTGTGATAATATTGTATATTTGTAATTATAAATGTCTGTTTCACCAGGAGAGTTTATTGTGTGAAACAAGTTTACATTAGCCTTTTTTTAGACTTGATCGGATTCTTCTATTTTCTGTTGTCTCTTACTTTGTTGGGGCTGATCATTATTCACATTTGCAATTTGATTTTTTTCTTTTGAAAATAGTTTTGTGGTTTATATAAAAATGAATCTTGCTCCTTGGAAAAGAGTTAAAAGTACCAAAAACTACAAAGAAGATCTATGATGAGAAAAATCACCCAAAATCTGGGGGATAAAGCTCTTTAATATTTTTTTCAATATTTTCTAAGGCATTTGGTGTGTGTGAGTGTGTGTGTGTACATGTTACAGTTTTATAACAAGTGGAATATATGCAGTTTTATAAACTACTTTTTTTTTCTTCATCATGTTTTCTGGATGTCCTTGCTTATAAATTCAGATTTTCATTTTTATCTAGTCTTAGTCTTTACCTTTGATGTTTTCAGTTGACCTGTGAGTAACAAGGGGGTTAGGGGCATTGACCCTCTTTGCTGCTGAAAATGTCAAAAATCCATTTACAGTTGGCCCTTCCGTGATTCCTCTGTATGCTTTATAGTCATAGAGCTTTCTGAATCTGTACCTTAATGCCTTCTAGTTTTGGAAAGTTCTCTCTCATTATCTCTTCAATTATTGCCTCTGCTCTCTCTTCCTTTTTGGATTCTAATTTAAACATTTGTTACACCCTGTCAGCATGTTTCGCATGTCTCTTAAATTTTTTTTTCTCTTGCTATACTTTACTTTGAGTATCTTCTAATGACCTATCTTACAGTACACCAAAAACTGTCTTCTTTTTTCTCCAAGCCAGTCTATTGTGCTCTTCATTTTACATTGTAACTTTTGAGTTCTGGAACATCCATTTGATCCTATTTTATGGGTTTTTTAATAGACTCCAACTCTCTTGAACTAATTGATTATAATTATTTAAGTGCTTGTCTATTAATTACAACATCTGCATCGTCCATTGGTTTGCTTACATTGTTTTTCTATTGGTTGTTCTTCCTGTAGTTGTATGGGTCTGTCTCTTCACATATTTGCTAAATTTCTCAAGGAATTGTCCATTTCATCTAAATTGTTGAATTTATTAGTAATTTATGATATTTATAATCTTTTATCCTTTTAATAGCTATAGAATATATCATGAGTCTCATATCTGTATAATATGCAGAGATTTGGTATCATTCCTGATACTGGTAATTTGTGTCTTCATTTTCCTTATCAATCTGGCTTGAGATTTATTGATTTTATTAAGATTCTCAAAGAATTGGCTTCTGTTTTAACCAATTTCCTCTAGTTTTCCTGTGTTTTATTTTCTTATTTCTGCTCTGATCTTTATTAATTCCTTTCATTAACTTACTTTGGTTTTAGTTTGTTTTCTTTTTCCAGTTTCTTAAGGTAGAAGGTGAGATCATTAATTTGTGACCTTTTTCTCCTAATATATGTGTGCTATAAATTTTCCTCTAAATATTGCTTACAAATTCTGATATATACATTTTTTATTTTCATCTAGTTCAAAATACTTTATAATTTCTTTTTTGATGTCTTGTTTGGCCTACAGATTATTAAGAAGTGTATTATTTAGTTTCCAAATATTTGAGGATTTTCAGGAGATCTGTCTGCTAAGTTAATTCCATTGTGATGAAAACATACATTTATGACAAATCCTTTTAAATTTATTGAGATTTGCTTTATAACCCAGAATATGGGATTTTGGTAAATGCTTCATGAGCAGTTGAAAATAATGTGTATTCTGTTGTTGGATGGGGTGCCCTATAAATGTCAATTAGGTCAAGTTGGCTGTTTTTGTTTATGTCTTGTAATTTTTGATTGAATGCCAGACATGTGCATTAAAAAAACAAAATAACAAGCATTACCAAGTATGTTGTGCCAGAATGTGTTCACCTTTTCTTCTACACAGTAGAATAAGGAGCCAGTCACCTTAATTTATATGGAGGCTGGGTTGTTGTTTGAGTGGTTTGGTGGTACTCATCTCTGAAGCTAATCAGAAAATACATAGGCATGTTATCTATAATTGTGGAGATAAATATGAAAACTATAAAAAATAGGTGAAAGAGATTGCTTCTTGATAACAGGACTGCAGTTGTTTTTTTAAAACCATGTGCATGTATTACACCAATAACATGCATGTTCTACGAAACTAATAGGATGTATAAACAAAAGCAGCCTATAAACTGTCTTTGCATGATAGCTTCTTATCCAGTAAATGTTAGTGTAACTTTATTCCTTTGCATAAAGTAAAAAACACTCTAGTTTATTTTAGATTTTATTACAATTAATTTATACTGAAAGTATTAAAATTTTTTCTCAGGCACCAGTTCTCTTCCACTTAGCAATGAGGATAGCAGGCAGCTCTCTGTGACTTTGGACATACATTACATATCTTTTTTTTTTTGACTTTTTTTTTTTTATTACTTATAATCATTTTACTATTACATATCTTTAATGGACAAAAATATTTAATTTGATTTCAGTAGTCAATAAAAGATTCATCCAAAATATTTGGAGCACTGTCAGATTTTAATCTAAATAAACATCTTTCAAACATCAAAAGAGTCAGGAGATAAAAATCAAAACCTGTATTTACAGCCCCTGAAGACTTATGATATATTTCAAAGGCAATTTCTCTTGGAATTTCTAGGGAACATTTTAAATATAAGAGTGACAGCTATAACAAGGCCATATGACAAATAATTATATGAAAGTTTTACTGCTTATATAATGAAGGTATTGATTATTTAGGATACCATTTGTATTATATTATTCATAACGTGTTGCTTTGGTTATTGCTGTGGTTACTTATTTTCAGAATATATTTTATCTTTTTTGCAGATTCACTATGTGAGAGGAGCAATAGATAAGGGTTAGGGCAAAAGAGAAGGAGGTTTTGAACTGTCATTTGAGACTATCACTTGAAAGCATATAGGCAGACTAGTTCACATTGTTTGTTGAATGTGTACAGTACTTGATTTTCACTTTCCCAAATAGACTGGTCAAGCTGGTTTTTACAGTTTGACACTCTGAAGCTGTCAGTATGTTGTAGTTTGATGATTCAAGTAATTTTGTACATAAATAAGAACATTAAACATACAGGGATTAAATCTAAACATTTATCTTAGAGGAAAACATCAAATCAGTAGAAGGACCAAAAATAAATCCCCAGTGAGGTGGAAGATATAGGGAGTATGGTGTTACTAATTTATTTTTATAGTAATTGTGAAGTCTTGGTCTCCAAATACTATTTTCAACATTTTAAAATTCAGTGTTTTAGAAATAACATTAGGATACTTTTCTGTCTTAGAATGTAATTTAAATCATTGTAATGGCTAAAGAGCTTTATGATTATACTTAAATCAATTATAAGGAGCTTGCTGAAAATGTGGGAGATTGGAGACTTGTTTATTGACTTTAAGACACAGTATAAAATTTTACTTTTAAATAGGTCCATGATATTTTCTTGTTTGCCTTTGTCCTAAAACATTAATGCATGTTATAAAAAAAAAATCCAGTAGTAATGAAATGTTCTAAAAATGTGTTTGTCACTAAACCTAGGTGTACCACAGTAAGATTACCAGCCCTAAAATAATTACTTTAATAATATAGTATACAGTATGCAGCAGGGGTCTGATGACGCACCATTTGAACAATACCCAACCTGAAACAAGTGTTTTTTCTATTCTTTCAACTGTCATCAAGCCATATGTTTGTATAGATTAGAAGAGGGTATCTCTTCATCTTTAGGGCTCCCTCTGTCCCTCTCTACCTTTTGCTGAAAGCCCTGACATTTTGAAATTCTCTAGAGATGTTACTAGTGAGTACTTTTCTATAGATACTATGAGAATAAAAGTGAAAATGTTCTGTTCCTAACATAAGCCATAGTTTCTAATGGTAGGGACTTTGTCTTGTTAAATCATAGTACGTAAAGTTAAACCTAGTACGTAAAGTGCCTGGCCATAGTGTATACTCAATAATTTTTGAACATAATGAAGTGCAGAAACTACTAATGTATCCATTATTTATGTGTATGTGTATATTTACATATTTTGCAAATATTTTTAACATTATTGTATATAACAGTAGCCCTGCAATTTATCATTCCATCTAAAAGAAAATTTAGTTGACTGTAATCCAGTTAGACTGTAAACTCCTTAAGGAGTTTGAGATTAACTTCACACCACTGAAATACTAAACTGTAGATGGGAGTATTATTCCACATTATAATCTAGTTGCCCAAATGTAAATTCTCAAGTTTGTACCAATTGAGAGTTCTCACTCATACTAGCTTACTAATCAGCCACTTAAGAAAATTAATGCTCTGGCAGCTTTATTTGGTCAAACACATTTTATTTAAGTAGTAAGATATAAACCATATGTTTACAACTTTATTTTTAAGTTTCTAAAATCTTTAATTATTAAAGATTAGCAGTTATACACAATATTATCATCAGCATATATAAGATTTTATCATTGGACTAAATTGGCAGCATAGGAATTTCTGGTGCTCATCCTTTGCCAAATCATCGGTTTTGCTCCTGCAAACCCAGGCCCCATCTTGCTCCAGTGCCTGTCAGCCCTAGTGGCCCCAGGCAGCTCCTGTGACTCCTCAGCTCCAGACTCCGAGAGTCCTAGTAAACCTAGTCTTTACAACATGTATGTAAACCCTGATCCATTGTAGCACTAGTCAGCTCCTGTGAACTCAGGCTGCAGGCTCACCCTGGTGCTGGCCAACTTCTATGGCACCAGTCTCTCAGCAGGCTCCTGAGAACCTGTGCTTCCAACTTACCTCAGTATTGGCTGGCTATCATAGCACTGGGCTACTGGCAGTTTTCCTGTGAACCCAGGCTTCTGGCACATCCTAGCACTGTCTTCTGTGGCCCCTGGATCCCAGTCAGTGCACGTGAACCCAGGCTCCCAGCTGGGCTCAGCACCTGTCCAAATAGCATGGCCACAGGTTCCTGACAGACCCGAGCTCTAGGCTGGCCCATGTGGAACTAGACTCCGGATGGGCTCCTGTGGGTCCCATATCTGGGTCCTCCTTCTTGGACCCCAGCACTGGGATGTCTGAATATACAAGCACCAGGCCTGCCCCTCTAGTAGCTCCAGCAGTATGTGTGAACACCACCTAATCTCTGGGTGGGTTGACTGGTGAAGGACTTTGCCTGCTGAAGCATGTTGTAAAGACTAAAAGAGGTGCCCATTTCCTCAAATGTGCAGTTTCCAATGCAAGCCACAGGGATCATGAATAATCAAGGAAACATGACACTATCAAAGGAAACTAACGCAACTCTAATGACTAACCCTAAAGAAAGAGAATTATGAACTCTCCTGCAAAACATTCAGAGTAATCCCCTTGAAGAAATTTGTTAAACTAAAAAAAAAAAAAAAAAAGACAAGAAAATGAAACTGGGAAAAACAATGCATCAACAAAATGAGAAGTTCAACAAAGAAATGGAAACCATTAAAAAAAATCCTCAAGTTGAGAAATACATTTGACTGTTCAACAGAAGTCTTCCAACTACAGACTTGACAAAGCAGAAGAAAGAGTGAATGAGAAGACAGGTCATTTGAATCCTTCCAGAGAAACAAAAGAGAATGAAAGAAAAGACAAAGAAAAGAATACCATTAAAAGAAACAATCTACCCGTTATTGGAATCCCAGAAGAAGAAGAGAGGGAGAAAGGAGTATGATGCTAATTTAAAGAAATAATGGTGGAGAAGTTCCCAAATCTGGGGAGAGGTTTGAACATCTAAGTTCCTGAAGCTTGAAGTGAATAGGTAGCCGCCAAATTTCAACTGGAAATGATCTTCTCCAAGACATAATATAAAATTGTCTAAATCAAACACAATATTTTAAAAGTAGTAAGAAAAAAAATTCTTCATATGTAAGGGATTCCCATAAGGGAATCCCCCACTAGGCTATCAGCAGAATTCTCAGCAGAAACTTTGCAGACCAGGAGAATGTGGGATGATATATTCAAAGTGCTGAAAGAGAAAAACTACCAACAAAAATACTGTACCCAGCAAGGCTGTTTTATAGGAATGAAGGAGAGAGACTTTCCCAAACAAAAACTGAGGGTTCATTACCATTATGCCTGCCTTGTAAGAAATGATGAAAGGGGTTCTTCAAGTTTAAAGAAAAGGATGCTAATTAGTAACATGAAAACATAAAACATACTGGTAAAGGTAAGCATGTAATTCAATTCAGAGCATTAGATAATATGAGAGTATTCAGAGTAATATGGTGATATGTTAATTACAAACTCTAAAGGTTTAAAAGGCCAAAAGTATTAAAAGTAACTATAGTTACAGTAATTTGTTAATGGATGCACAATATTGAGGTAAATCATGTCATCAAAAATAAAAAGTAAAGTTTTTGCATGTGATCTAAGTTGTTAGTTTAAAAATAGACTATTATATCTAGAAGATGTTTTATGTAAGTCTCAAGGGAACCAAAAAGCAAAACCTGTGGTAGATACCCAAAAGATAAAGGGAAGGGAATCAAAGCATACCATAATGGAAAATTATCATTTCACAGAGAAAGCAGCAAAAGATGAAGAAAAGAACAAGGGGACTACAAAACAGGCAGGAAACATTTAGTAAAATGCCATTAGAAAGTTCTTACCTATAAATAATTATATTAAATGTAAATGGATAAAATTTCCTATCAAAAGGCATATGATAGCTGACTGGATTTAAAAAATAGCCAGCTATTTTCAGCCCCATAAGAGATTCATTTCTTCATTTCACCTTTAAGAATATGTATAGGTTCAAAGAGGAGGGATGGAAAAAGATATTCCATGCAAGGGAAACCAAAGAGAGTAGGTGTAGCTTACCTTTTATCAGACAAAATAGACTGTAAGTCAGAAATTGTAACAAGAGATGAAGAAGGTCATTATACAATGAAAAGGGGATCAGTTTATCAAGAGGATATAACAATTGCAGATATATATGCACCCAACACTGGAGCACCTTAAAGTCTTAAGCAAATACTAACAGATCTTAAGAGAAATCAACAACAATACAATAATAGTAGGGGACTTCAGTTATTCCCTCTTTCAGTAATGGATAGCTCATTGATAACTCATCTAGAAGAATGAGGGAAATGCTGGAAATGAAATATACCTTGTACCTACTGTTTGGTACTAGGTATTAGACCTAAGAGACATACAGAACATTCCATCCAATAGCAACAGAATACATATTCTTCTCAAGTGCACATGGACACTCTCCAGGATACATAATGTTAGGTCACAAAACAAGCCTTAGCAAATGTAGGAAGATTGGCATCGTATCAAGTGTCTTTTCCATACAGTGGTGTGAGACAAAAATCAGTAACAGGAGGAAAACTGATAAATTCACAAATGTGTGGAAATTAAATGACACACTCCTACACAGCCAATCAGTTAAAGAAGAAATCAAAAGGGAAATTAAAAAAATTGGAACAAACAAAAGTGGAAATACAATACCAAAACACATGGTATGCAGCAAAAGCAGTTTTAAGAGGGAACTTTATAGCAATAAATAATACCTAGATTAAGGAAATAAAATCATGAAGAAACAATATAACTATATTTCAGGGAACTAGAAAAAGAAGAACATACTGAGCCTAAAATTAGCAGAAGGAAGGAAATACAGATTAGAGCAGAAATAAATGAAAGAGACCAGGAAAACAATACAAAAATAAATGAGACTAGTGTTTTTTTGAAAAGAGAACATTGACAAATCTTTAGCTAGACTAAGGAAAAAAGAAGACTCAGAAATGAAAGGGGAGACATTACAACTGACACAACAGAAATACAAAGGAAAATAAGACTACTATGAACAATCATGCCAACAAATTGATTAATCTAGAAGAAATGAATAAATTCCTAGAAATGTACAATCTACCATGACTGAATCTTGAAGTGGAAAAAATGGACAGACCAATAATGGATAAGGAAATTGAAAAATAATCAAAAGCCTTGCAACAAAGAAGCCAGGACCAAATAGTTTCACTGGTGAATTGTTCTACCAAATATTTAAAGAATAATTAACACCAGTTCTTAAACCTTTCCAAAAAACTGAAGAGGGAAAAACACTCCTAAACTCATTTTGAGACCTGATATCAAAACCAGATTAGGATACTACAAGAAAACTACAGGCCAATATCCTTGATGATATAGGTGCAGAAATGATAAACAAAGTACAAGTAAACTGAATTCAACAACACATTAAAAGGATCATACACCATAGTCAAGTTCAGTTTATCCCTGGGATGCAAGGATGATTCAGTATACACAAATCAATAAATGTGACACACCATGTTAATAGAACGAAAGATAAAAATCACGTGATCAGTTACTACTGAATAGATGAAGAAAAGCATTTGACAAAGTTCTTTTGTGATAAAAATTCTCAACAAATTGGGTATGAAAGGCATGTACCTCAACTGTGAAAGAGAAGTATTTTGTGTTTTGAGTCACCCAGTTTGTGATCCTTTGTTTTGGCAGCTGTAGGAAACCGAAATAAGTTCCCATTAAAAAATGATGTGAAATCACAATATTTTGAAAAAAAATTGGCGCAGGCCCTAGATAAAACTTCTGCCAAAGGAAATGAATAGAAATGTAACATGCAAAAGAGAAGTGACTCAGAATAAATCTTATTTTAGGAAATGGAAGGAAACTTGACAAAATATTCTCTGTACTCAGTAAACATAAACAGTATAGCAACAGAAATGGTAAGGAATATGAAAAATTGGAAACATAAGTATGAAAGTTTAAGCACAATAATTTATAAGGAGGGCAGACTTTTTTCCTCCTGATTTTTTGATTAATTTTCTAGTTTTATTACATTGTGATTTCTGTATACCCACATTGTCTAATAGAACTTTTTGTGGTGATGGAAGTGCTCTATAGCTGCTGAGCGATAGAAACCACTACCATAACAAGCAATCACTTTTAACCATGTTTGCAGGTTTTCTGATATTTATCTTCATAATTTTATAACTAACATGTCTTTTTTTAGATTATCTTAGAAAAACACATAGCATTAAATTTATCACCTTAATCATTTTAAAATGTCCTGTTAGTGATAAATATATTCACATTGTTGTGTGGCAGATCTTTAAAACATTTTTCATCTTGCAAAACTGAACTTTAACTATTAAGCACTAGTTCTCCTTCCCCTCTGCCCCTTGCCCTTGGCAGCTGCCTCTCTGCTTTCTGTTTCTGATTGTGACTGCTTTAGATACCTCATGTAAGTGGAATCACGTACTATTTGTCTATAAGCTGCTTTTGCTTAACATAATGTCCTTGAGGTTCATCCGTTTTATAGTGTGTGACAAGATTTCTTCTTTTTTAAGGTTGCATAATATTCCATAGTTGTATATCCCACATTTTCTTTATCCATTTATCTGTAGATGGACTTTTGGATTGCTTTCACCTCTTGGCTCTTGTGAGTAATGCTGAAATGAACATGAATGTACAAACAACTCTTCAAGATCCTGTTTTGAATTTTTTTGAATACATATCTGGGAAAGTGATTGCTGGAGCATATGGTAATTTTATTTCTAGTATTTTGAGGAATATCCATACTCTTTTCCATATAGCTGCACCATTTTACATTTCCAGTAACAGTGAACAAGTTTCCAGTTTCTCTATATCCTCACTAACCCTTGTTATTTTCTGTTCTTTTAACAGTTTCCATCCTAATAGGTTTGAGGTGATATCTTACTGTAATTTTGATTTGCATTTCTTTTATGATTAGGAATGTTGAACACCTTTTGTGTCCTGTTGGCCATTCAATTTATCTTCTTTGGAGAATTGTGTATGTCCATTACCCATTTTTTTAGTTGGATTGTTTGGTTTTTGTTGAGTTATAGTTTCTTAGGTATTATGAATATTAAGCCCTTTATCTGATATATACTTTGCAAATATTTTCTCCCATTCTGTTGGTTGCCTTTTTGCTCTGTTGATTTGTTTCCTTTGATGAGCTGAAGCTTTTCAGTTTAATGTAGTCCATTTGTGTATTTTTGTTTTTGTTGCCTGTACTTTTAGTGTCATATCCAAGAAATCATTGCCAAATCCAATGTCTTGAATTTCTCCCCAGTGTTTCTTCTAGGAGTTTTATGGTTTTAGATCTTATGTTTATGTCTTTAATCTATTTTGAGTTCATTTTTGTAAATGGTTTGAGGTAAAGGAGGTCTGAATTCATTCTTTTACATACCCAGTTTTCCCAGCATCAATTGTTAAAGAGACTGTCTTTTTCCCATTGTGTAGTCTTGGTATTCTTGTTGAACATCATTTGGCAGTATATGCAAAGGTTTGTTTCTAGGCTGTCTATTCTGTTCAGTTGGTATTTTATATCTGTCCTAATGCTACTGTCTTAATTACTGTTGCTTTATAGTATGTTTTGAAATCAGGACTTGAGAGTTCTCCAATATTGTTCTTTTTTTCCCCAAGATTTTTTGAGCTATTTGGGATTATTTGGGAAATCTTTAAGGTTCCATATGAATTTTGAGATTGTTTTTACATTTCTGCAAAATATGCTAGCAGGATTTTAAGAGAGATTGCATTGAATCTATAGGTTGCTTTAGATAATGTGGACATTTTAATAATACTGAGTCTTCCAGTCCACAAACACAGAGTGTCTTTCCATTTCTTTGTGTCTTTGGTTTCTTTTAGCTATATTCTGTAATTTTCAGTGTATAAGTTTTCACCTCTTTGACTAAGGTTATTCTTAATTATATTCTTTAATGCTATTGTAAATGCAGTTGTTGACTTAGTTTCCTTTTTTTGGATTGTTCATTGTTAATGTTCAACAACAAAACTGATTTTTGAGTCTAGTTTGTATTGAGCAGCTTTACTGAAATCATTCATTTGCTTTAACAGTCTTTTGTGGGTGTGGAATCTTTAGGGTTTTCTGTATATAAAACCTTGTGATTTGTGAATAGGGGTAAGTTTTTGCTTCTTCCTTCCATATTTGAATTCCTTTTGTTTCTTTTTCTTAGGTAATTGCTTTAGCTAGGACTTTCAGCTCTATATTGAATGGAAGCAATGTGAGTAGGTATCCTTGCTTTGTCCATAATTTTAAAGGAAAAGCTTTTAGTTTTCATTGTTGAGTATGATGTTAACTGTGGATATTTATTATATGGCTCTTACTACATTGAGGTGGTTTGCTTCTGTTGATAGTTTGCCTAGTGTTTTTATTTTGGAAGATTGTTTAATTTTGTAAAATGCTTTTTCTCCATCAATTGAGGTGATCTTTTTTTTCCCTAGATTCTGTTAATGTGGTGTATGGCATTGATTGATTTTCATATTTTGAACCATCCTTGCCTTCCAGTTATAAATACCATTTGATGATGACACATAATCCATTTAACTTGCTGTTGAATTTGGGTTGTTAGTATTTTGTTGAACGTTTTTATATAAATATTCATCAGGAACATTGGTCTGTAGTTTTCTTGTCTTTTTTTGGCTTTGGTATTGTGGTAATGCTGGCTTCTTGGAATGAGTTTGGAAATGCTCCCTCCTGTTTAATTCTTTGTAAATTTGAGGAGGATCAGTGTTAGTTCTTTAAATGTTTTGGAGAATTTTCCTGCAAAGCCATCTGGTCCTAGGCTCTTTGTTGGGATCTGCTTTTATTTCTTGATTAATTAACTTTATTCTTTTGATTTTACTAAGAAAGATGAGGAT
Organism: Vicugna pacos; assembly: GCF_048564905.1. Taxonomy (NCBI): domain Eukaryota; kingdom Metazoa; phylum Chordata; class Mammalia; order Artiodactyla; family Camelidae; genus Vicugna; species Vicugna pacos. Next base: position 83,657,148 of record NC_132988.1, read on the forward strand.
TTAGCTTACTTATGTTGTCCTGAATGTCTCTTCTATCTTCATTCTGAAGTTCAAAACTTTATTATAGTTAGTTCTTTTATTAGTACTTTTTAACTGTAAGTAGTTCCTTAGATATTGTATTTTAATCCCTAGAATGACAGATAAAGACTTTTATCTGTTTCTCCATCTTGTCTCTTCTATTCCCTCACTTCCATTCCTACTTTTTTTTTTTTTTGGTATTTGACCAGGCTGATCACATGACATTTACATTCTGTTCTATAATAAGATTTAGGTCTGAAAGACATTCAGGCTTTTCAGTATGTTGATTCTAAAAGCTGAACACAGTAAATTGCAGTTGATCATTTAGCTAGAGTTATTTTGTAATTTTCCATGGGTCCAAAATTATGTTGCTACAGGAACTCAAAAAAATAAAATATGTGATAATCAAGGTAAGGTTGGTTCTCTTTATTTAGGGTTCATAAGTTTTTTCCACTATCTTGCCACTATTTTGCTTTATATCCTGATTAGTTTGCTTAATTTTGTTCATTTCCTCCCTCCCCAGTCTGTAATTGCCTTTTCTCCTTGGTAGAAAAAAATCTACCTTCACTCTATCCTCAGATGTTTCCTGCTTGAATTGTAGTATCTCTTCTTTGTTAGATGGAATTCCTCATTTTCCTGGAGACATCCCACTTCTTAGAGTTCTTCTGCTTCCTGCCTCAGTCTTCATGGGTTGGTAGTCTGCTGTATATCTTTCTGAGATATTCCTTCAGTGTATTTCTGCATTAGATTTACTGTTTCTTAGGTATCTTTCTCTTTCATGGCACTCCCCTTTTTGCTGGAATGTATTCTAAATTAACTTAAGTACACAGGGTACTTAAGATGTAAACATTATAAATTCTTGCATGCCTGAACATGGTTTTTGTCCTGGTTCATAATTGCTTAATAGTTTGGGTGCAGAAATTTAGATTCAAATTAAATTTACCTTAAGAACTTGATGGATTTTGCTCTATTCTGTTTAGATCAAAATGAAAGGGAGTCTAATGCTACTCTGAGTCTTGTTACTTTTTTAATAACCTTTTCGCTCTCTCTTTGGAAGTTTTAGTGTTTTATCTTTGTCCTTGTAATTCTGGAATTTTAGAGTTACGTGTCTAGGTATGAATTGTTTTTGTTATTCTATCCAGACTCTCTGGAGTTTGTAGACCCTTTCAGTTGAAATACAGGTCTCTCTCCCTTCAGGTGTGGAAAATGTTCTCTTATTATTTCTTTGGTAGTATTTCTTGGTTGTCTATGTTCTCCCACTTGGAAATGCTCACCAGCAGATTATTGGCTTTCTGTTTGATCCTTATGTCTTTATCTCTTCTTCTGTTTTCTGCCATTGGTTTTTAATTCTGTATTATAACAGATTTCTTCAACTGTATATTCCTGTCTTCCTATGACTGTAAGCAGATTGTAAATATTTCAGTAGCTTTGCTTGTTTTCTCCTGGTATCATTTCAAGATATAGTAGTTAAAAGCATATATGATGGAACCAGACTACCAGACTATGGGTTAAGATCCCAGCTCCACCCTTAATAACCACGTGGCCTTGGGCAAGTTATTTAACCTCTCTATACTTAGTTTCTGAACTACAAATTGAGGTTAATAACTATTTTGTGGACAAAGAAGTTCATATTTGTTAAGCATTTATAACAGTTCTGTTGTAATGAAATCTGTATCATTGATTATTAAATATGTGGCATTCTGGGTTTTGTTTTGTTTTGTTTTGTTTTTTTTAAATTGAGTGCAGTTTCTTTAGTAGTATCTCAAGGATATTTTGTTTTGTATCCTTTTTTTCTGTACCGTGAATAATCTTTAGTTCTTCTGGGGTTAGTTGATCTAATTATTTATTTTGGTCTTTTTCTAGCTGTGGTTTTTCCTTGTGTGGCTGGGGATTATTATTGTTGGTTCATGTGTATTGCTACAGGATTATCTTGATTATCATTTTAAGTAGCTGCGGTAGGTTTTTTTCCCTTGTTGGATAGGTGGATTTTTGTTTGAAATTACCTTCTCTGTTTGAAAAGAGTAGTTGGTAATTCTCTGTACATAGATGGAGCATCTTGTCTGCTGGCAAGTTTAGGTTTAGAGCAGAAGAGCAGAGAAGTATTGTTATTCTCAGGAGCTTTCCAGTTGTCATATTGACATGAGCCTTCCGGACACTAACATCCATCTGATCTCTTTCTGAGCAGTTTGCTAGATTTCTTTAGAAAAAAGTGTTGCAATTTTAGGCCTAGGGGTGACACTGGGCCTTGTTTAGCCAGGGAAGGGGTGCGGAGAAAAGAGACAGATAAAGCTTTTTTTATAGGTTGCTTGTTTTCAGCCTGCTTACCTGCTAACACTGAGCCTAGAGTCTCAGCATGATTGACTTAGAACTCCACTCTAGTCCCTTTTTTAAATTTTTTACTTACTTTTATTTTTTTAAATGGAGATACTGGGGATTGAACCCAGGACCTCATGCATACTAGGCACGCATTCTACCACTGAGCTATACCCTCCCCCAACTCTAGTCCCTTTATGTGTGTATTTTGAGCTATGCTTTCCTTATTTCTGTGTAACCTCTTAACACACTTGGATCTGCTTTCTGTTCTCCAGAAATCTACTGTGTCATTTCATCTCTTTGTAACTTTCTTCTGCATTCTTTTCATTGTTTCATAGATTTCACTTTTTCTACATTTGTGCTCTCTTATCAGTAGGCTTTCCAAAGGCAAAAGAGGCAAAACAAAATGTTTGTCGTCATCACCTCTTTCACTCTTCAGGTTTTCTTTTGGAAAAAAAAAATAGAAAAAGAAAGAAAAGGATGAAAGAAATTGTCACTTCACCCCTAAATACTTCTATATGTTTCTTTAAAAATTAAGGATATTTTCTCACATAAACTCAGTATCATTACCACATCTAACTATAAATTAATGGTAATTTATTAATGTCATATAATGCTTAGTCCATATTCAGAATTTTTCAATTGTTTCAAAAATGCCATTTGTTATTGGTTTGTTTGAATCGGGATTCAAATGAGGTATTAACAATTGGTTGTTAGGTTTTTTTTTTTATTTTGGAAGGAGAGTGACATGAGTTTATAGATCACCTTTGATTGAAAATATTTGAGCAAACTGTGTGTTACACAGTTCTCCAGTTTCTTGAGAATGCAAAGTCTTCCTCAAATAACACATGCTTTTGTTTTAATGGAATATTTTAAACATACACAGTGGTATACCGTGTAGAATAATGAACTCCCATCAACCCATCACCCACCTTTAATAACTATTAATTCAGGATCTGTTTTGCTTCATCTATATCCTTACCCATGTACTCTCTCCTAATACTATTTGAATCATATTTCACGTATCATTCATTTGTAAATATTTTAAAGTATATTTCTTAAACTAAAGGCTCTGAATCTTTTAAAATTTTAGGACAGTTGACAAGGCCTTACCCCCTTTTCCCTTTTTTTCATCTGTGTTGAAGAAACTAGGTCAGTTGTTTTTTATAGAATGGTTCACATTCTGGATTTATCAGGTTGCTTCTTCCTGATGTCATTTTACTAAAGCCTTTCCTGTATTAGTATAACCTGAAAGTTTGGTCTAAAGCAGTGTTACTCAACCTTTATTTTTTTCCACTGTTGTTCACTTGAAGACATTTTTTTCTTTATTGTCTGTCCCCCAAGACCGAAGAATAGATAAAGCATTGTGCTTTGGAGGGCAAGAAACCATTTTAATTTACTTATTTAAGATTTTTTCACCATTTGGGTGTGACATTGCTGCTGTTAAGAATATATGATACAAAGGTTTGATATATTCCAGTTTGACTGTTTCTTAAACAAGAACATTTTATAAGTAGTACTGTTTACTGCATATTTCATTACATCAAGAGGTGCAGAGTATCTGTCTCATTTTTGGAGATGCTAAGATCAGTTGCACTCAGTTGGTGACAACATGATCCGTTTGTGCAATTCGTTGACTTTTTCTCCTAATGGGTTTAAAGTCCAGTGATGATTGTTGCCTACCTAATTATGTCATTGCTTTTGTTCTTATTAGCTAAAATACTTTAAAGGACTGGCGCTCACTGATTAGGTCACTTTAGTTACTTTGAAATATAGTTTAACAGGACAGGTAAGAAAAATGCTTTATTAGTTACCTTTTACTTACCAATCTTTGATTAATCCTTAGTATACATCAATATCCACTGGATTTAATTCTAACTTTCTGATTTTTTTTTAAACATTTCTATTTGTAAGGACTAGTATTTTGTGATTCGTTACTATGGAGATTTTCCAAAGAACAAAGGCAAAATTTACTTTAAAAATTAAATAAAACTCTCTTGCATCAATTGTATTCGCTTACCTTTAAATATTGTGCTAGTTCATCATCTTAAGATTTATTTCATCATGATTCATTATTTCCATCTTTCCTAGAAAGATAACATGAAAATAGAAGAATAATGGTGTCATGTGGAGGAGTGATAGAATATGGGAAAAAATTAGCACTATTGCATCTTTTTTTCAGTTTTTAAATTTTTTTGTATTGCCCAAGTTACTGCATTATTTTTCAAGAAGTTATAAAAGAAGATTGGAGACATTATTTTTGTGGGCTGCTTTTAGTTTTCATTGAACACAGTTGCGGATTCAGAAACTTTCATTTCTACCCATAATGGGAAAGAGAAGAAAAATGACAGTGGAAGATGTTTCACATCTGACAAATCAGCAGATGAATGCAGAGCGGTTAGCAGCACTCCAGGCTCTAGACTAGCATTATCCAATAGAAATACAATGTGAAAGACAAATGTAAGCCACATACATAATTTACAATTTACCTTAAAAAGAGTAAGCAAAGAAAATAGTGTCATTGAGGGAAAAAGAAATATTTGGAATTCCTTTTAGGAATTAACACTCTGTGGGACAAACTTTGATGGATCTCTTCTGTCTCTTTTTTTGGCCCCAGTTAGATAAATTCTCTCTCTTCCTCTTCTCCCCTGTATTCACCCCGAATTGGCCATATTTCTCGTGGCTCTGTATAGCATGGTAATATACTACCTTGCCTTTGCTTTGTCTCCTTATATGCCTTTCTTTCCTTTTACTTCTTCACATCAGGGTATTGAACCCTCCCTTTCCAAAGAGTCAGTTTGTTCCTTTGCCCAGGCTCTTTTTGAGATGAAATAATGGCTTCCAAATTTCCTTGACCACAACCTATAGTGAGAACTATAATTTATGTTATGTCCCAGTACACACATACACACACATTAACACATACCTAATAAAACAGTTTCAGGAAATACCCTTACCATTATTAGATATCCTTTACTTTGACTCTTTTTTTCCTATCCTGTTTCATTTAAAAAATGCTGGTTATAATCTTCTGTTTTGCTGGACCATAGCGTAAGAACATATGTAATTTTGTAAGGTATTGATGTATTGTTCTTCATAAGTTGGTACCAATATTTACTCCCAACAGCAATATGTGAGAGTAATGTCAAAGTTGATATTATAAGTGCTTTGCAAATTCTACCCCTAGAGTATGTGACTCATCCGTGTCCTCAGACTTGTTTAACATCCATCCTGCCTGGGGATAGAGTAGCCTTAATTCAACTCCTTTTTCAGTAGTAGTTGGAGATGGAGAAAGAAGCCTGTGGACTAGTTGAACATTTTTTTAGGATTCTGTCCTGTTTTATTTATAGTGTTTTGATTGTATCTCTTTGAATAGCTTTTCTGTAGTTGTTCTAGGTATTATATTATGTGTACATAACTTACTACAGTCTACTGGTTAAGTTCCTTAACTACCACCCCCCAAACCTCCTTTTCTAATTTAATTGCCTTTTATATTTTCTTTATATATCTTGAGAACCATATCACACAGTGTTAGAATTTTTGCTTAAATCATCAAAAATAATACAGAAGACTTAGAGAAGGGAAAGTCTGTTGTGTTTACCCATACTCTTTTTCTCTTTCTATTTTTTCCCTCCTGATTTTCCAATGTTCCTTTTTTTATAACTTCCTTTAGGTTTGAAGAAATTCCTAAAGTCATTCTTTTTTTTAAGGCAGGTCTACTGATGGCAGGTTCTCTTAGTTTTCCTTCATCCATGGACATTTTAATTTCCCTCTCTTTCCTAAAGGATGTTTTGTCTGGATATAGGATTCTTGGTTGGCAGTTCTTTTCTTTCAGTAGTTGAAAAATGCTTCTGGACATCAAAAATATGAATATAAATTGAAACTCAAAATGTTTATTAACTGTGTCTATGATGGTCTAAGTGTTAAAAGAAAAAAAGTTTCATCACCATGAATGAATTTTAAATATATTAGAATTGAATGAGACTGGTTTCAGTGGAAATTAATGGTGAAGAGAAAAGATACTGGGTAATAAATAAATATGAGGTTTACAAGACACTTATTTATAATTTTGTTAGGTATATAATTTATAGTAGAATTTATAGCATATTCCTGCTAAATTAGTCCCAGATCTTGAGTTGTAAATATTTCTAGATAAATTAGATAAGGAGTCTGGCCATAAGCTTTTTACCTGAATGAACTAACTGACAGCTTTCTTCAATATTTATCATCACCATTTTCATTGGATTCTCTCTCAGATGGGCTTCTTAGTGAAAAATTTTTGTTATTCTCAGTTCCTGAGGTTTTGATAGTGCACTAGGGCCAAAATATCTCCTTTTTAATGTCATGTGTTTTTCTTAATTAAAGTGTATGGTGGGGGAGGGTATCGCTCAAATGATAGAGTGCATTCTCAGCATTTATGAGGTCCTGGGTTCAATCCTCAGTATCTCCTCTAAAAATAAACTAACCTAATTACCCCCTTCCCCCAAATAAAATAATTTAAACAATATAATAATAAATAAAAAAAATATTTTTTAAAAAAGTGTTTGGGATAGGGAAAGACAGGACCACCTTAAGTATGTGATATCTCCATTAAAGGATACTCCCCTGATATCAGTATTTCAGGTTATTCCTTTGGTGTTCTGGATATTTCTTCAGGGAAATGCATTGTAGTGAGATTTTAGATATGTGAGAGATGTCTTCCTCTCGTGAACGGAAAGAAGGTGAATATAAAATAGAGTGTAGGAAAGGAGAAACCAGCATGATGCTCTGACCTTACTCCAGTAGCTGGTTGATAATTATAGACATTGAGAATCTGGAAACTGATACCTTTAAAAACTACCTGGTACCCCGGATGAAGACTGCTGGATTAAGGTATAATCTTTCATCACTAGATTATAATCTTGAATCCTCTGCTGTGTAATATATATTTACTTTTTATTTTCACAACTGTTTTGAGTCTCTTAAGGACCTTCATCATTGTGGGTGATTACTGCTACTTCTCTGTGCTCTTTTTGAGTTAGGGTTCTTTTTCATTCTTCCTGAGTATGTTCCTCAGTGGAATAGTTTTTTTAATTAAGTTATACTTGACATACAATATTATATTAATTTCTGTATACAGCATAGTGATTCAATACTTTTATACATTATGAAATAATCATAATATGTCCAGTTACCTTTTGTCACTAATCAGAGTTGTTACAGTATTATTGACTGTATTTCCGTTATATCTCCTTGACTTTATTTTGTAACTGAAAGCTTTATACAACTCTTAATCATCTTCACCTATTTCATCATTCCCCCTACCCTGTTACCTCCTGGCAGTCACCAGTTCTTTGTATCTCAGTCTGTTTCTGGTTTGTTTTGTTTGTTTATTTATCTTGTTTTTTTAGATTCTACATAAGAGTGAAATCATTCAGCATTTGTCTTTCTCTTTCTGCCTTATTTCATTTAGCTTGATACCCATGTTGTCCACCCACGTTGTCACAAATGTCAAGATTTCATTCTTTTTATGGCTGAGTAGTATTCCAGTGTGTGTGCATGTGTGTGTGCGCGTGCGTGCGAGATCTTTATCTAGTCATCTATTGATGGACCCTTAGGTTACTTCCATATCTTGACTATTGAAAATAGTGCTTCAGTGAACATAGGCATACACATGTCTTTTCAAATTAGTGTTTTTATTTTCTTTGAGTAAAGCCAGGAGTGGAATTGCTGGATCTTGTGGTAGTTTGAGGAACCTCCATACTGTTTTCCATAGTGGCTGCACCAGTGTACTTCCCACCAACAGTGTACGAGGGTTCCCTTTTCTAGTGGAACAGTTCTTGTTCTTCTTCCTCCTCCTTTAACATGTGTTTAATTTTTATTCATAATCCACTTCCCTCAGATTTTGATTTTCCTCTGTTGCATCAGATTTTGTCTGGTTGGTTGTTGGTTCTTCATTCATTCAAAAAACTTAGGATATGTTGCAAAAAGAAAATTTATTAATACCCAGGGGATATTGATCCTTATTGTATTTCAGTGACTAAAGCTCCACGAGGGCAGAAATCTAGTGTTTTTTTCCCTGATCATTGGATATGTAGAACTTATCATAATAAGTGAATGAATGAGCAAGGAACAGAATTTCCCCAACAGAACTGCTAGTTAATCAGGAAATTACCAAATTAAAGTTGGAAAGTCTTTTGTTTTTGTTAATTGATCTTTAAAATAGTATTTTTTTGTTTGAAAAGTAATTAAAATGCTTCTGATATTGTGGTAAAAGTGTTGTTAACATTGCCAATAATTTTTATTTTAATTGTTAATAAAAATTAATGACCATGATTGGGCCATTTCATAAAACCATACTGGAAATAAAGGGTAATAAAAATAGCTACCTCATAGGAATGTTGTGAGGATTTAATTAATTAACACAATGTTGAGCACTTAAAACTGGGTTTCGTACATAGTGGAATGCATGGCAGCTGTTAATTAGTAATTGAGAATGGTGCTGAGACTGACTTCTTCCCTGTCATTTTGCCAGAGGGTCAGTTGATCAAATCATCCATCCTAGGCCGGCTATTGGCCTAGGGCAGTTTTCCCTCAGACCTTCACAAAAGCCCCCTGAAAGGATCGACTTCTTCCTTCTCAAGTGGAGTGTGTGACTTGGGGCAAATTGCTTCACCTTTTTCTTTCCTCCCTTGCCCATCTTAGAGAATGACCTTCTCGTCCCTTTTCTTACTCTGAGCAGCCACACTGGACTTGTTTCACTTCCACATGAATGCCATATTCTCTCCGAAATCTGACCCTTTGAACAGGCTGTTCCCTTCCAATGAAACACGTTCTTTCTCTCCCTTCTCTGCTTACTTTATTTGGTCAGATCCTACTTATTATGCATTAAATGCCCCTCCTTTAGGAGACCTTTCTTAACCAGTTCCCACCAGACTGGTTTGTATCTCTGCCATGCTTTCCCTTCACACCATCATAATTCTTAAAGCCTTCTATCCCATTTGGAGTTGCTCTATAGACTGAGGTCCCAGAGGGGTTGATGGGATCTGACATGTTCATTGTTACATCCCCAATTCCTGGCATATAGGATGCCCCAATTAATGCTGTATACGTGGATGGGAAAAAAAATACTGGAGGTATTGTTATTTAGAATTTGGTTAACATTATTTCCACAGCTGCACTTGTTTTACAGAATTTTTTTTTTTTCCTGTAAAGCTGCTGAAACTTAGAAGCTGATTTTGTCACAGTGTAAGATGCCTTTGGAAAATTCTGCATTCCTCTTAGATGAATCTTTACAACTTGGTGAGTTTCACTAGATACCTTCAATCTTCATTTTGAGCTCAGAGGTATGCCATGTTTTTTTTCTTTTCTTTCTTTCTTTTTTGTGGCATAATTATTGGTTGCAGTGAGGTTTGCAATCTTCTGGCAAGGAGCATAGGACAGAGTATTATAGAAATATATGATCTACTACTTCCCTTGATTTATCTTTAGAATTTTTATTCTTATGAGGAGTGAAGTTATTTGTTGGTATAATTGATATCCAGATGGTAAAGTTTTTTTTTTCCAGCAATTCTTGAAATTTTTCCGTTACTACCCCAAAGTAAGAATTATAATTTGTCCTTTTCTGAGATAAAGATAATTTGCAAAATGACTGAAAAGTAGAATAAGAACTATTTCCTGTCAGATTTTAGGTTTAGATAAAGGTAGAGATAATCAATTGACTGAGGTAAAGAAGGGCCAGTCACCTACTGCAGCTCCAGGTTGCAAGCAAGTCCATCAGGGTCTGCAAACCACCAGATCCAGCCTGCTGCCTGTTTTTGTGTGACCCATGAACTAAGAGTGGTGTTTTCAGTTTTAAATGGTTAGGGGGAAAATGCCAAAAGGAGACTATTTTTGACATTATGTGAAAATTATGTGAAATTCAGATTTTAGGGTGTATGAATAAAGCTTTATTGAAATACAGCCACTCTTACTTTTTACATATTGTGTATGGCTATTTTCAAGCTGTAGTGGCAGAGTTAGGTAGTTGCATCAGAGACGTTAGGACCCAGAAAGCCAAAAATATTTACTGTGTGACCCTTTACAGAATAAATTAGCTGACCTCTACATAGTTGGAGAAGTATTTGTAGATTGAGTGCTAGGGTAAGAGATAAATTGGGGGAAATTAGAGGGAGGTGAAAGTTGATAGCAACTCTCAGTGACTTATCCTTTTTTTCTGGCCTGAAAAGTGTAATCCGTATTCTTAGTAGATTGACCTATGTTTCTGTTTAAAACCGAAAATAAATCAAGAGAAATTGATTCTTCTAACCTTTCTCCTAAAATAAATGTATGTGGGCATATGCAGAAAGAAATTAGTATATACTCTGAGTTTTTTTTTTTTTTTACCAGGTTTTAGTGTTACGGTAATATAGTAAGCACTTAAAAATGTATATCCGTTTTGTGTAGTTTCTGTTTTTCTCTGTGTTTGGAGATAACCTGTTACTTTTAAAGTGAAAATGCTAATACATTTTTTGGAAAGTAGTTGGTGACTGACTCAATGGAACAAAGCTAGAACATATGTTGGGGATGAAGGGGATGTGGTCCCCTTTGGAGTCTGTGGATAGGTTGGAGGATATTCTTAAGCAGCTCTTCTGCAGTCTGATAGAGGTAGGTTAAGTTTTGTATTAGGAGATAAAAGACCAGGATTTTAGGATCTACCTTTCTTGTCCCTCTAGAACACTTAATAGTTCTGTGGCTTTGGACATACTTATCACTCTGCATCATAGGTGCTTCATTTTCAAAATAGGGGAAAGTAATACCTGTCCTGTCTGAAAACAGGAGTCTTTAGGTTTACTAAATTGTAAGCTTTTTAAGGGTAGGTACCATGCCTGTTTCTTAGCTATTGGATCCACATGCAGCTGCCATAGATCTGACACATAGTTGGCATACGGTCACTGTTTGTTGAGTGAAGGAATAAATCCTGTTGTGGCTAATAGCTGTTACATCTATGCATAATCATAATAATGCCAGTACCTTTAAAGATTTGCTTACTAGAATTGGGTGTTTTTTGTTAACTGTAGGAGGGAATTTTGATGAAAGCAATAGTTTTCTCTGGATCCATTCCTTACAGATAGCTGTCAAATCATTGGCCAGATTTATTTTGTCTAAGTTGATTATATATTATAATTTTTTGAAATCTTGAGGGACAAGATAAACCACCAATCCAAGAATCAGCAGTCTCAAAGAAATCTAGAAGCCCCCTCATTAAAAATTTTTAAAATGTATATATACTAAAGCCACTCTTGGTTAGGAAGATTTATATATTCTCATTTAAGTTGTCTGAAACTTTTCCCAACTTTTCCATTGAGCCTCTATTTTTAATGAAACTTCCCTATATAGTATGCTCAAGAACCCAACTTTTTCAAATATTACCTTGGAGAATACCTTGTAAAGATGAGATAGTTTAAAAGTTATTTGGCTGAGGAAAACATTTACAGATTAAAGGAGTCTAGGGAGGTATGATAACTGAATCTAATACATGACTTTAAACTGTATCCTGTACTGGAGGAAGAAGACACTCCTACAGGACTTTATTTGCTCAGTTAAAAAATTGGAAAATAGACATTAAAATACCTTATACTTGTTAAATTTCCTGAGGTTAATAACTATATTATTATTGATGAAAATATCTGTTCTTAGGAAGTACACGCTGAAGTATTTTGGGTTAAAAGGACATGATATATGCAACTTACTCTCAGATGTTTCAGGAAATATGTTTATCTTATATAAAGAAAATGATGCAAATGTTAACAATTAGTGAGCTGGATAAATATATATAAGAGTTCTAATCATAATATCATTAAATATCTATTAGTATAATTTAGAACTTTAAAAAATCTTAGATACAGTCTATTTAATTCTCATCTGTCCTGTAGTTTCTTTAATGTTCACTTCAGCTTGCTTCATTAAAAATCTGTTAAGTCCCTTGGCTCCATAAATATGCTTTGTTTTTAAAAGTAGATCTTTTTTTTTTATCTTAAGTATTTTGAAGGAAATTCAAGAATAAGAATCTATTATAGTGTTTTTCAAACTGGTATAAATAATTGCAGATATATTTTGAGTATTTAGTTTGTGCTTGTCATATTCTAAGTATTTTACATTTAATAATATATTTTATTTCACAACAACCTTATGCTGACACCTTGCCTTGATTTGTTTTTTCAATTCTAGCTAAAACAGAGCTTAGATACTAAGCCTCAGAAGCTTTGTGTTTTCTTATCTCTTTTTTCCAAATAGAAGCTGTGGAAACTGGTAATCAGGAACTTAATGTAGAAAAATTGATTGTATTTATATTAAGAAAAATTCCATATTTAGATCTAACTTCAAGCTAGGCTTTTGCCTTTATAATGTGGGAAGGAGCCACATATCAAGACTATTCTTTGATAATTACTCAGAAAAAGGAAGTAAATAGGACTTTTTAGTACCCAAGTAAGAGGCAGACTGATGGGGAAACCCCTAAAAATTAAAAAATCAAGGGGCCCGCATAGTATTGCTAACTTTAAAAAATATTTTATATTGAGTTAAAACATGCATATTATACAGTGCATAAATACTGAGTGTCATTTTGATGAAATTTTATGAAGTCAACACTCATTTAACCAATACCAAGATCAAGATATAGAATATTTTCATCAATCCAGGAGCCTCCTTCATGCCCCCTGACAGTCATCACGCACTCCCAAAGGTAACTATTATTCTGACTTCATTCAATATTCATTAGTATTGTCTATTTTTGAACTTCTTGTGTCTTTTTTTGATCAACATGTTGTTATGTGAGTTGTTCATGTTGATTCATATAGCAATAATAGGTCATCCTTTTTCACTGCTTTGTAATACTCCATTATATGTATATACCATAATTTATTTATCCATTGTACTTTCCACTAGCATTTGGATCATAATCATTTTTTGGCTGTTATGATGAATTTAGCTGTGAACACTTTCAAGTACGTCTTTGTTACGTATGTATGCATTTCTGTTGGATAAATATCCAGGAGTGAAATTGCTGGGGCAGAGTATTTGGCTGTTTAGCTTTAGTAGATACTCCCTAGTTTTCAAAAGTGGTTGAATCAATTTACACTTCTCCAACAGTGTATAAGAGTTCTTGTTGCTCTCCATCCTCATCAGCACTTTGAATTATTAGTATTTCAAATTAATAGCTCTTCTGCAGTGTATGTTGTGAAATTTTATTTGTACTTTTAATTTATGACTCCCTGATAACTTTAAAAATTAGCAGATGTTTGTATGCCTGTTGATCCTTTGGGCATCCTCTTAAGAAATGGCTGTTTATGTCTTTTGCCCATTTTTGTCTTGGGTTGTCTATCTTACAGATTTGCAGGAGTTATTTAAATTTTTTGTTAGATTAAGTAGTAAAGACATCTCTCTTACTTCTTCACTCTTTTAGTAGTGTGTCTTAGTTAAGATAATTTCTTAATTTTAATGAAGACCTTTTTATCAAATTATTTATTTATGATTAGTGCTTTTTGTGTTTTAAGGAGTCTTTGTTTATCTGAAAGCCAAGAAGATATTCTGCTGTTTTCTTCTATAAGCTTGATTATTTTAATTTTTACATTTAGATTTATTCTTAGGTGGTAGGATTCATGGCTCATTTTATTTTCCGTATGGAAATCCATTTGGCCCAGCATTATTTATTGAAAAGACTGTCCTTTCTTACTGAATGAAGTAAGTTGCCTTTGTTGTAATTCAGGTGACTGTGAGTCTATTTTTGGACCCTGTTCTGTTCCATTGGTCTGTTTGTTGTTGTGCCAGTGCTATATTCTTTTAATTAGTGTAGTTTTAAATCTTCCAACTTTTCTTCTTTAAAATTGCTTTGGTTCTTCTTAGTCCTTATGAATTTCAGTAAAAATTTTACATTCAGCCTGTCAGTTTCTTAAATAAGTAAATAAATAAATTCTGTATTTAATATTAAGCAAATTTAATATTATTTCATCTTTTGACTTGTTTAATATTGAATCTGTAGATCAATTTGGATATGTTGGACATCTTTCAATATTGAGACTTTCAATACATTAACCATGGTATATCTCCATATATTTTGGTCTTTAAAATTTATCTCAGAATATTTTGTTGTTTTGTATGTAGAGTTTGTATACATCTTTTATTACCTTTTAAAAATGTGATAATGATATTGTGGTTATGCTTTTGTAAAGTCTTTGTAATTTATAGATTCATATTGGAGTATTTACAGATGAAATGATACAGTTTTGGCAATTTGCTTCTAATGATACAAAGGATGGGAAGGAAGGGGGCAGGGGCAAAGATGAAACAAGACTGACCATGATTTAATAATTGTTGAAAATGGATGATGGATATTTGGGTTAATAATTAGTCTTTTTTACTTTTGGGTATGTTTGAAATTTTCCATAAAAATTGGTTTAAAGATAAGTAATGACTTAATGACTGTTGTAGATTGAAACACAAATATATAGGAATTTAGAAGTTCATAATAACACTTAAAAAAAAACCCTCATAGGGAACAGCTGAAAATCATTGGTAAATGAAAGACTCAACCATTTATCTTTTTTTGCGCAGATTATATTCCAGGATAAGCAAGTAGTTAAGACAGAAAGTTTACTGTATAGAAGAATCATAGCTAACAAGAAATCCTGGGAGAATGATAGGATTAGACACTCACCACAATGCAATATCTAATAGAATTATGGATCTAGATAATGATCAGTCATTGACTAAAGCCATTAGGTGAAAAGTCTATTAGGAAAATGGATATAATACAGTGGACAATACAATGGATAAGCCTCTCTAGAGCTAAAAATTCTGAATAGAATACAGAGTAACTATCTCTGAAAATTAATAATAGCAGACAGATTGAGAAGGGGAGTCATAACTTGAGGAATAGTCTACATAATGGTGAATTTACTTTTCTTTCTTTCTATGACCCAACTTTGACCAAATGGTGGGCTAAATTATGGAACTACACAGTGGATGTAGAAATTTACAAAAACCCTTAGAAAAACCCCCTATTTCTAGCCAGAGGACAAGGGAAAAAAACCCCTTTTTTGCTTTTTCTCCCCCAAGCCTTTCCTGAGACCATCTCCACCTATAAAGTTGCATTGTCATGGTGGCACAAGCACTTAAAACCTTGAGAGAAAACCGATTTTCTGGTCAGAGGTTTTGGGAAACAGGCCCCTGGAAACTGGAGCATGCTAGGGAAATATCAGAAGAGAGCTGATAGGAGAGGATACCCACAAAGGTCCCATGTCACTCATGAGCTACATGTGCACAGAACAGATCCAGAGAAACACAGCGAAGACTTAGAGAACTGATGTACAATACAAACCAGTGTTCAAATCCAGACTTGCCTCTGAGTGATGCGTGTAAGGATAAACCCAAATAACATAGCAGAGGCTTTGAAAACTGAGCTAACATTAGAACTCCCACTCTTAGAAGGCAATACAGAACTTGTAGTCTAAACTTAAGCAAAAAACCCAAATTCTCCAAAAGATAATAGGATCTAAACTTTCATAACCTAATATTCAGAATGCTTTGTATATAATCCAAAATTACTTGACATACAAAGAATCAGGAAAATGTGGCTTTTTTTTCAAACTTAAGGAAACAGGGAAAAGACAATAGATGCCAGCCCTGAGATGATGCAGATGATGAAATTATCAGAAAAGACTTTAAAGCAACTGATATATCCATGTTCCATGAGGTAAAAGTGAACATTTTTGAAATGAGTAGAAAAATAGTTCTCTGAAACAGAAATCATACAAAAGAATCAAGTAGGAAATTCAGAACAGAAACATACAAGAAATAGAAATTTATTGCATGGGCTCAGTAGCAGACTTGAAGATAAATCAGTGGAAATCTCAAGCCATTTTCTTCCGTATCAAGGATATGTATCTATTCCATAATACTTGTTAAGTCTAGGTTGCACCCTGTGAAACCTGGTCATGGGCCTTCTGGCTGTTAATTAGCAGGCTGTTTAAACATCCTCTTATCCTTAATTACTCATACTTGCATGCTGCAAATAAAAAAATATATCTGTGCAAGTTGAGTTCCATCTCCCTTGATACTCCACAGATTCAGATAGGATCTTGCCCTGCAATTTTCTCTGACCTTGTCATTTCAGGTAATAGGTCAAAATAATTGTCTTTTTTATGAAGAGATTACACTGCAAAAAGTTAGGGGAATACTTGTGGCTTTGAAAGTTGGTGTATTTTTTAGTATTCTATATGGATTTGGTGACCTCATTGATGAAATACATAATATGTCATAACATTGTCATTATATTTATACAGATTAGTTATAAGTTAGTAAATAGCTCATGAGCTGACCCTAAGCCTATCATTTTCATAATACTTAAGCAGATTTCTTAACAGATCCCTATAGATTTACAGCACTAATGAAATTCTGTACTTTTTTTAGGTTGTTGTAATTCATTCTCTCTTTTTCTAGAGATCCATCTCAGATGCCTTTTAAAAAGAAAACATTCCACGAAGACTTGGATTAATTAATTTTTTTGTACATCTGTTTGATACTTATAAATTATGCCAGAGTGTAGTATATATATTAAATAATTGTCCAAAAGGAGAAGCATGCTCTCATATTCATTTGGGCATTAAACTAAGCAAACATCCATAGAGCCTGTTGCTGCTATATAGCAATAAAGTTAGACTTCAGTTGCAGTTGAACTTAGGCATCTGAAACTGTCATCCACATTGTTTCTCAATTCCCTTGAAGGAACATAAAAGGAAAAGATAGTTCAGAAGTTACAAACTTATGGGCATGATGATATGATCTTTTATCTATTGATAGATCAAATTATTTAATGTTTATCCCCAGAAGATACTTTGTCTTGACGAAAGAGACTTCTTGAGTCATGGTGTGTGGTAGGCAGAATAATGGCTTTTCGAAGATGTCCACATTCTAAGTTCCCAGAAACTGTGGCTGTATTAGGTTATGTGGCAAAGAGGAATGAAGGTGACTAATCAGCTGAATTTATAATGGAAGATTATTTTGGATTATCTGGGTGGGCCCAGTGTAATCACAAGGGTCTTTATAAAGAAAGAGGGAGGCGAAAGAGATGGCAATGTGAGAAGGACTTGGCCTGCTGCTGGTTTTGAAGGTTGAGGAGGAGATCCATGCATGAGTCAAGGAATGCACAGAGCCTCTAGAAGCTTGTAGAGGCAAAGGAGCAGTTTTTCTGCTCATGTTTCCAGAAAGGAATGCAACCCCGCTGACACTTTGAGTTTAGCCCAGTAAGACCTGTGTTGGACTCTGACCTACAGAACTGGGAGAAAGTAAATTTGTCCTGCTTCGTTCCATTAAGTTTGTGGTGATTTGTTATAGCAGCTATAGGAAGTTAATACACAGTACCTCTGTTTAAGTTTTTCACTAACATGAGTTTTACAAATTGATGAATTCAATCCTGATTCACCTTTGGGATTGACAATGTGATTTCCTGGAAGATCAATTCTGTTTTGTATACTAGGAAGTCATTTGTGTTGATAATATGTTGGGCAGATCTTTGTATACCAGGGGTCTTTATTTTTGACTTAATAGGAATGGTGACACATTTAGTGTGGCTGGAGAGTAGGGAGTATGTAAACAGTGAGGGTGGAGTGGGAGATGAGGCGGCTGGAGAGAGAGAATGAAGCTAGAAAGGAAAATTAAGGTCTTAAAATGTAGCAAAGCAAGTGATCTTCAGAAGCCTTAGTTTCCCTCCACATGTTCTTTAATATTTGTATTCTTTGCACCTCTATTAGTAAATGCTGTTAAGTTGGAATTATAGGAAGTTTTTATTATCAGCTTGACTTCAGCTGTATTTGAGTTGTAAGCTATTACTGCATTTTGCCACAGAATGTCTCATGGAATGGCTTATTTGTATGTTAAACATACAAAGGAATCAGTGGCAAAAAGGAAGGCTAGAGTTTGGACAAACATGAAAAAGAATTAAACATTTTTCATAAAGGATGATGAGCAGCCTGACCAACAGAGACTGACACTATCTTTTATATCCCCTGACCATCTCAGATAACCTGCCTTGCTCTGTGAGATGAGAAACTGTGAAGGCCCAGCAAAGATAAGGAGGATAGGACAGGTTAAAAAAAAAAAAGCATAAACATAAATAAATAAATTAGAGCTATACAGCCAGTTAGAAAAAAAAAGGTGTATATTTTTTAGTGTATGTGGTGTGTGTGTATGGATTCAAATCAAGCAGATCACATGCTCTCCCAGCTCTTATGTAAGATACAGAGGGATAAAGTGCTTGAAATTAAGAATATGGAGGGGCATGTGATTGTTGGTAATGCTGAGTTCTAGAGTAACTTCAGGGGGATGAGTGGGAGGTGAGCACAGGATTGTTGGAGGAGAGGAGATCAAGGAATTGGCCAAGATGTTCGAAGGATCGTTTTTGTGGATATCACAGTCCAAAAATAATGACAAAAGAGGTATTGGAGAGAGAAACAACCCTCAGGGAATGAGAAGGCTTGTTCTGGGGGTTTATGAATGCTTACAGCAAGGAGATGATAATAGCTTAATTGGAGGCATGAGATTCAAAATTGGGGAGTTTAGTGGGGGAGAAAGGAGAATAATTCAGGACAGTGAGAAACAAGTCCATCTCACACCAGGGCTCCTCATATGAGATGTGAGAGAGAAAACCAGCCATCATTTGGAAGGCATGGAGCTAGAGCAGAACTGCTAGAGAAGAGTGAACTTTCTGTTGGTGCGGGAAAGGTGGAGAGAGTATGCAACAACAATATTGAAGAAGTAGGATATTTTGCTAATAATATACCGTAAGTTCCAGAGGACACCCTTAAAGGATTTTGGAAATGGGAAAGAAAAAGGAAAGGGATTAATGAGGGGATATACAAAGTATAAAGGGACAAGAGTCTAGGTGATGGGAGATGACCTGGGGGTCTTGGGCTTCTCCTGGTGACTGATACAAAAGGAAAGTAGGGTATCATGGGATTCATTCTAATGGTTTCCTAGGCAGATTATTTTACTTTATTTTTTATATAATTTTTTTTTATTTTGTGGGGCAGGTAGTTAGGTTTATTTATGTATTTATGTTATATTATATTATTTATGTATTATTTATGTATGTTTAGAGGAGGCACTGGGAATTGAACCCAGGCCCTTGTACATGCTAAGCATGTGCTCTACCACTTGAGCTACACCCTCCGCCCTCAGATTATTTTAAATGTGGATGGAGAGAGGGTTTGAGGAAGGCAGATTTATCAAGAACAGTCAGAGATTTTGGACCTGTATTAAATTTCTTTTGCTGCCATAAAAGTACCACAAATTTAATGGCTTAAAACAATACAAATTTATTATCTTAGAGTCCTGCAGCTCAGTAGTTCCACATGCATCTCACTGAGCTAAAAGCGGGGTGTCAGTAGAGCTGCATTCCTTTCTGGAGGCTTCAGAAGAAAATGTTTCCTTGTTTTTTCAAGCTTCTAGAGGCTGCCCATATTCCTTGGCTTGTGGCTACCTTCTTTCACCTTCAAAACCAGCAACACAGCATGTCTCTGACTGTTCTGTCTCACAGCTCTCTCGACCACAGCCAGGAAAGACCCTCTGCTTTTAAAGACTCATGTGATTCCTTTGGACCATCTAGATAATCCAGGATAATCTACCATCTCAAAACCTTTAAACTTCATCACATCTGCATAGTTCATTTTTGCCGTATAAGGTAACATAGTGCAGGTTTCAGGGGTTAGGGCGTGGTCCTTTAAGTAGGGCCAGTATTTTGCCTACCACAGGGCTGCCTTTCTCTTGCTGTGGATACTAGTGTGAGGCCTGGTGCAGAGTGTACAGATTCAGGGTTATGGTACCTGGTTCAGTGTGTAGTTCATGCTGAGACCTAGGCTTGGGCTGTCCTTGCACCTTCAGATCTTCTGTAGGGCTCATTTGAGGCTGAGGACAGGCTCAGCCCTCAGTCTCATCTCAAGAAAGGATTATGGTACTCATGTATTGTGTGGACCAGATCAGTCCATTACATGAAGAGGGAGCTCAGACATTATTTGAAGAAATACATTAGTTGAATCATTGAAATAATCTTGTGTGCCACTGAGAGAGCTTATTAATCTTTGTTTTTGTTTACTTAATAAGGCTTCAAAAATACCTCACGTCTAAACATTTGACAGGCTAGAATTTATTAGCATTTAATGTTTGTCTTGAAACAATCTTCTTTGGTTGTAAGAGGTCTGGTTCATGAGACTTTGATTTGGGGTGTGTTTCTTGTTCTTACTGTCAATTTTTAATTCATGTTCTTAGAAATTGTTGTAGAGTCTTGAGTGTTTTTCATCATGCTAATATTTTATATCCATTATAGAGGAGGGCTAATGTTCCCATTCACTACTGAATTGAGAACTGCTGTTAAATTTCACCTTTACTCCTACATTAATTAATTTTAAAGATATTTCAGTCTTTCTTTACAAGTTGAAATTGTTCTCTTAGAAATAATTATCTTCTTAACTGTAATACCAACAGTAATCTGCAGAAGTACATTTGAATTTTTCATAAATGGTGATGAATGTAGTTAAGGATTGTTGCTTGGATTTTGTATTATACTGGTCAATTTCAGCACGACTTTTAGTTAATGTTATTAGATCCATCAGTCCCAGAAATACCTGTGATATCAGATTTAACTAACCTAAATTCCGAAGTAGGTCAGTGGGTCAATAGGTTATTAGATTAGAAAAGGATTTATTTAATTTCCATTTTTTAAACCCAGGTTCTTGAGTTAACTTTTTAATAGTTTTAAAATTAGTAATGATTAGATTAAATGAAAAGTTATTTTCTTTAAATTATGTGAAATACATAGGAAAATAGCCTCTTACTCATGTTTTGTAGCAGTAACATGTTTCTTTGTTATTCATGTCTTGCTCTCTGGAGTGGATAACATGTATTTTATGTTCTTTTGCATAGCCAGGGCTCTAGTATTGGACAATGGAAAACAACCAAAAATTAAAAAGGCAGCAGTTAAGTTTTTCTGATTACAAAAATAATACATGCTTATGGGAGAAATTTTAGAAAGTACTAAAGAAAAAGTAAAAAAGGAAAAAAAATTCATATTATTACTCAGGAATAACAAGAGTTGATACTTTGGCATATTTGGATTTATGTTTGATGTATTTTGATGCCCCTATTACTGCTGTTGGATGTTTAAATCTTTCTAGCTTTACTATTTTAAATAACAATGTAATGAATATAAAACTTTGGATACATCTCTGATTATTTCCTTTTTTGTTTAAGTAAAATTACTAGGCCAAAGAACATAAGTATTTCAAGTTAATGATACTTCTTATCAAACTTTTTTTTCAGAAAGAGAGTCCTAATTTACTTTTTTTTTTTGGTTTTCTTCTTTTTTTTTTTAATTGAAGTATAGTCAGTTACAGTGTGAAATTTCTGCTGTGCAGTTTAATGTCCCAGTCATGTGTATGTATACATAAATTAGTTTTCATATTCTTTTTCATTAAAGGTTATTACAAGATATTGAATCCAGTTCCCTGTGCTATACAGATATATTTGTTTTGTATTTATTTTTGTATATAGGGGTTAATATTTGCAAATCTCAAACTCCCAAATTTATCCCTACCCAAATCCTTCCCCCCCAAGTAACCATAAAATTGTTTACTATGTCTGCGAGTCTGTTTCTGTTCTGTAGATGAGTTCGTTAGTGTCCTCTTTTTTTCCCTTTCCATTCCTTTTCTTCTTTCTCTCTTTCTCTTTCTCTTTCTCTTTTTCTCCTTTCTTTCTTTCTTTCTCTCTCTCTCTTTCTCTTTCTTTCTTTCTTTCTTTCTTTCTTTCTTTCTTTCTTTCTTTCTTTCGATTCCACATATGAGTGATACATGGTATTTTTCTTTCTCTTTCTGGCTTACTTCATTTGGAATGACGATCTCCAGGTCCATCCACGTTGCTACAATGGCATTATTTTATTCTTTTTTATTGCTGAGTAGTAGTCCATTGTGTAAATACACCACAGACAGTAATCTGTCGATGGACATTTAGATTGGTTCCATGTCTTGGCTGTTGTAAATAGTGCTGCTGTGAACATTGGGGTGCTGCATGTATCTTTCCAAATTAGAGTTTCCTCTGGATATATGCCCAAAAGTGGGATTGCTGGATCATATGGTAAGTCTGTTTTTAGTTTATTGAGAAATCTCTATACTGTTTTCCATAATGGCTGCACCAGACTACATTCCCACCAGCAGTGTAGGATGATTCCCTTTTCTCCACACTCTCTCCGGCATTTATCATTTGTGGACTTTTGAATGGTGGCCATTCTGACTGTGAGATGTTAATTAACCTCATTGTAGTTTTGATTTACATAGCAGTATTGAGCATTTTTTTTATGTGCCTATTGGCAATTTGTGTGTCTTCATTGGAGAATTGCTTGTTTAGGTTTTCTGCCTGTTTTTGGTTTGGTTCTTTGCTTTTTTCTTATTAAATTGTATGAGCTGTTTATATATTCCAGAAATTAAGCCCTTGCCAGTCTCATCTTTTGCAAATATTTTCTCTCATTCCATAGGTTGTCTTTTTGTTTTACTTATGATTTCCTTTGCTGTGCAAAAGCTTGTAAGTTTAATTAGGTTCCATTGTTAATTTTTGCTTTTATTTCTATTGCCTCGGTAGACTGCCTTAGGAGAAAATTGCTAAGATTTATGTCAGAGGACGTTTTGTGTATGCTTTCTTCTAAGAGATTTACAGTATCTTGCTTATATTTAAATCTTTAACCCATTTTGAGTTTATTTTTGTGTATGGTGTGAGGGAGTATTCTAACTTCATTGATTTACATGCCGCTGTCCAGTTTTCCCAGCACTACTTGCTGAAAGGACTTGTGTTTTCTCTGTTCTGTATTCTTGCCTCTTTTGTCAAAGATTAATTGACTGTAGATCTGTGAGTTTAGTTTTTGGGCTCTGTGTTCTGTTCCATTGATCCATATGTCTCATTTGTGCCAATACCATACTGTTTTTATTACTGTAGCTCTGTAGTATTGTCTGAAGTCTGGGAGGGTTATTCCTTCAGCTTTGTTCTTTTTCTTCAGTGTTGTTTTGGCAATTCTGGGTCTTTTGTGATTCCATATAAATTTTAGGATGGTTTGTTCTAGTTCTGTGAAAAATGTCATGGATAATTTGATAGGGATCATATTAAATCTGTAGATTGCCTTGGGCAGTACGACCATTTTAACAATATTGATTCTTTCAATCCAAGAACATAGGATATCTTTCCATTTCTTTAAGTCATCTTTAATTTCCTTAATCAATTTTTGTAGTTCTCTGTGTGTAAGTCTTTCAACTCCTTGGTCAGATTTATTCCTAAGTATTTTATTGTTTTGGATATGATTTTAATAGGGATTGTTTCTGTACTCTTCTTTTTCTGATATTTCATTGTTAGTGTAGCGACTGATTTCTGTAATCTTGTATTCTGCAACCTTGCTGAACTTTTTAATCAACTCTAGTAGTTTTTGTGTGAAGCCTTTAGGGTTTTCTCTATATAGTATCATGTCATCCACATATAGTGACAATTTTACCTCTTCTCTTCTAATTTGAATCCCTTTTATTTCTTTTTCTGATTGCTGTGGCTAGGACTTCCAAGACTATGTTGAATAGAAGTGGTGAGAGTGGGCATCCTTGTCTTGTTCCAGATTTTCTTGGAACGGCTTTCAGTTTTTCAGCATTGAGTATTATGCTGGCTGTGAGTTTGGTCATAAATAGCTTTTGTTATGTTGAGATATGTTCTCTCTGTACCCATCTTGGTAAGAGTTTTTATCATAAATGGGTATTGAACTTTATGAAATGCTTTTCTGCATTTATTGAGATGATCATGTGATTTTTGCCCTTTTGTTGTTTGGTGGAATTCCTCAGTGAAGCCATCTGGTTCTGGACTTTTGTTTGCAGGGAGGGTTTTTTTTGTTGTTGTTTTGTTTTGTTTTTTGCTGATTCTATTTCATTTTTAGTGATCAGTCTGTTCAGTAGAGCCCATTTCTTTAAATTCTTTGCTCTGCCTCCTTCCCATTTTACTAGCTAATTTTCTACCTGTCTCTAAGATAACTAATTTTTCACCTGATTTCAGTCTTAGCCTTTTTTTTCTCATTTTGTATGTTCTTTCTAGAAAAGCCCATCTAATCATTATTTTTAATTTACATGTTTGAGTTGATGGCTCTCATTTACATCTTCACCCAGTTCTTTCCTGAATACCAAAACCCACACTTCCCACTGCCTATTGGACACTTTTCTTGCATGTCCCATAGATATCTTAAACACAACATGTCTAAAACTGAATCCATCATTGAAAGTATTTCTGAAGTATCTGTAACAGAGTGATTAAAAGCATAGTTCAAGCAAAGCTGTCAGGATTTGTATCTCAGGTTTACTGCTGAACTTGGACAGTTTACCTCTTCTCTTTGTATTTCATTTTCCTCATCTGTGAAATGGACATAATAATAGAGGTGAATATGATTTTTGAGTCTTAAATGAGAGAAAACTTTGAAGAATGCCTGGCACATAGTAAATGTTCAAAAAATGTCAGCTACTGCTTTCAACATCATTCCTTCCCACTCCCCTCTAATTTATTCCTCCTATGTTACCTATCTAACTGACACATGTGTCCAAACCAAAATTTGAGTAATACTGTTGACTGCTCCCTGCCTCCGACTTCTGTTCATCAGTCACCAAATTCTGTCTAATCATCTTAGTATCTATTAAAATTTCTGTATTTCTTTCTGTAACCTCTGCCTCTATATCTGTTACCTGAACCATTATAATACTCCTACTAATCCCTAATTCTAGTCCTGCCTCCTTCAGTTCCATTCTCTATATTGTATCCAGAATGATAGTTCAAAAGAACAGACCTATTAATGCCATTTCCCTGCTTAAAACCTTTCAATGTCTTCATGGGTAGGGGGAGGGTCCCTTTGTGTGACTTTTCATGATCTGCTCACCTCATTCTCATTTGTTACCCTACCCCTGTCCTTAGGTTTTTGCTCTAGTAATACTTAACCACTTATAGTACTCTAGACGCACAGGTCTTCTTATGTCTCCAGACTTTTGCATACACTGTTCTTCTGGCATAGATCAAATTTATCTGTCTCTTTGCCTGGTGAACTCTTATTTATCCTTTAGATCTCAGCTGAGGTATTACTTCTCCAGGAGACTTCCTTAACTTCTCTGTCACTCCTAGTGTATCCACAGAGCACTTTGTGCCTTCTCTGGGAAGTGCCTGAAAAGTAGTGGCTGTATCTATTTCACTATTTGAAAACTACAGTCAGTATAGTATTAGTCACTTGTGTTGGTGCTCAGTAAATATTTGCTAAGTGGTAATATATGAAGTGGAATTTTTAAGGAATCACTAATATTTAACTATAGTATGTTTTAACTTGAATTTCTTTGATTTCTAGGCAGGAATAATTTTTACATTTATTAATGATCTGTTTTCTTCATGGCTTATTTAGTTGTACATTTCTTTTCTTTTTGGCTGGGTTTTAACTTTTTAATGCGTATCTTTTGGAAACCCTTATTTGTTAAAAATAATAACCTGTTTTCGTACTGCAAATGTTCAAGTATTTAATTTTGGTTTTTAAAGAGGGAAATGCCATTTGTGTTTATTTTGTTAATAATTGGTATCCTTGTGGATTTTATCCTTTGGTGCTTCACAACAACTGCCTTAGGTAAGAATTCTGAGGCTTAGGATAATAAGTAAATTGTCCAAAGATTTTCTCCCGTGCTTTTCTGACTCTAAACTCCTGATCTTAATTTCTATACTTAATCCTTCTCCAGCATGGTGAGTTTGTTAAATGCTTCAATTCTGACTAAATAACCCTATCCCAAAGTACTTAAAAGCAAGTAGGACACTAGAATCTGGTTTCTGAATTTTACTTCATGCGTAGTTTAGGAATTCAGTCCTGTTTCTCTGGTGTTTTTGACTTAGACCTATTGTTTTTATCGGACTCCTTCAATCTCCAAGGATTTTGTTGTTGCCATAAAAAAAAACCCTTTTTGTTGCTGTCATATTACATATACAATATATTCCTGTTTTTTTCTTTTTTTTAATTAGAATGGACATTGGATGTGTCAGAAGCAAACTTTTGAGTGTAAAGTTTTGTATTAACTTTGATGTGGCAAGGTTGGGTTGATCTTGGTTAATTCATTATTCACAATGCTTGTTGAGTTTTTAGTATTTGCCAGATATTTTGACAAGTCCTAGTAATAGATGAATAAGTAAAGTATAATTCCTGCTTTGAAGGAGCTCATGATTTAGAAGAATGTTAAAAATAAGAATGTTACAGTGATATCCCACTTCTGCAATGTAAAATAGTAAGAAAACTCCTGATTTCCTTGTTAATGAAAGAACATTTCTAATTAAAATTGATAGGTTTTGAAGTTCTTTCCAAACCAAAAATTTTGCCTTTTTGGTTAAGTTTATTCCTAAGTGTTTTATTCTTTTGATGCTATTTTAAGTGGCATTGTTAATTTCCTTTTCAGTGTTTGTTGTTAGTGTATAAAAATGCAACTGATTTTTGTATGTTGATTTTGTGTCCTGTTACTTTGATGTTTATTAGCTGTAACTTTTTTGTAGACTGTGTTACATATAAGATCATGACCTCTGTGAACAGAGATAATTTTTCTTCTAACTTTCCAATTTGAATGCCTTTTACTTTTTGCGTAATTGTTCTAGCCAGGACTTGCAGTATGGTGTTGAATAGAAGTAGTGAGAGTGGAAATCCCTATCTGGTTCCTCATCTTAGAGGAAAAACTTTCAGTTTTTCACTCTTGAGTGTGATACTAGCTGTAGAGCTTTTCATAAATGGCTTTTATTATCTTGAGAAAATTTCCGTCTGTTCCTCATTTGTTTAAAAGGGTGTTGATTTATGTCAAATGCTTTTTCTACATTAATTGTGAGGTAATCATATGATTTTTATCATGTGGTTTATCACATTAGCTGATTTTTGTATGGCAAGCCATCGTGTCCCAGGGATAAATTCCGCTTGATCATGGTGTGTGATTCTTTGATGTGCTATTATATTTGATTTGTTAATATTTTGTTGAGAATTTTTGCATATGTATTTATCAGGGATGTTCGCTTGTGGGTCTGTCTGGCTTTGTCTCAAGGTAATGTTGGCTTCATAAAATGACTTTGGAGGTATTCCTTTCTCCTCAGTTTTTTGGAAAAGCTTGAGAAGGATTGGTGTTAATTCTTTAAATGTTTGGTAGAATTCTCCAGTTGAATATTTGGCCCTGGGCTTTTCTTTGTTGGGAAGTTTTTGATTACTGATTCATATATCCTTATTAGTTACTTGTATGTTCAGATTTTCTATTTCTTCATGATTCAGTCTTGATAGGTTGTATGTATCTAGGAATTTATTCCTCTAGATTACCTCATTTGTTGGTGCTTAATTGTTCGTGGTAGTTTATTATGATCCTTTGTATTTCTGTGGTATTGCTTGCAATGTTTCCTATTCTTGTTCTCTGCTAAAAACTTTCATTTTAAAAATTTTTTTTAATTCTCTATTTTGTTTCTTCTTTAATCTTTATTATTTCCTTCTTTCTGCTAGTTTGGGGCTTAGTTTGTTCTTTTTCTAGTTCCTTGAGATGTAAAGTTGGGATCTTTATTTGAGATCTCTCTTCTTTTTTAATGTAGTAGTTACCACTGTAAACTTCCCTCCTAGTACTGTTTTTGCTGCATCCCATAAGCTTTGATGTGTAATGTTTTTGTTTATCTCAAGACATTTTGTAATTTCTTCTTTGACCTGTTGATTTTTCAAGAGTGTGTTTAATTGCCATGTTTGTGAATTTTCCAGTTTACCTTGTACTACTGATTTCTAGTTTCATTCTATTGTGGTCAGAAAAGATACTTGATAGGATTTCAATCTTAAATTTGTTAAGACTTGTTTTGTGACCTAACATGATCTATCCTGGAGAATGTTCCATGTGCATTTGAGAAGAACATGTATTCTGGTGCTTTTGGGTGGAATATTTTAAGTCCATTGGTCTACAGTTCAGGCCATCTGTTTCTTTATTGATCTCTGTCTGAGGTTCTGTCCATTGTTGAAACTGGGGTATTGAAATCTGCTAATACTGTGTTGCTATCTCTTTCTCAGTTCAGTTCTGTCAATGCTTGCTACAAATATTTTGAGTGCTTTGATGTTGGTTGTATATGTATTTATAATTGCAATATCTCCCTGATTAATTTGACCCTTTCATTATTATATAATGTCCTTTTTCTCTCTTGTGACAGTTTATGACTTAGTCTATTTTGTCTGATACAGGTGTGGCCACTCTTGCTCCCTTGGTTATCATTTGCATGGGTTATCTTTCTTGTCTTCTACTTTCAGTCTGTGTGTGTCCTTAAATCTAATGTGAGTCTCTTGTGTATAACATATAGTTGAATCTTATTTTTAAATCCATTTACCTAGTTTGTCTTTTGATTGGTAACTTTAATTCATTTGCATTTAAATTCATTACTGAGAGGGAAGGAGTTACTATTGTCTTTTTTGTTCACTGTTTTTGTCTTTTTGTCACTTTTTTTCTCTTATTTTCCTTTATGTTTCACTGATTTTTTTTAATAGTGACATGCTTTGGTTCCTTTCTCATTTCCTTTTGTGTATCCTCTGAAGGTGTTTTCTCTGTGCTTATCATGGGTCTACATAAAACATTATGTAGTTGTAATGGTCTGTTTTAAGCTGGTAACAACTTAACTCAAAAAACTCTATTCTTTTACTTCTCTCCCCCACCACACTTGGTTTTCTCTGTCACAAATTACATCTTTTTATATTGTGTATTTATTAACATATTTTTAAGGTTACACTTATCTTTATACTTTCTTTTAGCTTCTGTAGTAAGAATTATGATTGTTGTAGTTTACTTTTTAAGTTACTTTCTTTTAGAAACAATTTTAGAGTTTAGCGTTTGTTACATGCATTTTTGTGATGAAGTTCTAAATTTTGTTATGTTTCAAAATTATTTTAAAACCTTTTTCATGATAAATGGCTATGTAAGTTGAATAAATCTAACAATTTGTTTTTCTTGTTTAAACAGAATTCTGAGACTGATGGTCAGCCATACAGAAGGATACATTGAACCTATAGTTTTCTGAAGAATCAGTTCAAAAGATCCAAAAAATACAAAAGGTAATGAAAGGGTTGTATCTTGGGATATACTTTGAAATGACACATTCCCTGAAAAAATATATAAAACAATCCATAAACTATTTTGATACACTAATCTGAGTAATGTTTTATTTAAAATTTTTTCCTGCTGAGGATTTTGCTTCTATTTTCATTAGTGATTTTAGCCTGTAATTTTCTCTTTTTGTGGTGTCTTTGTCTTGTTTTATTATCAGGGTGATGCTGGCTTCATAGAATGAGTTCAGAAGTATTCCTTCCTCTTCAGTTTTTTGAAATAGTTTGAGAAGGATAGATATTAACACTTATTTAAGTGGTTAGTAGAATTCGCTTGTAGAAGCTGTCTGCTCCTGGACTTCTTTTTGTTGTGAGTTTTTAAAATTACCGATTCAATTTCATTACTGATAATCAGTCTTTTCAAATTTTCTGTTTCTTCCTGATTCAGTCTTGGGAGATTGTATGTTTCTAGGAACTTGTCCATTTCTTTTAAGTCATTCATTTTATTGGTGTATAGTTGTTATAATCTCTTATGATCCTTCGTATTTTTGTGGTGTTATTTATAACTTCCCCTTTTTTACTTATGATTTTATTTGGGGGTCTCTCTCTCTCTCTCTCTTTTTTTTTCCTTGATGAATCTGGCTAAAGGTTTATCAGTTTTGTTTATCTTTTCAGAAAACCAGATCTTTGTTTTATTGGTCTTTTGTGTTGTTTTTTAGACTTTATTTCCTTTGTTTCTACTCTGAGTTCTTATTTCTTTCCTTCTACTAACTTGGAGTTTTCTTTGTTCTTTTTCTAGTTCCTTTGGGAGATTAGGTTAGATTGAGATTTTTCTTGTTTCCCGAGGTACACTTGTATCACTATAAACTTCCCTCTTGCAACTGATTTTGCTGCATCCCATAGATTTTGGATCATTGTGTTTCCATTTTCTTTTGTATTATACTGTAGGTATTTTTAAAATTTTCTCTTTGATTTCTTCAGTGACCTGTTGGTAGTTTAGTAGCATATTGTTTAGACTCTACATCTTTGTGTTTTTTGCATTTTTTTCTCATAGTTGATTTGTAGTCTCATACTATTGTGGTCTGAAAAGATGCTTGATATGATTTCAGTCTTCATAAATTTATTGAAACTTATTTTGTGGCCTAGCATGTGATCTATAATGCAGAATGTTCCATGTACACTTGAAAAGAATGTATTCTGCAACTTCTGAATGGAATATCCTTTATATGTCTATTAAGTTCATCTGATCTAAAGTGTTGTTTTAAGCCAGTATTTCCTTACTGATGTTGGGTTTGGATGATCTGTTCATTGATGTAAGTGGGCTGTTAAAGTCTCCTACTGTTGTGTTACTGTTAATTTCTCCCTTTATATTTGTTAGTATTTGTCTTATGTATTTAAGTGCTTCTGTGTTGGGTGTGTATATATTTACAATTGTTATTTTTTTTCTTGGATTGATCTTTTTATCATTATGTAATGTCCTTTTTCTCCTGTTAAGTCTTTATTTTAAACTCTATTTTGTCTGATATAAGTGTTGATACCCCAGCTTTTTTTTTGTTTCTGTTTGTATCGAATAGCATTTTCCCTCTCCTCACTTTCATTCTTTGTATGTCTTAGATCTGAAATGAGTCTTTTGTAGGCAGCGTAAGTTTGGGTCTTTTTTTTTTTTAATCCATTTGGCCACTTTGTGTTTTTTGATTGGAGCATTTAGTTTATTTACTTTTAAAGTAATTATTGATGGATAGATATGTACTTCTGGCCACTTCATTAAGTGTTTTCTGGTTGTTTTTCTAGGTTTTTTATTTTTTATTTTTTGCTTTGGTTTTTTTTTTTTTTTTTTTTGGTTGTTCCTTTCTTCTGCTGCTCACTTCGTTTGTGATTTGATTTCTATCTCTAATGTTACATTTATTTGAATTCCTTTCTTTTCTTTGTGTATGTATCTATTAAAGATTTTTGAGTATTGGTTACCATGAGATTTACATATAACTTTGTGTGTGTGTATGAGATTATTTTAAGTTGGTTTGAATGCAGTGTAACAAACCTGCATTTTTACTTGCCACCCCCACAGTGTTTAATTGTTTTGATAACATATTTTACATCTTTTTGTTTTGTATGTTCCTTAACTACTTTTTGTGGATGTAGATGATTTTACTACTTTTGCTTTTTAATCTTCCTCCTAGCTACTACCTTTACTGTATGTTTTCCTTTACCAGTGAGTTTTTTTTTTTTTTTTTGGAGTTTTTGTATTTCTGGTTATGGTCTTCTTTTCCACTTAGAGACTTTACTTTAACATTTCTTGTAAAGCCAGTTTAGTGGTGCTGAACTCTTAACTTTTGCTTGTCTGTAAAACCCTTTATCTTTCCTTGAAATCTGAAAGATAGTCTTGTCAAGTTGACTACTTTTGGTTGTAGGTTTTTCCTTTCATCACTTTGAATATATCTTGAAACCCCCCTCTGGCCTTCAAAATGTCTGCTGAGAGCTCCCTTGTACTTAACTAGTTGCTTTCTCTTGCTTTTTTTTTTTTTTTTAAGATTCTGTATCTTTAATTTTTGCCATTTTAGTTACAGTGTTTCTTGATGTGGACTTTTTTGAGTTGATCTTGTTTGGAACTCTTTGTGCTTCCTCAGCCAGGACATGGATCTTTCCCAGGTTAGGGAAGTTTTCAGGTTTATTTTTTCAGATAAGTTCTCTGCCACTTCCTCTGTCTCTCACCTTTCTTGGACTCCTATAATTTGAATGTTAGTATGCTTGATGTTCTAAAGGTGTCTTAAGGCATCTCATTTAAAAAAAAAAATTCTTCTTCTCTTTAGCTTGGATGATTTCCACTACTCTGTCTTCCAGTTCAGTGATCTATTTCTCTGTATCATCTAATTTACTGTTGGTTTCTTCTGCAGTATTTCTTATTTCAGTTTTTGTGTTCTTCAACTCTTTTTGATTCTTCTCTATATTTTCTAACTCTTTGTTAAACTTCTGCCTTTGTTCATTCTTCTGAGTTCTTTGAACATTTTTTATGGTCATTACCTTGAACTCTTTATCAGGGAGATTGCTTATCTCTAGTTAAACTTAGCTCTTTTTCTGCCTTTTTTTCTTGTTCTGTAGTTTAGAACATACTCCCCTTTCTCCTCATTTTGCCTGATTTTCTGATTTTCTGTGTTTATTTTTATATACTATGTATGTCAGTTATGTTTCCCAGTCTTGGAGAAGTCACCTTAATTAGAAGTCCTGTGGGGCCCAGTAGCACACTTGCGTCTGGTCACCAGAGCCATATATTCTAGTAGTGTCCCCTTTGTGGCTTTTCTTATGTGATGGGGCTGACTACTGTGTGTGCTTTGGTAGGTGAGGGTGGCTTTCAGTCTTATTGGCTGCCAGGCCATTCCTCAAGGACATACCAGTACTAATCAGAGAAGGAGCAGCTAGTGAGATGGATAGAAAAGTAGGAAAGTGTTCTGTCACAGAAGCCAGGAAAAGAAAAGTAATAAATGCATAAATAGTCATTTATATCCCACGTTACTGAGAGTAGAGTAAAGCAGCTGTTAGTCAGCATGAATGTCATTGATAACTGTAGTAAAGAGTGAGCAGTATGTGTACTATAAGTTCTGGCAGGTACTGCTAGCTGACTTTCTCAGTGTCATCAGCAATAAATATACAAAAGTGCTGGTTTTCTCTACATCCTTCCCCCACCCTCCAAAAAAAGAGTGAGCAGTCTCAGTGGGAGTTGGTGAGGATGAAAGCCTGATTAAAACTGATGAAGTGAGAATGAAAAAGTTTGATTAAAGATGGCAAAAAATACAGTTAACTTCCATTTTCTCTCGAAACTGTATTAAAGCTAAAGGATTTTTCTGAACGAGCAAAGAGAATGGGAGAGGAAATAATTGCAACAAAATTTTGGATCCTGAAAAGCCAAAGGAAGTGTGGTAACTGTCTTGTAGAATCCCAGGCCCACTGTGGGAATGTTCAGAAACAAACTTTGTGTTACTGTAGGGCCTCTAAAATGTTTAGGAGTTGAATGTATTCTTTACTTCTGCAAATAAGAGTGAGGGTGGGACTAAAAACAGGATGATTTGTTGAAAATTTGTTTATAAGGTTATTCTGCTCCGTAAATCCTTTCCCTGACTTTGGAAACCCAGGTAACTATCCCTCTTGCCTTTCTTAGCAGAGGGCTAGAGATTTATTTTCTAGCAAGGACAAAATAGAGGGCACCAAACATAGTTGAAAATGTGGGTACTATATTAAAAATAAAGGATTAAGGTTCTAGGCTAATCAGATTTTTGTAATTTTCAGTGAATAGTTTAGAAGAGTCTTCTCTAGGAATTAAAACCAACCTAGAGAAATGGTCTGAAGATAACAACATTAAGAATTTCCCCAAAGAAATATTCCAACCTGGTATTGCTACAACAAAGTTCACAGTATCCTACCCTTAAATACGGGCCTGTGACCAAAGATCACTAGACATTTTAGGAATGCCTCTTTTGTGAGAGTCAAAGACCAAACCAAAAAAGAAAATACCAAGTTAGGGGAAGTGGAGACCAACTCAGTAGATAAGAATTGAGAGAAACACAAAACTGTCATTTAATAGTTTCAGAAAGGTAAGAGGAGATGCTAAATCTGTGAAACATAAAAGAGAAACAATAAAAAATGAAATTAGAAATGGAAAACTCAATGGAAGGGCTCAAAAATAGTATTGATATATTGAAAGTGAAGCAAAGAGAAAATTGGAGAGAAGAAATAAGAAAATTGGAGCAATTGTCCAGGATCTTCAGTGTTCAAATAATAGGAGTTCCAGAAAAAGAGAATAGAGTAACTAGAGGGGAGAAATAGGGAATAGAGAACAATTCAACAAAACTGTCCAGAAATTAGAGGACACAAATTTCCAAGTAGAAAGAGCCCATAGAATGACCAATACAAATATGAAGATTAGTCCAAAATAGGGCATATTATTGTTTAATTTTAGAGCACAGTGGAGCTTCCAAAATAAGAAAAATAGGAGGTCACATATAAAGGATCAGTAATCAGCATGGCTTTGGACTTCTTGATTCCACACTGGAAACACGAAGATAGGGAAGCCTTTAAAAAAATTCTTAAGGAAAAATTATTTCCAACTCAGTATTCAATATCTAGCTAAACTGTTGATTAAAGATTAATGACAGTTGTAGACTTGTGATAACTCAAAAAATTTTATCTGCCGTGTTTCCTTTCTTGGGCAATTATTGTAGGAGGAACTCAACAAAAAAGAAGTAAACTACAAAAATGAACCCATAGAATAGGAAAAACAGGAAATGCAAGTTAAGTAGAGACCCAGGAAATCACTAAGATGATAGTGAAGAATGATCCTACGATTACCAGTTACAGCCATCCAGTCCCAGTAGGAATTGGTCAGAAGGGACCAAGAGAAATATCTGTGAAAAGAGTAAATTGGTAGAATTTGTATAGGTTTGAAGATATCAAGAGTAGATTTAGACAGAGAAGAGTTTGGGGCTGAATTGGTGATAAGTATGTAGAAAACTAGGTAAATAATAAAACAATGATTAACTCTAGGGAAAACTAGAAAAGAAAAGTAATTAGTATACTATATGGCTCAGCTGTTAATTGCATTTACAGAATCATAATAATGTTAATTCTGAGTATAACCACCTAGCCAAAAATCACGGTGTTGGGAATCTGGGCAAGTAGGCATATGTATGAGGTAAGGATAGGGGAGTTAAAGCTAAATTATTATTTTTCATAGTGAAGTTCAATAGATAATACCTAAAAAAACAAAGACACTTTTGAGGGCAAAAGCAAGCAATGCAATTATTGCTTACTTATTACATTGGGAAAACTCGAATAAATTGGGAATGTGTAGGAGGCACCCTACCTAAAACAGAAAGAATCAAGAAGTAACAAAGTAAAAGTTATTAGAGAGTTAACTACCCAAGGAGACAGTTAAAGAGATGAAAGTGGTTGGAAATAGGCAATGGGGATCAGAGGATTTCTGATTTTTTAAAAAAGTCTCTTAAGTCTGTTTGGACACTTGAAACTTTGAACAAGTATACATTTGTGAAAATAAACACTAAATTTAAAAATAAGAGAGTGGAATTAAAGATGTTGAAACACCAGCTGTACACAACTCTGATAAGTTGTTTTTCTGTAAAAGCAGGCAGAAAAGGAAGCCAGTACCTGAAGGGGGATGGTGAGTCAGGGGGATTTTGTTTGTGCTTTGTTTTTTTAAGGTAAAATACTAAGATGTTGATCAGAATAATCCAGTTATAGAGGGAGAAATTAGTGTTGTAGAAGTGGAAAGCCTTGAGAGGTGACAGCAGATGGGATTCAGAGGACAAGTAGTATCATGTCATTAGATACTGCATAGTTTATTTTTAATGCAGAATGTGTTATTTTATACATGAGTTCTTTTCCAAAGATGGAATGCCAGGCACTGAGATTTTCTGTTAATTATGTGTAATGTTGCATGCTGAATTTAAAACATATCTGCTTCTGTATTTGGCAAAGTTTGAATTGCTTACAGAGTTTGTTATTAATACCTTCCCATTTGATAATATTTTTTTTAAATGGCTTTTAAAATATTTGTAAAAAAATATGCCGTTCTTGACCATCATTGTGATAAAATAGTATCGTGGTACTTACTCAGCTGGGAAGTCATATCACTGAATGATTCTGAGCTCAAGTTTCTTATATAAAGGAGCATTTGATTCGTAACTGTAATTTGATCCTTTATAATTTGTGATCTTTGGATTCCAATGTCTATAACTGATCCTCTCAAAGTCATTATTGCATACCACACTGGCCTATTAATGTCAATATTTAAGAAAAAAGGCTTTATTGACACAACATTGTAAACTGACTATACCTCAGGAAAAAAAAGAAAAAAGGCTTTTAATAATAACATTTAATCTATATTATACCATCTATTTGAAATTCCTTGCTGTATGTAGGGACATTTCATGTCTTCTAAAAATGAATCCTTAGAATCCATAGCAAGAGCAGTTATGACTCTGCCTACTAGTCTTTTTGTACTGAAAGCATCAGTCCTAGGGTAGTCCCCACACAAGACCTTTTGGGTGCTCCCCCATTACCGCTTTGTTTTGTTAAAGTTAATTCAACACCATTTAAAGAAGTCAAGAGGAATCTTGTAACAGTTGCTCTAGAGTGCTTATTTGGGCCTAC
Source organism: Vicugna pacos (assembly GCF_048564905.1). Lineage (NCBI taxonomy): Eukaryota > Metazoa > Chordata > Mammalia > Artiodactyla > Camelidae > Vicugna > Vicugna pacos. Next base: position 83,693,761 of record NC_132988.1, read on the forward strand.
TTCACCTCTTCCCTTATCTTCCCTTAAATATAGCATGTCTGTCAATTGTCTGAGAAAGTAGAGAAAAGATCTGGAACTCTTGGACTAGACTTTTAGAGATGTAGTTTTATATTATTCAGTTAGCTAGACAACAAATAGTATTTGGAAAAATATTGTTAACAACAATATTAAGACAGCCTAATGCTTACCAGTCTGTCTTCCTAAAGCATTCTGGATTTATTTCCCTTATAATTAGCATGGCTCCTGTTTATATAGTCTTAAGCCCTGGTTTTTAGGGTCCTTTTTTTCCCCGTTGTTTGCCCTGTTCTACCTTTTGGTAATTAAACAAGCATATACTTGTTGCTATGTAAGTCTTAGATCTGGTCTTTTAAGTTTAAACTGAAATGGTTCTTTTTAAATTCATCTAAATTGGCTGTGTTACCTTTGCACTGTTCTTTTTGTTCTGATGATAGAACCAGCCTCTGTTATTACCATGATGAAATAAGTATGTCTGTTGGACCACAGGTGATCTTTAAAATCTCTTCTCTAAAATTCTGTAATTTTGTGTTCCATCTGCTGATGTTGACCCAGACACTTAAAATCATTGTTTTATCCTGGAGCTACTTATTTTTATTTTTAACTCTGACTCCCCCACTCGTTATCTTTTAAGACCTCTTAGCCCTTTACAGTCCCACTTCTGCAGCCATAACCACATAGGCAGTGCAGCATCATTTATCAAGGGTTATTCTCTCTTCTTCTTGTAAATGCACATTTGAAAACAATGAGATAATATTTTAGAATCTCATGCCCTTTAATCTTTTCTGGTTTAGTTAGAGATACACATTAATTTACACTATTTTCTTAATTTTAAATGAAAAATATAATAAAGTAGAATTTTCTCTTAATGCCTCATACTGTTAGGATAGTTATTAGAAGTAAGGTGATTATTCAGTATTTAATTAATGACTATAAAATATAAGTATCATGGGTAAAACCTGCCTTATACTTTAAAACTACATAGAATATAGAGAGAGAAATTTTAGGCTTATGATTCAGTTTTAAAGCAGTAAATTTTAATTCCTTCAATGTTAGTATGAGACCCTTTATAGTAAGGCTCTTCTTGACTTGCTTCCACCCCTCTACCACTCCTACTCTCTCTCACTTCATGCTCTAGTAATTAAAACTTCCATTTGTGATATGCCTAGATTTTTCTCTAAAGAAAATGCTAAGCCTCTTAAGTTCTCAAATAGGACGCTCTCTCATCTCATAAAGGCTTGTGCCTTTGCAAATTGCTATTCTTATAGTTTAGAATCCTTTCAACTATTACCTCTTCCTGTCCTTTAGTCTGTTATTTCTCAAACTTAAATTGTCATACAAATCACGTGGAGACTTTGTTATAATGAAGATCTGTTTCAGTAGGACTTAAGGTTGGGCCCAAGATTCTGTATTTTAACAAGCTGTCACATGATGCTGATGGTCTCTGGACCACATTTTCAGTAACAAGAATCTAGACTGCCTTGTTCAATATCAAGAATCTAGAAATATCAAGAATATTTCCCTGACTCCCCCCATATGCTTTCTTTATTCCTTAATTATAATTATTTAGTATCTCCCTATTCAATGCAGATTTTTGCCAACCATGACTGTGTCTTTCATCCTTGTATTTCCAAAGCTAACTGTACTGTTAAACAGAAAACAGGCTTTCAACAAATGTTTATTGCCCATTGGATGGTGTTATTACAACCTATTTATAGTTACATAGTCTAATATATACTGAACATTAATAGTGGCTTTTAAATTTTGATCATTTTGTTTTAGAAAGAAAATGAATTATGAGCTTCATTTTTTTCCCCCTGTGAAATCCTTTTTTAGAAGGAAAAAAAAAGCCTTAAATGTGCATCAACTAAGGATATTTGCTTGAAAATAATATTCCACCCTTTGGTACAAACAAAAACATTTTGAAATCTCTAGGATAACATACAGTGTTTCTTAAGTTTACTGTGTGTGTAGAAATAAGTTTTTTAGAAACTAATGATGATTTATCTTTCTTTCTACCCAAGGAGAAGTACAAATGTCTACCACAAGACGAAAACGTAGTATGTTATGTTGTTTACCGTAAGCTGTAGTAAAATGAGCTCACTTGTTGACAGGTATGTTTTTAGAGACTCTTTTATCTTGAATTATATAAAACTATTTTAAAAATTCACAGAGTAATGGTCTACATCAAACTGATAAAAGGAATTTTATACTTAGCTATAATTACTATTACATTCACCTTCTGTACTGAGCAAGTACTGCATAATAGTAAGTATGGTATTTTATCTAGAGGCAAATAAACAGTGTGCAACTTGTGTTCTAAATGAATCTTGAGTTATTATTTTGAATGATTTAGTCTGAACTGCTCTGAAAGAAGTTAAGACATTTGCAGATAATTTCCTTGGCACTTTCTGGAATCATCTGTCTCCTTATCTGTTGGTGCTAACCTCAGCCCTTTAAGCATCTTAGCATTTGACTGCTAAGAGGTAACTAATTAGGATTTCATTAGTTGAAATTATAATCTTTAACTCTTACTCTTAGAAAAAGGATAGACTTCCTTGTATATTTGATTTTAAAACTTTTTTTTAAATTTTTTTTACATTTTAACATCTGACATTGAGACTCAACTTAACAGTTGGCTTATCATAGTTTAATTGGTAGCATTTTTTTCTTAATGCCACATAAAATAAGTCTTATAGTCAGTGGTATCTTAAATTTGTTAAAATATAGTAACATTTTTAAAAAACACCTATTCTTTGACAGCTAATGTGCAGAATATTGTTTTATGTCTTACTTCATTTAACTTCAGAGTAATTCCATGAGATTTTACAGATGAGGAAACTAGGTCAGAGAGGTTAAGTAACTTGTTTAAGGTCACATAGTAAATAATGAGCTGGAATTATGACCTATGTTGGTCTGTCTGACACTAGAGTTCCTATGCTTTTATTATAGTATACTGTGTGACTCTTCCACAGGAGATTCTTTAAGAGTTTTGTAGCTAGAGTTGGGTGCAGAAGTGACTTTTGACATCTAGGGGCAGCGTTCTTCCCTTTTCTATGATGTAAATAGTTTGGAGCAAGATATTTACCTTTTGATTAAATTAAATTCTTGTTTATTATGATAGACTTTATTTATTTATTTTAATGGTTATCATTTTAGTTTATTATATATATTGTAGTATTTTTCCTGGACATTTTTTTGAGATATAATTCATGTGCCGTAAAATTCACTCTTTCAAAATGTACAGTTCAATCATTTTAGTAAATTTACAAAGATGGTCAAGCATCCCCACTCTAAGTCTAAAACATTTCCATCACCTGCAAAAACCCAATAGCAGCTACTCTATTCTTCATCCCTTCAGCCTCGGCTCTATTTCTATACATACTTATCAAAGGCATGTTTTAAAACCAGTATGAATTGCCTGCCCTGTGTTTTTTTTTTTTTTTTCTCATTGCGGCCTTAATTTGCATTTTCTGAAACATGTGTTTCCATATTTTTTTTTATTAATAAACTTTATTTTTTAGAGTAGTTTCAGGGTCATAGCAGAATTGAGCAGAAAGTGCAGATTTTGTATGTAGCCCTCCACCCCTACCCTCAGCATCCCCCATCAGTGTGGCATATTTGGTACAAACAATGAACCAACATGGACACATTATTATTAACCAAAGTTCTTAGTTTACATTAGGGTTTACTCTTGATGTTGTACATTCTATAATAGACTTTAAAAAATGTAAGACATAGTTAAATTTAATTGTCCATATATATATCAGAAAACACATTAATAATTAATTGGATTTGAATTTATGCAATCTGTTTACAAAAATGCTAGGATAGAACTGATTTGAGTCACATGTTGTTTCAGTTATTATTGTTGCTTAGTGAGTCTGCTCTTTCTCTGTCGACTTCCTTTTTCTTTTAGAGATGATGGTAGTATTTTTGATGGATTGGTGGAAGAAGATGACAAGGACAAAGCAAAAAGGTAGTTCAACTTAAGATGTAAAACAGTAAATAAATGAATAATAATTAAATGTAATAGCAAAAAATGGTAAATCAGTGATATCTAGAAGCTGTCTGCCTTAAGAAGTTAGATGTGTTCGCAATGTGAAGGAGCTTAGAATATTTGTATGACATTTATAAATTAAATAAAACTATCTTCTAAAAGTGCCCTTCACCCCACATATTGTGGTACATAAAGTTTATGTGACATCACTGGTGATGTTAGGCTTCAGCACTTGTCTAAGGCAGATTTGCCTAGATTCACCATTGTAGTTCCTGTTTTTCCCTTAACCTACACTATTCTTTGGAAGCTGTTTGTTTAGTATAGCCCACCTTCGGAATAGGGATGGGAGAATTAAGCTTCACCTCCCATAGGAGGGGTATCTATACATATTTGAAGTTCTTCTGTAAAAATACTTGTCTCTTTCCTATTTATATATCTATGCACTCATATATATATTGTATAGATTCATGGATGTGGCCAGACTCTGTGGTCTATTGTCATTGAGTTCATCACAAGGGCTAAGTACTTCCAACCTGAATGTAGTATGAAGTAAAGTTACTTTAATGGGTGTGATCCAGTGGTAGAGCTGGTTTCTATAAATTTCTATAAATTTCTTATCATGGAGCCAAAATACCTATTTTGAATTGTTGCTTCATGGAAGCTATATGATCCTGGGCATATTCTTTTTTATGGCTGAGTTGTCACACCTATAAAATGAAAAATAATAGTGAAGTCTATCTCATAGGAATTAGATTTCATAAATGTTTTCAGTAGTGCCTAACATATAAATACACAACAAATAACAGCTCTAAATTTTACCCCCACCCATGTCTTCAGATGTTTCATATATACTAATTCTGAGATACCTGTTTTCTACTTACTCCTTTCTAGAGAAGTATAATTAGATCCATTATGTCTAACTTTCTCTGGTATAAGTTCTTTAAAACATCAAACAGGCAATTTCATGATTTCTAAATACCCCCCACACTATTTGTCCACCAAAATCAGTATCTCATGTTATATTTCACATATTGATAAACAACATTATCAGTAACTTGGGAATCCTTTGATTTCTCTTTTGCTTCCCCACTCTAAACCAGTTTCCCTAAAATTGCTGAGTTATGCCTGTTAACCCTCAGATCCGCACTGCTTTGTTAACACTGCCACTGCCATGGTTTATAGGCTAGGATATTGCAGTTGCCTCCTAAATGGTCATCTGACCATTTGGCCTTGTTCAGCATACAGTAAGTTTTCAGTAGTATTTGTTAAATGAATTTGTTTTGCCAAGCACTGGTCCTTTCATTACTCTAATGCTGAAATGGTCTGATTAACAAGCAATTCTCTTCATGTCATTTCTTTGCTTAAAACCTTTCAGTGCCTTCCCATATCTTTCAGGATTAAACTAAAATCCTTTTTCATAGCATAAAAATTTCATAATTTTTTTCAGTACTGTCTCACTTGCTCCCCATCCACAGCCTAACTCCAACATAATTGGGCACAGAAAGCCTGTACACTAGCCACTTAGCCATGCCGAGCTACTTGTGATAGGTTTTTGTTTTTGTACAAGGTTACTATGTCTAAAATGTCCTACTCACCCCAACTGCCATCCCTTTCTCACTCAGGCTCCATGACTCAATTCAGCACACTTAGGAGTTTCCATAGGAGTTAGATGAATTTCTTGAAAGGGCTTATCATTCCCCAGTTATTTCCCACCCTTATTAGCACAGTCTCTGTCATTATAACAAAGCACTCAATGCTTTGGTGAGGGAGTCAATTCATTTCTGTTATGTTTCTTAAGAGATTTGAACAGTTGTATTTTTTCACAGTGCTAATATAGAATACATGCTGCTTCTTTATTGAAGTAAAGTTAAATTAAATTATTAGAATTATCCTCTGACCTTTGGGGAAAGTATTATACTTTGCTTAAACAAAAATTGAATTCTGAAATATAACTTCACAAAGCAGATAATTAGAAATACTATAGAATGATTAATTGCCCTGTAAATAATTGTATTTACTTACCTCTAGAGGTCTTAGTGCAACTAAGAGTTTGTTTATTGGTTACTGCTTCACACAGAACAATGGGAATTATTCACTTAGCACATATATTTGGAGCACTTACTGTTTGTTAGGTGTTATGCTTAAGTGCTTAAATGAAAAAATTTGGGCTCTGTTACCAAGAAGCCCACAGCCCAATGGAGAGACAAATATGCAAATAAGTGGTTACAGCTCTGTTCTGGAGGCTGGGATGGAGGAATAAAGAGGAAGGATATGTGGGTAAACCTGAGGGTAGGGAGATTTTCATTTTTAGATTTCTGTTTGTAATTTAAAACTTACAGAAGATGAATAACTTTCTCCTATTCAGTAATTATTAGTAATTTGTATTTATACATTATATGTACTTTTACAGTATATCTCAGTAATATTCATAATAACCTCATTAGGAAAATACCAGTTCTTGATAAATAATGACATTAAATTAAACCTGAGATCTGAATGTAATTTGTCTTACTCACATTTTCATTAAAACATGTATGCCAAATGCTTAATATGTTTCTTTAGTGATAAATTGAGAAGAAAAATTATTGTCCTAATTAAATGTATAGTGTAACCTAGGAAATAATATTTATTACTGTCCATATTGACAGAAGTAACATGCCATGTGGTTGTGTCAATATTGAGCATTGTATTAAACTACTTGTGTAATTAAATGGATTGTTTGAAAACTGCTTATTTAATTTTTTATTTCATCAGAGTATCTAGAAACAAATCTGAGAAGAAACGTAGAGATCAATTTAATGTTCTCATCAAAGAATTGGGATCCATGCTTCCTGGTAATGCTAGAAAGATGGATAAATCTACTGTTCTACAGAAGAGCATTGATTTTTTACGAAAACATAAAGGTAAATTTTTAATTTTGTAAAATGGATTTATTTAAAATAACAGATCCTCTCTTAAAGCATAATGTGATATAATCTTGGCAGTAAAGATTGGATGCTTCCTAAAATTTTTTTAAGAGGAAGAAATAATAATTGCCTTTTTAAAGATTTCCTAGTATGTTCTTTCTTTCATTCAACAAACATTTATTTAGTGCCTACTGTATCCTAGTAGGTTAACAGTCCTGACCCTCGAGTAACTCAAGCTAAGGGAGAGAAACATATAAACAGCTAGTTACAATGAAGATAATTATAATGTGAATAGTTCTTGTAAACCATAAACTTTTATGCGAGAACACAGAGGAAAGAATGTGTCAGTAAAAAAGTAGTTGATTTTTCAACTGAGTCTTCCTTTTAGATTAACTAAGAAAAACAGCAGTTCACATGAGGAAATAGCATGTACCAAACCAGAGAAGCTGGGAGAGTTCAGTTTAACTGGAGCACAGTTTGAGTTGGAAAATTATGGGTCTATTTGAAAGCAAGGGAAGAGTACGACTGAGAGGGTCTTACATATCATTTTAAAAGGGCTTCAGTGTATATTTAGGGAATAAACACTGTGTTTTAAAGTGATTATTTCTTAATCAAATAAAATCACTTTGACTAAGTCATGAAAAGAAAATTTTTAAGAATATTAAGTATTTTGGTAATATAATAATTGAAAAACTTGTAAAAGGACATTTCATTTTAGATACAAATGAGACTGCAAAACTTCTCAAAAGGAGAACTTATAACTAGTGTCTCTTTTTCTTGTGGGCTCACTGTGGAATACATTATTAGCCTGGTTTATGATCCGCCACTCTCTAAAATTATTTTTGTTAATTTCACTAATGCCATCACCCCCACTCCTCACGCCCTCTCTGCCAGTGAAGCAGTAGCTTTTTCTTATACCTCATCCTCTTCAGCATCTCTGAAGCACTGTACATTTTCATTTATTCTCCACTGGCTTTCTTTGCCCTTGGCCTGAGTTACTCTACACTTCTTCATTCACTTCCCCCTAACTGAGCTGATTTCTTTCCTCTTTCTTTTTCTGTCCTCTAAATGTAACAGTTCTCAAGTCTTTTGTGCTTTTGCCTGTTTTTTTTTTTTTGAACACTGGTTCCCTTGGTTATCTCAGTTCATAGCTTCAGCTGTTGCCTCTCTATTAAACTGCTAAATCTGTATTTTTAGATGCAAACTTTTCAGTCTTTTATTTCCAGGTAACTTTTGGATCTTTCTTGTGCATGTCCTCAAACTCAGTGCATCTAAAACTGAACTCATTTTCATTTTGTCCGGTCACCTGTTTCTCTCAACTTTCTTGTTTTCATTTTTATACCACCATCCTTTAAATTCCCCAGGACTCAGACCTGAAAATTTATTTTAAATCTTCCTTAGTGTAGTATCACAGTGGCCAAATTTTGTTGATTCTTCTGTAAATGTGTCAAAATTGCTTGTCTTCATTTTTATTGCCACCATCATCATTACATTTTACTTCTACAGATAGTATTTTCACTAACCTCAGTGTCCCTTGCAAGATGGCACATTCAGTCCCTCAGACATTTTAGGAGTTCAATGAATGATTGTTGAATGAAATGAAATAATATGCATGCATAATTATTTCACCCTGACAAAAGAGGACTAATTTTGGCATTAAGTAGGTAAGTTTTTTCAAAATTGGATATATGATTCTCACAAAAATAAAATTTACCTTAAATTGAAAGGTAATTTTTATATACTTATTGCTCTAAAAATAAACCTGTGTTTAACTAAACTTACTGGGATTTGTTTATGGATTAAGTCCTTTTTTCTGAATATATATAATTGATGTGAATTTGAAAAGCGTGACTGTATTGCACAGAATTAGTAGCTCTACTTCAGTTACTCTTTATATCTAGTAAAAGCATTTCCAGTATGCCAAATTTGGGGTACCAATTTAATATGCCATATTTACATATCTGGCAAAACAACTTAGTCCATATTTTTCATTGCAAAGTAGAGTATATTTTGTAGAGTAAAATCTGTGATATAGATTTTTATTTTACCTGTTTTAATATATCTGCATTTAAAAATGGAAAAATGTTTATTGCCTAAGTAGTTCAGATTTTATCATTTATGAATAGCTTTCTTATAACTAAATCCATTAGAAGTGTGTTACAAAATAAACTATAAAAATTGTTAAAATGTATACCCCAAGCCAAGGATCTCCAAAGTTTTGACCAACTTCCTACTGCTAGGAAACATGCAAGACACTAAGTAGAATCAATCTGGGATTATTACTGTAAAGTTTTTGCCTAAAATCTTAATTTAATCTCATCGATTAATTAAGAGTAATGCACCTCAGACTGGGAAGAATCTTTCTGCTTGGCAATAGGCAAGCCTAACATCTTCTTTTCTAAAAGCAGACTGACTGGCCTCCTTGACTCCTTTCCTCCAAGTTCACGTCCTTATGTCTTCTCTAGGTAGTACCATTTGAATAGCAAGAAAAAGGAAGGGGAAAAAAGAGTATGTTCCTAATGCTTGATCTAATCTGCTTGTTCTGATTCTTGTTTGGTCGTTGTGTCAAGGAGGAAGCAGCCTCAGACCTGTCAGCAGCACAGGCTCTCAAAGCCCCCCAGAGAAAATCCAAAGAGGCTAGTATTTTTAAGAGACTAAATCTAAGGAGATAACTTGCTGTATTAGCTCAAATATTTTTCATCGTACCAAAACTTGGACCTCCTGATACCTGCCTAGACCAGTAAATATTATTGCCTATGGTTCTTATCTTTAGAGTGGGAGAAGAGAAGGCAACTTGTAGGACTTCTGTACTCTACCCCACTGCCCCAAATATTTGGTTGGACTATGCCACTAATGTGTCAATCTGTTTGCAGAAATCACTGCACAGTCAGATGCTAGTGAAATTCGACAGGACTGGAAACCTACATTCCTTAGTAATGAAGAGTTTACGCAATTAATGTTAGAGGTATGTCCGTATTTAATTTTTGAAGTTTATTTTCCTTAAAAAAGAAATCACAGGGGTTACTAATTTTAGTACAGTTTTAACGATATTAATTTAATATTGAAAAACCATAATTCAATGTAAATCAGTAAGCTGTCTCTTCAGTTAAAATTAGTAGATGTGAATATTATAAGGAAATAGTACTATGTGGTAAATAATGCCAAATTTTCATATTTTCATTATTATCTGAATTTTTGAGAGGCTTAATAAAAGTCAGAAATCAAATAATAGTTCCCATTTTGTTAAATTTTTTTCTCCTCTAAAAAGTAATAATTTGTTTTCAAAGATGACACAGTCAAGCTTCATGCAGGAAAAGCATGTTCTTAACAAGAGATACCTAATTATCTCTTTAGATATAAATAATATGTTTATGAAAGGGTACAAACAAGCTGATGTCTTCAACAAAAAAAAGGAAATCAACTCATTTAATTACTCTTTAATTTTTAATTTATGGTATTTTTCAGTGTAATCATTTAATAAGATCTGTGTTAATTATAAACTACCCTGCTTTATTGGTATGAAAAATTTCTTATAAAGTTATAAATTGTTGTAATACCGACACTTACTTACTAATAACCTTAATGAAGGTAAATTACCTATTTACTAATAAGCCAAGTAGAAAGCATTGTCTTCAGATTTTTCTTTACAATGAACAGATTTTCAATTTATTTTTTAATGGAGATACTGAGGATTGAACCCAGGACCTCATGCACACTAAGCGTGAGCTCTACCACTGAGCTTATTTCCCTCCTGCTGTGAACAGGTTTTTTAAATTAATTGTCGAGACACATGTAGTGCATACATAGATAAATATCAAAGACAAATAAAATATTCTAGAGATTATAACATTACATATAATATGCAACAGAAAATTTAAACATTAAAATTTTGAAAATGTAAATTAGTTGGCTCATGATTTCCTCACAGCTTTTAAAATTACATTCCTGAAAAATATTACATTTAAAAATTTTTAACATGTCAAGCATATTTTTTATTTTTAGTGTATGTTTACACCTATTAAGTAAATATATGTTTCAATGTTAATATGCCAAAATTGAAGGATATGTATAAATGTGTGTATATATTGTAACCTGGGTCCAGTTAGTTATGTTGATCAGATTACAGATGGGCAGTCTGGATACCCTCTCAGCAGAATTTCAGATGTAGGCTATATCTTGGAATGCTAGAGCTGGGAATGCTAGAGCTGCTAGTAGAAGAGTTGAGATCATTCAGGTCAACTTCTTCCTTTTACCAGTGAGGCCTGAAGAGGATGCAACTTGTTCAAGGTCAGATGGCTAATTGATCGAAGAACTGAGACTAAGGTCTTAAAATTCACTTACACCTTATATGTTGGCTGTCTCTCTCCATTCTTCCATTGCCACCTATCCCACTCCCTCTTATCTCTGTTACCTAAGGAATATTCCGTGCTACCCTTGATAGTAGGCGGTAGAGGGGTGTGGGAGGGTGTGGTTTGCCTGACTAGACCTCTATGCAAAGTCTCTCTGTGAGAAGTCACCTAGTAAGGAGTTCTTTCCCCTTAGCAGCTGGCAGCTCTCTTCAGTACTCCACAAGGAAAGGGTCAGTGCCTTACCTGCCTCATCAGAAGGAGGTACTGTCCCTTTCCCTAGAACTTTCATGCAGTCTTCCCAGATTAAACACTCAGTAAGTAAACAATGAAGGTTTACACAGGCCTTTCCTTGAGGGTCAAGTAGATATCAAATAGGAAGATGAATTTTAACGAATGAACCCTTTCCTTTCTATCACACAGTGTAGGCAAGGGGTAAGGTTCACAGTCTTCAGTCTCGGGATGAGTATGTCCATCTCTGTCTTGCTCTTCCTTCCACATCTGTCTGATCTTCCTCCTCAAGGCCCCTTCAGTTTTTGGTATACCTACCTACCTTACTGGAAAATTAAATCCTTCCATTCAAAAGAAGTCTGATCCTTTCTTGTGTTAACACTTGGCCAGATGCTTGTGGAGGCTTTTCTTTACTGAATCTTTGCCTGCTTTTAAAGAGGAAGGGGCAGGCTCTGGTTCTAGGAATGGGATTAAGTCATTAAGAGTTCTGATTTCAGTTTATTCTCTTTACAGAAGAGAGCTGCATCCCAGTTCTAGGGAATATCCTAAGAGCAAATAGAGATCATCATAGAAAATAATAATTTGTTTTCAAAGATAACACTGTCTAGCTTCACTCGAGAAAAGCGTGTTCTTGATAACATTTTGACCCTTTTTGTTATAAAATAATACCAGCGTTGGTTGTACCAAAGAGTTTTTGTAAAAATTTAATGAATTTGCTTAAATTACAAGTTTCACCCTTTCCCCTTACATTAGCCAGGAATGAGTTTGTCTGAGCCATTCTAGAAGATAGACATCTACTCAAAATAAGTTCTTTCTAATACCAAATCTCTTCCTCAATAGAAGGGGTAGGGGGGATGGCTTTTTCCATACATTCAGCGATTGGTTAGAATTAGAGGGAGGTTGCTTAAACCCTCAGATTCATAAATTACATGCAAGTATTTTTATTTGCCATGTGCCAAACATATGCTGGGTGCTACAGATACAGTGTTCATGTAGTTCTTACCCAGAGATTGCTATCCTTTGAGAGAACCCTATACTTAAACAAGAAATTCAAATTTAGTTTGATAAATACTTTGGTAGGAGAAGAGAACTCTTCTTATGGTTTATCTCTAATGCTGTATGTCTTCAACATCTTTTTCGTTGAATCTTCTTTTCCTTCAGCCTGCAAATATATTTCAGTTACTGTTTTAAAAAATGACTTCCCTTGATACTTAGTCCCCTTAAAATGAGACCTCTCATGAACTTTAGAAGGGAAGAGTGGTTTATAATAGCCTTCTGATCATCCACCCATCTCTAAACTCATTGTAGTGTGACTCACCTTCCTACTGATATCAGTAACTCTTGAAAGTCACCAAAATTCAGTTTTATTTTCTCATTCCTTATCTTAATTGATCTCCTTTTATACTGAACCATCGCTCTTCCTCCTCACTCACTTTGTCATTCTTTCCCCTATTGGCTTCCTTGACAGCAGTGCATTTTGTCTTCTCTGTCATTTTCTCTGGCAGTTCTCCTCCTCATCCCCTTAAGTAGATAATTCCCCAAGGATTTGTCTTTGGCATTCTCTCTTTTGCAGACCTCATTTCTTCAGCTGCCACTTTGGTGCCTAAGATTCTCAAACGAAAAACTTTGTAATATGTATTAAGGTACAGGATTTCTTTAATATTAACTATTCTTCCCCTGTGCTGATTTCTCTCCTGAACTCTAACATCACATTTCTTAATGATTGCCTAAATCCTTTCTTCTCTCTTCTTACTGCTGTGAATTTCATTTGAATTCTCATTAACTTCCCCGACTATTCTGAAAGCCACTTAGATTTTCCTCTTAATTCTCTTTTCCTCTGAATCCACATTACACACTGCTTCCAGACTGTTCTTGAACAAAATCCTCATGTCTTACCGTGGTATTCAAGGCTTTTCACGATCTGACCTCAGTCTACTTTTTCAGTAGACTAAGGCTAATTTCCCTTTCACTTTATTCCACACACATCTCCCTGTGCTTCATTCACATACTTCTCTGTCAATATATCCAGAAAGTGATAATGTATTCTTTTGTGTGCCGAAGACTTATTATCAATAGCATGTGTGCTTTGGAAATACTGCCATCTTCAAATAAGGCCATCTTCATATAATAACTAATATGCTAAAAGTGGAAGAACATTAAGTCTATCTTCCAGAAACCAACAATTCAATAATGGCCATAGTTTTGTTTGTTTTTTCTTCTTTTTTTTTTTCCCCCAGCAGCATTTTAAAATGCACAAAAATAGGTACTAAGGTAGTAAAGGGGAAAAGCTAACATTTTGACAGTGCTTTGGAAATTTCCACAGTAAGCCCTTTGTCATTTATTTTAGGTTTTTATTTCTGTCCTGTGAAATACATTTTTCTTTTCATTTAACTGACCATTATGTTTAATTTCAGGCTCTTGATGGTTTTTTTTTAGCAATCATGACAGATGGAAGCATAATCTATGTGTCTGAGAGTGTAACTTCATTACTTGAACACTTACCAGTAAGTATAAAACTCCTGTAATCTCTTTCTTATTTAGTGCCTATTTTAAATATTCTAAAGCCCTTGAAAGTAGACAAGTTGAACATTAGTTAGAGTGGGAATGAGACTATGTATTTGTTTTAGCATGTTTATGGTTTCCCAGGTCTGTCATGACTCTAATCTATAGTAACTAAATACTCAACTATCACTTTATCTCACCTCTCTTCTTCCTGCCCTCTTTATTCTAATGCTGAGTTTTCAGTATTTGCTGTTTAATCAGTAATTCCTGTGGTGAAGATGTAATCACTAAGAGTGTCTTGAGAATAACTAAATTTCTACTGAGATATTTGTTACAGCTAAAGTAAGTCATAAATGATTTTCTCAAAAGAATGACTTATGAAAACATACTGGAAATATAGGTACAGACCATTTGTGCTCTGTGGCTTGAATTGATAATGTTTCAATGGACATATTCAGTTTGTTATTAATATGACCAAAAGGATAGAAAATTAGAGAAGAATTATACATATAATTTTGATTAGAATGGGGAATAAGTGAATTATGTGTTTGCTGTTTACTTAACATGTACTTATCGAACATGTACTATGTGTCAGGTACTATGCCAGGTGCTCTGCTGCAGTTGACAGTTTTTATGAATTTGAAGTTCTTATTTAATATGTAATGTTCTTATCTAAAGTGGGGCTTGTGGTATAAATATTCTGAAATTACTTAAAAATTACTCTTAAAATGCCCATGTCCTTAAAATTTATAACAATACATAACAGAGTCAAATGTTCTGTAAAGGTCTCTTTTGAGAGAGAATGACGAGCAGTACCTCCCTCCCTCTGATTACTCTGCTGCTTTGTACTTTATAAAGAAAATGGATTCTACACTTAAAAGGGCAGATTCTAAAAGGGTATTGCTTTGTTTCTGAAAGCCGGGCAGTAGTAATTTGCCAGTTTCTTTGGGTAACACAGAAAATGACTTGGCTTTACTGGTTCTCTAGGGACTCTTTACCAGTAAGCTCAAACAGTAGGTGATTTAGCCTAATATCTAAAAATTGGTTAAGCATAAACAGTGCAAATATAGCAATATGTAAGTAAACTATTATGGGCAGAGAAAAGGACAGACTGATAACTGAATTTGGGGGGCAGTTCTTTTTAAAAAATATTTACATAGTGAAAAAAGCCAGGGAAAAAAATTCTTTATAGGATTAAGATAAAATTGAGTAGTAGAATCTAATAAATAAAACAAAAGAATGTATACAACAAAACAGAAACAAACTCACAGATACAAACTAGTGGTTACCAGTGAGGTGGGGGGGGGTGGGATGAGGAGCAAGCTAAGGGTATGGCATTAAGAGACACAAGCTATGTATAAAATAAATAAGCAACAAGAATCTATTATATGGGAGAAGGGTATAGGTCAGTGGTAGACTATGTTCTTAGGATGCACGAGGTCCTGGGCTCACTCCCCATTATCTCCATTAAAATCAATCAATCAATAAATCTAATTACCTCCCCCAAAAAGAAAAAAATGCCTTAAAAAAGAATATGTTATACAGCACAGGGAAGTACAGCCATTATTTTGTAATAACTTCATGTGGCATATAGTCTACTGAAAATATTAAATCACTATGTTGTGCACCTGAAACTAATATTATGAATCAATTATACATCAACTTAAAAAATAAGATTAATTTAAATAAAGGTATAATTATATGCTTTTAAACCACAGATGATTGTATTGGCTTTTCTTTTCAGTTATGTATTTATAGAAACTATATAATCTTTAATTTAGTCATAATCAGAGCATAATTTGAAATGTGGTTACACTTTTTAAAAGCCTGCTTCTTGGATACTTTCCGTGGATTTCATTCAGAATTAGGTGCTTTTTTTTTTAATCTTTTTTTTTTTTTAATTGAAGTATAGTCAATTTACAGTGTTGTGTCAATTTCTGGTGTACAGCACAATGCTTCAGTCATATGTGAATATACATATATCTGTTTTCATATTCTTTTTCACTGTAAGCTACTGTAAGATATTGAATATAGTTCCCTGTGTTGTACAGTATAAACTTGTTTATCTATTTTATATATACCAGTTAGTATCTGCAAATCTCAAACTCCCAGTTTATTTCTTCCCACCTCCTTCTCCCCTGGTAACCATAAGTTTGTTTTCTATGTCTGTGAGTCTGTTTCTGTTTTGTAAGTAAGTTCGTCTTTTTTTTTTTTTAATGATTCCACATACGAGTGATATCATATGGTATTTTTCTTTCTCTTTCTGGTTTACTTTACTTAGAATGACATTCTCCAGGGCCATCCATGTTGCTGCAAATGGCATTATTTTATTATTTTTAACAGCTCATACAACTTAATAAGGAAAAAAAAACCAATTCAAAAATGGACAGAGGAACTAAACAAGCAATTCTCTAACACATACAGATGGCCAATAGGCACATGAAAAAATGCTCAGTTATCACTAGTTATTAGAGAAACGCAAATCAAAACTACAATGAGGTATCACCTTACACCAGTCAGAATGGCCATCATTCGAAAATCCATAAACGATAAATGCTAGAGAGGATGTGGAGAAAAAGGAACCCTCCTACGTGCTGTTGGTGGGAATGCAGTTTGATGTAACCATTGTGGAACACATTATGGATATTCCTCAAAAGACTAAAAATAGACTTACCATATGATCCAGCAGTCCCACTCCTGGGCGTATATCCAGAGGGAACCTTAATTCAGAAAGACACCTGCACCACAATGTTCATAGCAGCACTGTTTACAATAGCTAATACATGGAACCAACCTAAATGTCCATTGACAGATGACTGGATAAAGAAGTTGTGGTATACTTATACAATGGAATACTACTCAGAATTAGGTGCTTTTCTTCTCTGTTCCCATGTTACCTTATACATATTGGCATCATGATAGTGAATTGAAATTTTCTGCGTATTTGGATAATTATGGTAGCTGTAAGCTTTCTAAGTACAGGCACTTTATCTCTAGCCACATAGGCTGGCTGATTTCTCAGAGGCACTTGGTAATTATTTATTGAATATGTGAAAGTGAGTAGACTATTGGATGTAGTTGTTTTAAAAATTCTTTCCAAATGGCACACTGGTGTTAGATCTTTAGTGAGGGAATGTTTAATAACATTTTCAAATAGGCATGTGTGCAGCAGATCTAGTTCAGATCCAAGTGTTTGATCAATAACATTCTTCCTCAGTGAAAACCCTCTTCACCTTCCCATTCCCTACTGGACTTGTAAAAAAAACCTTTTATTTTAAAACTATTTTTAGACTTAAAGAAAAAGTCAAGAAGATAATATAGAGAGTTCCCATATGTCCCATAGCCTATTTCCTCTGCTGGTAACATCTTCTGAATCTTTTTAATTGTTTATGTCATCCAAAGCATGTGGACTGGCAGGTGAATTTTGGGGCAGTGGAGATTACTGCTGATCCAACAGACTCACTTCATTCCACACTGAGTTAATAGTGTCCTTTATTAAAACAGTTTTTTACTACTCTCCAGTTACTGTGGATACTTTCCTTCAGATCACTGACATTGCTGTATTGTATGTCACTTGATGGTTTTGAATTACAAGTGTGTTTTGAGAAAATGAAACAGTACTTGTTTAGGATCAAACATAATAAGGAAAAAAGTACATGATTTTCTGTTTTGGCTTGTCATTAATAATTAAACTGTAACAGGTGCTTAATAAAAGTTTTAAAACAATGGTGTTCCTTTCTTTGTATTTTAACATATATACCTTTTTGTGTAAAATAGAATTTTGGCTCTTGCCCAAAAGGAAAAGAAACATTAGCAGATCCCTAAATACTAGACCTTAATGTTTATAATTCAGTTCTGTTGAGAAATTAAAACTTACCATCTTAATCAGTGGTCAGTAAGACTTAAATTTTTTTTATTTTAACTTTTAAATCTGACTATAAAAGAACAAGGCTGATTCTATAGATCCTGTAAAATTTTTTTTCTTAACTTTATCACATCATACTTATGAAATAATTAGGGTACATTTTAACCA
Source organism: Vicugna pacos (assembly GCF_048564905.1). Classification (NCBI taxonomy): domain Eukaryota; kingdom Metazoa; phylum Chordata; class Mammalia; order Artiodactyla; family Camelidae; genus Vicugna; species Vicugna pacos. The sequence goes on from NC_132988.1 coordinate 83,711,794, forward strand.
ATTTGTGTATGATAATCAGGAAAGGAAATCTATGGATTTTGTTTTTTCTTGGTATGGCTTTCTGTGGCACAATTATAGTGTTGTACCACCTATGCCAGAGGGGATTTTAGACATCCTTAGCCCAAGCCTGCTATTTTTATTGGAAGCATACGTGAAAACTAGAGAAATTGAACTTAATTGTGCAACAACTTAGTGAAAGCGCCAGGACATTAAGTTGAGTCTCTTTAGTGGGAACTTAAAATTTGTAAAATTTTGCAGTGTAAGATTGGTTTACTCACAGTTGCTTAAATGTGTGCCTGAGTAGAGAGTATATTAAATTTGTACTGTGTAATATGGGGAGGAAGACTAACCATGTTACAGCCCAACAGTCCAGAACTAAAGGTGCCACTGTTAAGATACTGGATGAGCCTTTCCTTTTCTACTGTCCTAACTTGACAATTTTGAAATAATAGACACAAGTGTGTTGTAAGAAAGTCAGTGCAGTCTTTGGTGTAAATGCAGTATGCAGAAATAATGATTGAGACTTTTTTTTTGATAAGTTATGAAATGATTATTTACAAATAAATTTTTAATAAGGAAATAAATATTTGAAATAAGCAAATAAATCTTATTTGATAGGGCCAGAATCTTTGTTCCTTATGAACTGTACTTAAGGAACTCAGTTGTTTGAAAACATGTTATGTTCAGCATATACTTGACTTTTTTTTTTTAGAGGAGCTTTCTGTCCCTTTTGAGCAGCTACACTCTATAGCAGTTATTTAACTGTCCTTTGGCTTCCTGAGGGAAAAAATAGCGGTAATAGTTAATAAGTCTACTAACTGGTCCCATTGACCTAATGGAGAAGAAACAGCATATTGATTTATATCATATGACAATCAGCGGAATTTACATTCCCAAAAATGAGGGAGATAGAAGAATCCAGATAGCTGCTGTTTTCTTTCCTTTGAATTGTGCTTGGGAACTGAGTGCATGGTTTGGCAACATCAAGTATGATCAGCTTCTTTAAGAGATTTGAAACACAGTGGTTAATGGAGAGTTTCACACAATAGTTAATTTGTTGCCTGCTGACTCTGGTACTTGGGGTTATCAAGTGTCAGGGGAAGCAGAGTGGTGGGAAACCAGTGCTTGTGATCATGCTGCTCTGTGTCCTGGCCAGTCATATTCTTTTCTCAGTGACTATGAGACACCCTATAAATTTATATATGAAAATGCAAGGGTACTATAGGTCAAATCATTGACTGAAATAGTGTAAGAAATTGTCAGGAAGAATAAATAAGAGTAGGAAAGTATAACCATCTCAAAAATGAGTTTTAGTTCTCCAAATTGGTGTCTTACGTTTCTGTTAAGACTATTTTTTACATTAATATCAATGCCTATATTTTGATACTTTATTAATAAAAGACAACTTTCTGGCCTTTGTTGTGCATGCCTTAATTTTTAGTTTATTCTTTCTGTTCTACAGGCTTTTAGACATTCATAAAAATCACTTATTAAAATGCAGATGTGTTTTTGATGTGGTTAACTCCTAAGGCTTTATCAAATAACTCCTTAGTCCAAAATCTTTTACTGTACTAGTAACTGTTACACGCAAAGTACAGTGTTAATGTGTCTTGATTTGAGGGATAGGAGATAAAGTTGTAGGAAGAGGGCCCTTTTATTCACTTGTGAGGCAGTAGGACATAAAGATTAAAATTAAGTATTTTTGATGGGAAATGAATGATATGAATAATAAATACTTAAAGGAACTTTATCCTTTTTACTGTGGATTATGCAGTTAAAGTGAATTTTTTTGAAGAAAATAATTTGAACTGGGCTTTGAAAGATGGAAGGTACAAATGTGTGAGAGAGGGGAAGGATTTTCCGCTTTGTAGGATGGGCCTTGAGGGCTAGAGAAAAGAAAGGAGGGAGAGTGTGAGTGTATGGCTTGTACAGACAGTGGTAAACAACCCTTTCCCACCTTCTGCAGTCCCCAGTGACTTTGTTATTTGAGGTTTTGTTGTTGTTGTTGTTTTGCTTTTAACAATCTTTACAATGTTTAAGATACAAGCAGAATAAAAATAGAACTTACTAATGGAACCCTTAGCCCTGTCTTCATGGCTCCTTTTCACTTCCCTTGCCCTCCCATACTTCAACAGTCTTGAAGATATCACTTCAGTATCCCCAGAATTCCACAGAGCAGTCTGAAAATGTAGAGAAACCAAGTAGACTGGACTGGATTTGACAGGAAATGTGAAGTCACTGAAGTTTTGTTGTCAGTTTGTTCTTCAGGACAGGCTCTATCTTTCTCACTTTTGATTCCACAGCAGTGGCACATTGTAAGCAACCTGAAGTTTGTCAAATAACTGTTGATTAAAGCCATATTTTAGCAAGGTTTATAGTGTTTGACATATTACTTGCCCTTTTTTGAGAGGGGGAGAATTACCTTAAAGCATAGCTTTTGACAGTGGGTTACAGAATAGATGGCTGGAAAAGATGAATAAAAAAGAAAGGACACCAAAGTCAAGTCTCCTCTTCATGTAGCCTGTGCTAGTGCTGTGGTCCTTTGTGGTAGTGTACCACATTGTTAATATTGACATTAATCCTACCACCATAATTTACCAGAGGTTGGGATGTATGGTAAGGTTACGTAGTGTAGCCAAAGATTCTTCTAATCAATTTCCTCAATCCTATTACGTTTTAAATGTTCAAATTTGGTGAAACTGAACTTTATAAATAATTTATCAGCCTTTCAAGATCCTACTGATCATGGATCTGATGACTGAAGTATCAAAGGTGCTGAGGTCATGATAGCCTTCTTCCACCTTCTCACTCTTGAGTTTTGAGTTGTTTTCTATAACTTGACATTTGTCAGTTTTTACAAATAATTGAAAGTTAACCATATGCTCATCTAATGTTTTAAGAGTGATTATATACTTTTAAAATAAATGTCTCTTGAATTATTATAATTATTTAATTTTTAAAAATTTCTTTTTCAGTCTGATCTTGTGGATCAAAGTATATTTAATTTTATCCCAGAGGGGGAACATTCAGAGGTTTATAAAATACTCTCTACCCATCTGCTGGAAAGTGATTCATTAACCCCTGAATATTTAAAATGTAAGTAGTAGCTGTTAAGCAGAGAGTTAAGTGTATTTGGTTGTGTTATCCTTTACTTTTGTAATTTTGTGACAAACACAAGCATGTTTAACCAAATTAACACTTAGCATCATTCCTTATACTCTATTTGATCTTTTAAAAATATTAATATATATAATGGAATTTTGACCATATTTAAAGTCTAAACTCTATTTCAGAATACATTGAAATCTCATCTTTTTAATTATAATATGCCATAAAACTATATTTTACAGAAAAATGAAACTTGGTAATATTAATTTTTATACAAAATCTTACTGTAATGAGAAAAAATTAAACATTCTCATTTTCACCATCACTAACCAACTGAATGCTGAAACTATGGGACAGAACTTCTGTATTTAAAAAAATTATTTAATAAGGGAAATTGTTTGCTTTATAAATTAAACAGAATTAAACAGTAATTTATTGGATGTATCTAATGTGCCAGGCAATTGTGCTATATCATGAAAGTGCCAAGAGTAGTGAAAAATAGTCCCTGCCTTCAAGAAGTACAAAATATTATGATATAATCTGACTTTTTCCCTAGATTTGTTAACTGAATTAATTTGATCAGAATACCTCATTTTCTTGAATAAATTATCCTGTGTAGAATCTGAAATTATTATAGCTCTACATTTGGTCATTAGTTAATAGATATCTTCTTTAACCACATTTCCATGATTTAAAATTTTTTACTTTTTTGTTAATATTGACATTAATCATTTTAAAGGTTCTTTGTATTTTGAACCGTTAAATTCTGTAGCATACTGACTGTTCAAGAATTGAGATACACATACATACACACACACACATGCGCACATATTTAAGTATGTAAGTGTATCTTTGATCAGAATAGACAGCCTGTCAGAAGGAGTTGAGAAGAACTAGAGACCAAGAGAATCCATCTGAAGCCAGTTTATAATTGCTTAAAAATTAAGTTCAGATGACACTGACCAGAAGACCACGCTAGTCTCACCTAGGGGAAAGATTTGGCTTGGGTTTAATGATGTAGGGGCCAATTGTATGCCTGTAAATAGTATTTGAACTCAAGATTTGAATGACCTTGCTTGAGATAAATATATAGAGTAAGAAGAGAAGAATTAGAAAGGTGGAACCCTGGGACACGGCAAGAGATGGGCGGCAGAGAAGGAGTCTGCTTTAGAGACCTTCGCAAGGGTAGCGCTGGCTGGAGAGCTGCCTCTGGCGGAAAGACAGGCCTTAGGCTTCTGTTCCCAGGATCAGAGGTGAGGATGGCAACAACACTTTTTGATAGAGAAAAGCCTTAATTAAGTGACTAGCTGACCTCCTGCTTAAAGAACTGATACACAAAAAAAGTTATTTCCCAAGATAAAAAGGTGTTTCATGCCAAGGAGTAAACATGATTTAACACAGTGGGGAAATTGCTTGGAAAATTCAGGATTCTGTAAATGGGTCATTTGGCCCATAATGAAGGTGAGGTGGTACAATTGCGTAATTTGTGTCTAGAGAAGGAAATAGGGCCTAATATTTTGCAGTAAACATTTTGGTTTTTATTTTTTACATAACGAGGAGCCAGTGAAGGGGATTTGGGTAATTTTGTGGTCTGAAAAGAAAATCTCTCAGGTGGCAAACTTTTAAAAACGACCAGACTGGAGATTAAAAGGATAGCAGTAGAAGTAAGAATGGAGAGGAAAGCACATATATGAGTGTTGAGTAGATAAACTCAGTGAAGCTTGGTGTAGGGCACAGGTGTCCAAGCAGCTGGGGGTCATCAGCACAGAAGGTTTTAGGAGACGGTAGGTAGAGTTTGAACCTGTTGAGTTTGATGATAAAACCATTCCTGGTAATGACAGAAGAGTATGAGTTTGATGCTGTGAGTGAAGAGAGGTGTTACTGGTCCTTGACTGCTGAAATAATAATGAAAGTAATGTTAATTTAAGAGTAGTAGGCAAGGTTGAACACGAATGGCATGAGTGTGGAGGTATAGAGAATACATTCTTGGAGATACTAGATGCAGGGTAGTTTGCATCTGTACTAAATTGACAGTACTGGATGCTCAGTTGGGAAAAAAATAACTCGTTAGAGCTTCCTTGGTGAAATAAATAGGAGGCACTGGTAACAGATTAGTTTCTGAGCTGGTGATAGGAAAGAAGAGACCAAATTGATATGGTTTCTAACTAAGGTGATAAGCACACATAGGACAAAGGGAAAGGACAGCTGGCTTAGGAAGGAAGAGGGATAAATTCACTCTTAAGTATTTTGAGTTTAAGTTACTGATGGGACAATCTAGTCGAAATATCCTGAAATCATGTAGTGATACGAGGCTTGGTGTTATATAACATGTTAGAAATGTTAGAAGTGGGGAGACAGATTTAGGGGTAAATAAGTTTATCAATGCTGATAGATTTGTAAAGGATAATAGATAATCTGTTATAGATAATAGATGACTTTTTTGAATGCCCATGGTTTGAAGACTTAAGCAAAAGAGAGAGAAATAGTCAATAAATAGGAGGGTAAGTTTCATACTATGATGTGTGAATTTTAAGAAGAGGTAGAAACAATGAGGAAACACCATTGAAGTTAACAACACAGATGTTACTGATTTTTAGAAGAGCAACTTCTACAGAGGTGTGAGGGTGAAAGCCACAGTGCATAAAGTTAAGGGAAATGCATACCTGGAAATTAGAGCACATAATGAAAAAGGTAGATCTGTGTTACTAAAGAGAGTAGCATGAACAACCCTTTATATGTTTGAGTTGGAAAGACCTGAATAAATTTAAAAGTAGAAAGTAAGGACCCAAAGAAGAGTGCGTCTGGATGCTAAATGAATGAAAAAAAGTGGTGTGACCCTGGTCCTAGAAAAAGAAGATAGAAAAGACTTGTAGAGATAGAAGTATTAGCTTTAGAATAGGACACAAACCTTTCTTTGAAATTACAGTGAAGAATGAGAAGGAAGGACAGGTAAAAATGGGGAAACATGGAGTTATTTATATCAGAAAATCTGTTTTCTTTGTTATGGACAAGGTGAGATCATCTCCCTAAAGGGACACTGCTTTTATGGACTAACTGTCATTGAGGACCTCTGTTGAAGAAAAAAATGATTATAAATTTATACAGCTGTTATAATCTTATTTCATGTGATGCATCATTCATTGTGATAAATCATAAATATGTCATATTTTCCCTCTATTTCAGCAAAAAATCAGTTAGAATTTTGTTGTCATATGCTTCGAGGAACAATAGACCCCAAGGAGCCGTCTACTTATGAGTATGTGAAATTTATAGGAAATTTCAAATCTTTAAACAGTGGTGAGTTAAAATACTTCTGTAACTGGGTATTCTTTTAAGTTTTTAAAGACGTAGATGTTTGAATGTCAGTAAAAACTAGATTTTTCTGAAGTAACTGATGATACGTATTTGTCTATTGTTTTAGTATCCACTTCAGCACACAATGGTTTTGAAGGAACGATACAACGCACACATAGGCCTTCTTATGAAGACAGAGTTTGTTTTGTAGCTACTGTCAGATTAGCTACACCTCAGTTCATCAAGGTATGTTCCTAAATTTATTCCCAAAGGGGAGTTCACTTTATATTATGGAAGCTATCTGTATGTAATTTTTTGTTTCCAGAATAACTGAAACTTCCTGCAGACATTGACGTAGTAATGGCCATGAGTCATTAAATATATATGATCATGATATTATTGAAGGGAATAATGAGTTATCAAGGCACTCATTAAATTACATAAGTAATTTTAAAATTTATACCCTTTAGAGTTAATCACTGGTTATATACCACTTGCCCTGTTTTTATACAGAATTTTAGGATGCTTTTTTTGTATAATTTACAACTACATTAAAGGGGAAAGGCCAAAAATCTAGGTAATTATAAAGCTTGGCTATGAAATTTTCTTTTGAAATACACAAATGACTTTTTACTGCATTTGAATTTACCTTTTCAATTTTAAAATCCAGTTAATAATTTATTTCTGTATCATAGGACCAGGAAGCAGATGATTAGTAGGGAAGTGGGAAAATGAACAACTTCAGTCACTGGAAAGTGGCTGGAAATAAGCCAGGATAAGATTTTAAATTAAGGGAGATACAATATTACGGACTAAGTACTAAACTAGCAGTGAGAAGATCTTAAACCAATCTCATTCTGCTTGTTTTGATCTTAGGAAATGATGGCAGTGGCTAACATATTTATTGAGTGCTTACCACATGCTGTATACTTTACATGCATTATCTCAGGTAATTCTTAGAGATGCTAGTATGATCACCATTATACATATAAGGAAACTGAGGCTTAAGGAAGTTAAGTTCCTTACCCAAAGTCACAGCTATTAAGTAGTAGGACTAAGATTGTAATTCTTTTTCTCTCAAAACCCAAGCTCTTAATGACTACATTGTGCTACAAAAGGTCTTTCAAGGACATAGAGGCAGGTTGGAATACACTGTTGAGTATGGCTGAAGTCTAGGGTTACTGCATGTAGAGGGGAATAGGGATGGTATGAGATGAGGTTAGAAAAGTAAGCCGAGGCCAGGAATGAAATGTATTTCTTTCTTTGTTGTTCGTTTATCCTCACTGAAGAGTTTAGATTTTATCCTAAGCGAATGAGGAACCATTAAGGTTTTTAAGCAGGGAAGTTATATAATTATATTTGAGTATTTTGTAAGGTGATTGTGGCCAGACTAGAAGATGACTTGAAAGACAGGGAGACTTATTTAGGAGACACTCTGGCAATAATGTGAGCCAGTGATGGCAACAGTTTAGAGTCTAAAGTAAGAGCCTGAAGATGGATGGGATGGAATAGATTTTTTAAAAAACTTAGAAGGTGAAATTGAAAGGATTTAGTCTATGGCCATACCACCATGAACGTGCCCTCTCTCATCTGAAAGGATTTAGTAGTGATCATTCAGATGGTGAAAGGTGAAAATGAGTGTGTCTGACTATCAGATGTCTAGACTAATGGCACAGCACAGGTATGCCTACACTGATGAGATGGAACATTGTATAAGTGGGTATGATAGTAAGGCAGTTAGTTCATTTTAGGACACATGGAGTTTGTGATGTGCAGGAACATCCCGACAGAAATAGAGAACTGTGTCAGGAGAAACCTCTACATTCAGAATTAGGGTTATGAGCATGTGAGTGAATATAGAAGTATGCAGAGTGAAAAGTACTCCCCTAGAAGCCTGCATGTATTTATTGCCACATTCCTTAGTACTAGAAAATAAAAATGTGTTAAAAACATGTTTAGGAAGAAGTTAGCTAATAATGACTTTAACAGCTAACAATATTTGGGATTCTTCTACTGACACAGAAAAACATTTCTAAATTTTAATTTTTAATTTACTTGTAGGAAATGTGCACTGTTGAAGAACCTAATGAAGAGTTTACATCTAGACATAGTTTAGAATGGAAGTTTCTATTTCTAGATCACAGGTAACTCCATTTAAAAATTCTAAAAAAATTATATATTATACTTTTTGAAATTAATGGATTTCAAGGACAAACTTTTTCTAATCAAGATGTTCAGATTTATTGTCCATTTTTCAAAGTATAAGGGTTCCTCCCAAAGTTGATTCCTGGTTGAGTATTTTTTATTATGGAAAAAATCATAATATTGATTGTTTTATGTGTAATTTAGGGCACCACCTATAATAGGATATTTGCCATTTGAAGTTCTGGGAACATCAGGCTACGATTACTATCATGTAGATGACCTAGAAAATTTGGCAAAATGTCACGAGCACTGTAAGTAGATTTTAATATTTCTGGTGATAATAACTTTTTAATTGTATAAATAACTATCATGTTAATAGAAGGTGGTAAAATACAGACTTATCACCATTTTTGTATTTTTGAAATATCCTGGAGAATTTTACTTTATATATATAACCAATTCCAGTAGGAATCCTCAATCAAGTTTAAACTTCTTCCTGTTTTACATATTTCAGTCTATAGTAGTATGTACATTTTTATAATACTGTATCTTTTACACCTTGTTTTGAGTTATATGAGCTCTACATCTGGAATAAGAGTAGATTCCTTTGAAAACTGTATGTCAAAATATTAGAACAGTATTTCATAAATTTTGATTTTTAGGCATGTAAGGCTGCCCAGGAGATAGGTACACATTCAAAGAATCTCTTTTAGAAAGCTTATAGTGCTTCATTAATGTTACTGCTGTTACTATATTAGCGATAAGAGTGGTGTCATCTCATTTTGCCCTGTTCTGAACAATTTATGTACATTGTCTAAATTATTCATTGCCACAGTTGTAGAAAGTAGGTAATCATTATTATTTCCACAAGTAAACTGAGACACAGTAAGGTTAGCTAATTTACTTACAATCCTATATCTCATTGGTGGCAGAGATAGGGCTAGAGTTTAGACCCACCGCTATACCACATGCTATTCAGAAGTTTGTTTTAATAATAGGTTTTACTTGTTTCTCTGATCCTCCTCCACAAATCTTTCCCTCTTAGGTGTCCTCTAAAGCTTAATTACATATTTAATATACATTTATAATGCCTTAGGCTGGTCTCATAAACCTCTGTCTATGAAAATAAATCATATTATATAATATCAACTATATAGAACATTTTTAGAGTAAAGTCACTTCACAGAAGAAACATCATTCACTCCAAGTGATGTGGGCACTAAGCTCCATGGTGTATTAAAAAGATCTGACATTTTTTTTAAACATTTTTTAATTGAGGTATAGTCATTCTACAATGTTCTGTCAAATTCCATTGTAGAGCACAATTTTTCAGTTACACATGAACATACATATATTCATTGTCACATTTTTTTCCACTGTGAGCTACCACAAGATCTTGTATATATTTCCCTGTCCTATACAGTATAATCTTGTTTATCTATTCTACATTGCCTATCAGTATCTACAAATATTGAAATCCCAGTCTATTCCTTCCCACCCCTCTCCCCCAGGATCTGACACTTCCATTAACTAGCTCGGCAATTTTGGACTAGCAGTTTCAAGTATTAGACCTTGGTTTCCTCATTAATGTAAGTGAGAGAATGATTCTTGACCAGCATTTCCTAAGGTTTGTTCCACTGAATGCCAGTCTATCAAAAATGGATTTCATGGTCAAGGAAGACTAAGTAAGAGTTCACAGAATTATATATATAGATTTGAATGTGAATGATACCTTTGGCTAAAAAACAGATTCATAGCTAATAATGTGAATCAAAAATATTTTTTTCTTTTCAGTAATGCAATACGGGAAAGGCAAGTCATGTTATTACAGGTTCCTGACCAAAGGACAACAGTGGATTTGGCTTCAGACTCACTATTATATCACTTACCATCAGTGGAATTCAAGGCCAGAGTTTATTGTTTGTACTCACACTGTAGTAAGGTAAGAATTCTTTTACAGAATTTCTGCATTATAGAAACATCCATAATGATTCTAGAAAGTAATTTTATGTATGATTTGTTAATTTGTTAATTCCCCCTCATTTTTGATACATATTTTCAATTTATTATTAAATTTACTTGTAAGTATTATATAGAAATATAAGTATATAGAGGTTTATAATTCTTCACATAAATTTTATGACTTAGAGCAGTAGTTGTAACTGTCTTTTATATATTAGTCAGTTATGTAAAAGGAGAACTGGAGGAGATAAAGTATACTTCCTATTTATTTATTCATTTCCTTGTAATTTAAGTTCTGTGTAGTTACAGATCATTTGCAGTAGCACATAAACTTTTGACGTACGTAGGAAAATGGAGAAATTTTAATTAAGGTAATATGCTGTAGCTATGTTTTATGTTTCTGTGGTACATAGAAAATGGCCTAGAATTCATGATGAACAAGACACATAACAAACACTGAATGGTTGCACCTCTGCAGTATTTTAAATGAATGATCAAACACTGAAATTCTTTTTTTTCCCCCATTTGTAGTTACGCAGAAGTTAGGGCTGAAAGACGACGAGAACTTGGCATTGAAGAGTCTCTTCCAGAGACAGCTGCTGATAAAGTATGTATCTTACAGTTTTTTTTTAAATTATTTTATTTCTTCACAATGAAAGACAAGACTCAATAATTTACGGGAAAATTATTTTTCAAATATTTCCTTTCCTCACTTGTGACAGTGCTGTAATTATACTTTACTGTTTTTTATATTAAATTTAATTTTTTAAAACTTCATCTGCTTCTAAAAAAGATTTGAAAGGCCTGCTATTTAGTGCTAATTATATGAGAGACATATACGATCTCAGATTTAAATTAACAGTTATTACAATGTGCTAGTCTCTGCCTAGTTTTTTATATGAATTATGAAATGTCATTTATTCCTCAGACATCCTTATCTGGGTAGATAATATCTCTACTTTGAAAATATTAAAACAGAACGTGAAGACTCATGGTTGGGAAGTTACAGTCAGATTTTGAACTTTGGTTTCTCTTATCATTATATTAGGTAGAAGTGTAGTGTATTAGTTACCTTTTGCTGTGTAACAAAACTTAATGATTAAATTAAATAACATACATTTATTATCTCATAGTTTCTGTGAGTCAAGAATCCAGACACAGTTTAACTGGGCCCTCTGGTTCAAAACTGGTCATGAGGCTGCAATCGAGGTGTCAGTAGGGGCCACAGTCACCTCAAGGCTCAACTAGGGCTGAATCTGTTTCTTAGCTTACTCAATGGTTGTTGGAATGATTGAGTTTCTCACTGGCAGTTAGACTGAGGGCCTTGGTTCCTTGCTGGCTGACGGCCAGGTACAATCCTCAGTTCCTTTCCAGGTGGATCTTTCCATCAGAGCAAGTATGCAAGAAAATCTAGGGAGAGAAAAATCCAGCAAGTCAGTCTTTGGTAACCTAATCAGAGAGGTGATGTCTTATCACTTTTGTCTACTCTGTTCATTAGAAGCAAATCACTAGTGTAGGGTAGACCCTTAATCCAATCCCCATTACTATACTAAAGGGGAGGGATTATACAAGGTTGTGAATACTCAGAGGTAGGAATGATTATGAACCAGAAAGTGCCTATAACAGGTATTTTTGATCTGTCGAAAAATAAGTGGAAGGAAAGAATCAAGAATCTATATAAAAAGTGAAATAAAATAGGCAGCATACTAGGGGACAGTATGGGGGGATATCATTCAGTCATTCAACGAACCTTATTAAGTACCTCCCATGCACAGTGAGCGAAACTATCAACAAAATGGAAAGGAACCCCTACTGAATAGGAGAAGATACTTGCAAGTGATATATCCAGTAAGGGGTTAATATATCCAAAATATGTAAAGGATTCGTACTACTCAATAACAAAAAACTGAACAATCTGATGAAAAAATGGGCAGAGGACCTGAATAGACATTTTCCCAAAGAAGGCATATGGATGGCCAGCAGACACATGAAAATATACTCATCATCTCTCTGATCATCTAATCATCAGGGAAATGCAAATCAAAACCACAGCAAGGAATCACCTGATACCTGTCAGAATGGCTGTTTTCAAAAAGACAACAGATAACAAATGTTGGTAAAGATGTGGAGAAAAGGGAACCCTTATGCACTGTTGATGGAATTGTAAGTTGGTGCAGTCACTATGAAAAACAATATGGAGGTTCTTCAAAAATTAAAAATAGCACAGTCTATAAATTCTACTTCTATATATTTACCTGAAGAAAACAAAAACACTAAGTCAAAAAGATTTATGCAACCCTGTGTTCATTGCAGGATTATGACCAAGATATAGAAGCAACCTAAGTGTCCATCAGTAGATGAATGGATAAAGATGTGGTGTGTATGTGTGTGTATGTATATACATACACACAATGAAATACTACTCAGCCATTAAAAAAGAATGAAATCTTGCTATTTGCAACAACATGCATGGGTCTTGAGGGCATTATGCTAAGTGAAATAAATCAGAGAAAGATAAATTATCTCACTTACCTGTGGAATTAAAAAAACAAATGAACAAACAAAACAAAACAGACTCACAGATACAGAGAACAGACTGGTAGTTGCCAGAGGGAGGGGGTTGTGGGGTGGGACAGAATAGGTAAAGGGATTAAGACTTCGAGTTATAAAGTAAATGAGTCACAGGGATGTAATATGTAGCATAAGGAGTATGGTCAGTTATGCTGTAATAACTTTGTATGGGGACAGATGATTACTAGACTTAATGGTAATCACTTTGTAATGTATTTAAATGTTGAATCACTATATTGTACACCTGAAACTAACAATACTGTACATCAGCAATACTTTAGTTAAAAAGTGCCTTTCCAGGAAGTGCTGGATATGGCTCTAGATGCTGAGAATACAGCAGTGAATAACACAAACAAGTTCTCTGCTCTCATGGGCCCACATGAAAGGCTTTTTCCAAAGAGGCCTTGTCTGCTTAGAGGAAGAAGATCTAGTATGTTTTAGTAAAAAGAAATTTTCTGAGAAAAGTGCTTAAATCTAGGATTCCTTGAAATAAGGGTCATTATAGAAACCAAGGTCATATGTATAGACGTTGTTCCTCCTTACTTTCTCTTTTTCCCTCATACCGGTGTCCAGTGCTAGGAAATTCATCTAGCCCTACTTCCCAAATATACTCCAACTATGTCTACTTTCTCACCACGTTTACTGTTACCACCATAGTCTTCCTGGAGTTTAGGGAAGAAGTACACTTGAGATACATTTTTCAGAACTTCAGTGTATGAATGGTTTTAAAGTCATGAATCTAAATTGATCACCAAGAGAATGAGTATAGAGAGAAGATAACCAAGGACTAGGCACCAGGGCACTCCAACATGAAGAGGACAAGGAGACCCAATCACAGGAGACTGAGGGGAAATAGCCAGTGAGGTAGGAATAAAACTAGGAAATTCAGTTGTCCTAGAAGCCAAGAAAAGAAGATGTGTCAGTGAGAAGTGGACAATCAGCTTTGTCAGATCCTGCAAGGTTAAATTAGATGAGCACTGAGAATTGAGCAGAGTCCAACAACATGTATTCATTTATCCATAAGAACAGACCAGGAGGAATAGTAATATGAGGGAAAGCCTGATTAGAGTGGGTTTAGAAGATAATTTTCTGGGACAAGGGGAATTAGAGTGATTTGCTTTTTAAGGTGGGAGAAATAATAGCCTGCTTGTATACTGATGAGAATGGTCTGATGGAGAAAAATTGGTGACAGAGAAAGCAGGAGAAATGCTAGAGCAATTTTCTTGAGTAGGTGAGAGAAGATGGACTCTAGTCCACAAGTGGACAGATTAGGCTTAGCAAGGTAGAGGAGCAGATGATTCAGCTGTAGAAGGGATTGGCAAACTCTGGCCCTTAGGCCGAATCTGGCCATCTGCCTTGTTTCGTAACACCCACAAGCTGCAAGTATGTTTTTTTACGCATTTTTAAGTATTGAAAAAAGTCGAAAGAAAATGTTTTGTGACACATGAAAACTGTATCATCAAATTCCACAGCCACACTCATTTATATGTTGCATATGGCTGCTTTTGTACTACAGCAGTTGGCCTGCAAAGCCTAAAATACTGACCCTCTGACCCTTACAGAAAAGGGTGGTGATCCTTGATCTGTAGTAACATAAAGAAAGGTGGAACATGTGAGTACATATGCTGGTAGGAAGGCTGGTGTAATAGTGGGAGCTGTGGCAATACTCTACTGTGAAATGTGAAGCAGAGTCAGAGATTTGAGAAGAGGGAGGAGTGTTAAATAGTTTTCTACGAGAGTAAGAAGGTGAATGGACAAAGAAATTTTAGTCTGTTTGGCAGGAAGGATTAAGGTCTCATTGAGGTTCTTGGCTATAAAGAAAGAACAGTCACCATGTTGTGTTTCTTCAGCCATGTTAGCTGTGCAGGAACAGATGTGGACTAGGTTAAAAAAAATTGGGGTTAACCAGCATTGAGATTTTTCCCATGGAAGTGTGGTGAAGGGAGATAGAAACAGGGGAGTTGATGGTATACTCAAGAGTGTGGTTGTAATGGTTAACCATGATTTTAGGTTGGGTAAAGAGGGGAGAGAAGACATAAGTGAGAGAGTGATTGTGAAAATGTGGTAGAATCAGTGTATGAATTTGATTCCTATAGGTACCTCATGTAAGTGGAGTCCTACAGTATTTGTCTGTATGTGACAGGTTTATTTCATTTGGCATAACGTCTTCAAGTTTCATTTATGTTACAGCGTGTGTCAGAATTTCCTCTTAAGGGCTGAATAATATCCCACTGTATGTATATACCACATTTTGTTTATCCATTCATTCGTTAATGGACACTTAAGTTGCATCCATCTTTTGGCTGTTGTGAAAATGCTGCTATGAACATGGCTGTACAAATATCTGAATCCCTGCTTTTAATTCTTTTGAGAATACACCCAGAAATGGAATTTCTGGATCATATGGTAATTCTATATTTAATTTTGTGAGGAACTGTTAAGACGCTATTTTTTCATAGTAGCTGTGCTAATTTTACATTCTCGCCAGCACTGCACAAGGGTTCCAGTTTCTCCATGTCCTTGCCAATGCTGATTATTTTCTGGGTTTTTTTTTTTCCTTCTTTTTTTTAATAACAGCCATCTAGATGAATGTGAAGTGTTATTTCTTGGTTTTGATTTGCATTTCCCTATTTATTAGTGACATTAAACATCTTCTTGTGTGTTTATTGGCTGCTTATGTATCTTCTCTGCAGAAATGTCTATGCAGGACCTTCCCATTTTTTAATTCGATTGGGTTTTTTTTTTTTAACTCCTAGCTGTTGAGTGGTAGGAGTCTTTGTATATACTGGATATTAATTCTTTGCCTAATAAATGATTTACAAATGTTTTCTCCCATTCCATGGTGCCTTTCCACTCTGTAGTGTCCTTTGATGCACTTTTGTTGCCTGTGCTTTTTAGTGTCGTATCTAAGAAATCATTGCCCAATCCAGTGTCATAAAGCTTTTCCCCTTTTTTTCTAAAAGTTTTATTTCTTATGTTTAGGTATTTGATCTATTTTGATTTAATTTTTCTATATGATATGAGAGTCCAGCTTCATTCTTTTACATCTTTTGTTTCTTTAAATAGAGAATAAAGCCACAACTTTCTGGCTATAAAAAATAAGTTTTCATTCCTTTTCCTAATACTACACAAGTACCTTTGTCTTGTTTCGGGTAAAAACTGACTTTGGGGAGGAGGAATTAACAAGCAATATTGCTAATTTGGAATCTCCGAACTGAACCCAAGAAAACATTTATTTTACTCTTGTCTCCTTAGAGCCAAGATTCTGGGTCTGATAATCGTATAAATACAGTCAGTCTCAAGGAAGCATTGGAAAGATTTGATCACAGCCCAACTCCTTCTGCTTCCTCCCGGAGTTCAAGAAAATCATCTCACACGGCAGTCTCAGACCCTTCCTGTGAGTACCCTAACTTGAAAGTAGGCTTCCTTTAAAGAAAGTGCTTCTAAATAGTTTGTGTTACTGGTATCAGCATTTTTATCAAATGCAGCTTTCAAATAATAAGTGTTTACATTTCTGAAATACATCCCAGTGAGCAGGAGGTACATTGCTCACATTTAGCAAAGAATTAGAGTTTATAAAGAAGCCTATAAAATACATAGGTAGCAATGTTGGTATAGTTTTTAATCATTCCTCAAAAAGAAGGCAAAACTGTTACAGCAACAGTTCCTTGGTTCTTTAAGTTCACAGAAGTTTTTTGTGTATGTATCTTGTCTTTGTGAGACTTGCATAGTTGTCGTTAAATTGGTAACCTTTAACATTTTTTAAAAAGAGCTTAGCATTTTTATTCTGCAGAGTATTAAAACTATATGTAATAAGGGAAAGGGGGGTTGTTTGAATTACTCAGCATTGTGGGTAGAACATCAAAGAGGTTAAACATACAAGTTCTGAGGTCTTAGGAAAAAAATTTTTCCCTATTATAGCTACTTCACTGTTTTTAATAAGTTATCTTACTGTGGCAAGAATACTTAAAATGAGATCTACTCTTTAAAAATATTAAGCTTACAATACATTATTGCCGACTACAGGCACAGTGCTGTACTGCAGATCTCTAGAGCTTACTCATTGTGCTGAGACTTTTTGCTCAGTGATTAATAATTCCCCCACCCTTGCTAGTTACCATTCTGTTCTTTGATTCAGTGAATCTGACTGTTTCAGATACCTCATGTAATGGAGTCATACAGTACCTGTCTTTCTGTCATTGGCTTATTTCACTTAGCATGATGTCTTCAAGGTTCATCTGTGTTTCATATTGCAGAGTTTCCTTCCTTTTTTAAGTTGAATAGTGTTTCATTGTATGTATACACCACATTTTGTTAATTTATTCATCTGTCGAAGACATTCAGATCATTTCCATATCTTAGCCATTGTGAATAGTACTTCAGTGAACGTTAGAATGTTAATATCTCTTCAAGATGCTCATTTCGATTCTTTTGGATAAATACCCAGAAGTGGGATTGCTGGGTCATATATAGTAGTTCTGTTTTGAATTTTTTGAGAAACCTCCATTCTGTTTTCCATTGGCTGCACGATTTCCCATCCCACCAATGATGTGCAAGGGTTCTAACTTCTCTACATTCCTGCCAACACTGGCCTTTTGATTTTTTGGTAATAGCCATCCTGACAGGTAGGGGTGATATCTTATCGTGGTTTTGATTTGCATTTCCCTGATGATTAGTGACGTTGAGTATTATTTCATATACTGGTTGGCCATCTGTATGTCTTGTATCTATTCAAGTCCTTAGGCCATTTTTTAATTGAGTTATTGGTTTTTTTTTGCTATCGAGTTGTAGGAATAGTAACCATTTTTATACTTAAAGTTTTCCTATTTCGAATATTTTCTTTGTCCTTAAAAAAGAAATAATTAAAATGAATTATCTTACTGTCATAGATTTCATTTTTACTAAATAATTTAGAAAAATAAAAATCATTTTTATTCATTGAAATGCATTTTGAGATTAACTTTTGAAAATTATGTTTTATAAAGTACTAATGGTCTTCCGGTTTTGTTGATTACCCTCAGCAACACCAACAAAGATCCCGACAGATACTAGCACTCCTCCCAGACCGCATTTACCAGCTCATGAAAAGATGACTCAAAGGAGGTCATCATTTAGTAGTCAGGTAAGCTCTTTAGTTGGTACTCTTCTGAATAAAGATCTGTTAAAAGGGGAGAGAAATCATCTAGATCTTCATAAATTCATTTATTTATTGTCCCTTTCTATAAAGTTCAAAACAGTTGACCATCTATAACACTTAAAGATCTTAATTTTTGTGTGAAGTGGTTGTCAAACATATCAGTCCTTTTGATTATTTTTCAAGTAAAGTGTTGGTTTTTTTTTTAATTATGGAAAGCTGGTAATTTAGAGCCATTTTATATCTAATCTCAAATACCAGTCACCTTCAGTACAGTCCAGTCAGCTTTTATTGAGAGCCCATGCAAGGTAATGTGGTAGGTGCTTTGGAAGACAGAAAGAAACATATGGCATAGGCATTTATAGATTAGAGTGGGGGACATGCCTGTACTCAGCTAAAAAAAAAAAGAAAAAAATGAGGCAAATTGTAATTCAGTTATAAAGATACCCGGGGTGATATTTCTGGTGGAAGTACTCATGTATGGAAACAATTGTCACTCTAGTGTTATTTTTTATTTTGCCTCTAGTCTATAAATTCCCAGTCTGTTGGTCAATCATTAACACAGCCAGTGATGTCTCAAGCTGCAAATTTACCAGTTCCACAAGGCATGTCCCAGGTATTTTTTGTTTCTTTGTTTCAGTTGAGTATTTTAAAATTATAAATTGTATTTAATCTAATAAAGATTTTGAAAAATATATACTTGTAGATGAAATACATCTCAACTGTGGGCATTTAAAATATCTTGGGATAGTTTTGATTGTTGATGATGTTGGGGTACCATTGGCCCCTTAACAGGCAAGGGCCAAGGGGGATAATTGTCTTTTAGGATGCACAACAGTTTTGCACAACAAAGGATTATCCTGCTTAACCCCTTTTGAGAAACACTATAGACAGAAAGATATTAAAGATGAAATATGGCTCTTCACTTTGTTCTTCCTTTGGATATTAGAAGAGTTGAGTAATTTTATTCATATATTGATTCATTTGTTCATATATAAGACATTTATTGAGTTTCTTGTGTTAGATACTGCAAGTGCAGGCAGTACAGATAAATCTATATTAAAAGACTTGGTTGCATCTAGAGGGAATGACAGATAACTACAATGCAATGTTACATAGTCTGTGCTCAGTGTGTAAAGGCTAATAGTGAGCATGTTAGATGGACTTTCCATGCAGCCTGAGGAACTGAAGGAGGACCTTCCGGAAGAACTGTTGCTTGGGCTGTGTCCCAAAGGAGGCCTAAATACAGAAACCAGCATGACAAAGGAGGGGTATCACAAAAGTGACACTTCTGATTTTAATTTCACGCAACTTGTAATTTATGACTGTACTCATTCAGTGCTTCAAACACATTAAAAATACTAAGTTGTGGTAAAAATAATCCAAAATTTTCTGGTTTGGGCTTTAAAGATAACAGTATCTTAATTTCAAAAAATGATCGTTAACAGTAGATAGAAACAGTATTTTTCTAAAAATACATGTTATTTAAATTATACATATATAATTATAGCTATTATAAATTATGACACTTGTACAAATATATTGACAATACTATAAATTACCTAAATGTCATAATCTTGACTTCTAACAACATATGATCTTGTTAGGTATTTAAAATAGCACTGTAATATTAGTGACTGGAGTTGCAATAGTTTTTATTAGCAGTGAGTCCTCAAATGCTTTTTATTCTGAAGATTAACAGAATTTTTATGTAAATATTTGACATATTTTCAATATAATTAGTTCATTACTCTGAAGATACTGAATAAGCATTTCTTAACATTATAAAGGAATATTTTAATGAAATAAATATCTACTACTATGTCAGAAATGTTAATAAGTTTTAAGATCTCATATTTCATTCAGTGATAAAGCCAAACACTTTGCCTCTCAGTTCTGTGATTTTATTTCGTATTATTTTGCCTTCTGTGTTTGTTATTTTTCTGTATGTACTTAATAGAAATCCTTTAAGTGGTAATGATGTAGTATTTCCCAAAAAGTATAAATAACTTTAGTTGGCATAAAATATATTTGTATGACATAAATATAACATTTTGAATGATAAAAAATAATGTAAGGCATGATAAGGTAAAGGCACTAAAATCAAGATACTAAATTTGTAAGATTTCTGCACACCTACTGTAATCTGTTGTATGATATGATCTGGTTATTGGCAGTTTCAGAAGTCAGAGTTGTATACTTTGGGAAGTAATGTTCAGTATTCTCAATACAAACTTCTGAGGATAGAGTGAAAAAGCTTTTGGGGGGCATTTTTCACTTTCAGATGCATTTACTATTTTAAGATTAAGACAGATTTCCAATTAAGTTTCTCTTTCTGCTCTTATCCTGTATCCTGTGTGGAATAGTCATGGAAATAATTAAATGGGCCTGTATAGACTTAAGCGGTAAATTATCAAATATGGCTAAGTTTCAAGCAGGAGTAAATAGAAGCTGCTTGTAATTCAGATAAAACATAGAGAAATAAGTAAAATTGAAAACCTTATTTACGTTGAAAGTAGAATAACTGTGCTTTTATTCACTCCCTATTTACAAGTGCTTAGTCTTTTAAAAGCCTAGGTTTTGTACTTGTCTGAGAACAGTTGCAGTGAAAATATGGGTAAAAATGTTATGGTTGGTTATCCGTCAGACTTACGTGACTTTCTAATGACATGCACAAAGAAGGATATTCTAGGGATTCTAGAATTTGATGTGAATAACTAGATATGAGCTACTTTTTCCTTTGTTAAAGGGTAGAAATGAAGTAAAGTAACTTACTTTAGCGAGTGGTAGTGCCACAATATGAGCTCAGGGCTTCTAATGCCAGTGTAATTTATTCATTCTGTGATCAGTCAAGGTTCAGTCAGAAGTTACAAGCCAAACCAGAAATTGTAACAGCGATAATACAGAAAATTATTAACTGGTAACAGGGATTAACTTAAGACAATTCTAAAGAATACAGGGAGAACAGTTGTAGAGAGCAGCCACTAACCGTAAGTGAGAGAGAGAGAGAGTACCTGGGGATGGAACAACTCAGAAGACACCTCCAACTAACTCCTGCCCCTCCAGGCCAGGCTAAGACTCAAATTCCATTGGGACAGGTATGGCTGTAGCCGCTGGATGGTAGACAGATTCACTGAGGTGCCACACCTAGAGCTGAAGAACATGAAGCCACCCGCTGGGGTATCAGTAAAATTTGCTGGGCAGCTGCCCACTGGGGTGCCAGTGAGACTTGCTGGAAAGCCACCTGCTGGAGTGCTGATGACACACATTCTTACTAGGATGCTACCCACTGGCATCAGAGCAAGAAGTAAAAGCACCAGAACCCAGAACCCAGACAGATAAGCACCTCCGTCTGCAGTATTTCCCTCCAGCAGCATCTACTGACGTGATTGTGCCTACTGACAAAGGAGGAATATTAATAGGCTCCAGCTCCAGCTCCAGCTCCAGTATCACAAAGTTGAGCAAAGATGGGTGAATTAGGAACTGAGAGGCAGTACATATAAAACTGGTGTAGCATTCTTAGCTCGTGATATGCTGCTTACATTTCACATTATACAGTTATGAGGAGAAGTGATTTTAAAGTATGTTACACTTTTTCTGTCCATGATACTTCAGTTTCAGTTCTCAGCTCAGTTAGGAGCCATGCAGCATCTGAAAGACCAATTGGAACAACGGACTCGGATGATAGAGGCAAATATTCATCGGCAACAAGAAGAACTAAGAAAAATTCAAGAACAACTTCAAATGGTCCATGGTCAAGGGCTGCAGGTCAGTTATTATTATATTTGAATACAAACAAAGCCTGCTATTCACATTTTGGTTTCTTAAGAAAATGACTTAATTAAAAATGAGATGCAAGAGATACGTGTCATCAATTTAGTTCAGTAAAATACTCATTGGTTACCTATTCAGTATGATTGCTTTTACAGTCTGTAAAAGACAATTCATTCCTAAGAGTGTTGCAATCAATATCATTGTTTCTCCAGATTGGAGTCATCCTTTAGCAGTCTAATATTTAGTAAGCTTAAATCCGTAATATCAAAATAATACTTTATGTGGACTTCTAGGTTCATGCAGCAGGTACAGAATTTATAATCATCAGTTATTTTTAAAATAACACACCAGTAGGTATGATTCAGATTAGTCTTATTGGGTCAGCAAATATAGGGCCACTGTAAAGATACGTCTGTTTGAGAAGATGAGGATTTTGGTAACGGGAAACTTTAAGTGAAAACTACTTGTGTCTAATGCCATGTATTATAAATATGAGTGATGCCAAGCTGCCAGTCCACTGACTTTGAGTAGCACCACGTTAGGGTAATGCTGGCTGATGTAATAATCTCCAACATGTAAAATGTCAAACAAGTGGAAGTTTTGAAATTTAAACACTTTTTCTGACAATTGGAAACATGGTAAGGGTTAGGATGATTAATCGGAAGAATAAATATGAAGTACCACATTTTATGCAGTAATTATTTATTGCTTGTTCTTTCAGAATGACTTGTTACTTGCTTTTTAATCTTAATTTGTAGCTGTTTTTGCTTTTTTTTAAAAAAATGCTTTCATTCTTTTTATTTACGAAGCTCATTTTAATATAATCTTTATTTTTCAAGATGTTTTTACAACAATCAGCCCCTGGTTTGAATTTTGGTTCTGTTCAACTTTCTTCTGGAAATTCATCTAACATCCAGCAACTTGCACCTATAAATATGCAAGGTCAGGTGGTTCAAACTAATCAGATTCAAAGTGGAATGAATACTGGACACATTGGCACAACTCAGCATCTGATACAGCAGCAGACTTTACAGAGTACATCAAGTCAGGTAACATGATCCAGTGCAGTGGGCTTTGGAGTGTTCAGTGACTGAAATGTATGGTGCTGCTTAAACAAAAATAAAGCTGTTATCTTGAACAATGCCGTATTTAAAACTTTAATAGTAGTAATCAGAGACTGTAGAAGTGAGAGTGCTTATTAAAATATTTTGTGCAAAGTTGTTCTTAAATTGTTGAATGTTAAATGCTTTCAATATTTCGACATTTAAAATTTTTTGCTGTTTGCTTAAAATGAACATACAGGCTACTTCTGTATGTTAAAAGAGTTTGACTTGCAAAACAGGCTAACCAGGAAATGTGTTACCATATGTGAAGAATATATTGTTAGGATGTGATTTAATTAACATTCCAGGAAATTTTAGTAATTGGTGTGCATCTGTGAGTATAAATCCAAAGACTTCAAATGAAATATATAAAAATGTCTAATGTCAGTCACTCACTTTGAAGAATTTTTGAAATTCTTCATGTATATTTTATATCATCCCTGTCAAGATCATGCTCCTTTTCTAAAGTCCTATCTTCCAGCAAGATACTGAAGACTAATTTCATTCTCAGTCATTCCTTTGTAGTTAGCTTTCTCCCAGAATAATGTGTCCTGCCATTTCTTTCTCTGTCACGTCAACTATTGACAGAATGTTGAATAGTAGGAGCATACTTCTTGAATACATTTTTTCCAGGTAATCTGTCTGTGAAATCTTCTCTTTTCTAGCAGAGTCAACAGAATGTACTGAGTGGGCACAGTCAACAAACATCTCTTCCCAGTCAGACACAGAGCACTCTTACAGCCCCACTGTATAACACTATGGTGATTTCGCAGCCAGCAGCTGGAAGCATGGTCCAGATTCCATCTAGTATGCCACAGAACAGCGCCCAGAGTGCTGCAGTAACTACGTTCACTCAGGACAGACAGATAAGGTAGTTGTCGTATTTCTTAGTCATTTCAAAGATATAAATAGATTGATTAAAAAACAGTACTTTGATTTTTTAAGACATCATTTTAATTTGTTGCCTACTCTTGAATCTGAAATAGAAATACAGAATGTGTCCATTGTTTAAGGACTTTATAATGAAAAGAGTAACAAGAAATTTTATTTCCTGTCTAAAAATGTACCAACAAATATTGTAGAATCCAAATTTGCAGCACACTGTTATACAAGTTTTACAGAAGGCTTTGTCTGAATCAGTAAAACTTGCTTCAGTACAGATGCTGATGAGTTTTCAGTGTCGTGACAATGGTCAGGGTGTATAACCACCATACTTGTTATAGAGTAAGTATAGCTCACCTTTTGAATTGGTTAAGACTGTACTAAGTGTTGAGAAAATATTATCTCATTTAATTCTTATTTAAAAAATGTATTAAGATCTTTTATTTCTCAGATAAGAAAAAAGTGAGTTTTTAATAGTTTAGTCAAGGACCAATAGCTAGTTAAGAGGGTCAGGGAGGGAATCTGAACTCAAGGCTGGGTGTCTCATTTCAAAGCTGAAATTCTTAGATATATACTACACTAAACTGTGGGCCATTCTTTTGAAAAACTGCCACCTATAAGCTTATTTTAGTGGGAAATCCAAATAGTGAACTTAGAAACAAATATTTTAAAGAAATGCCCTTTTCAAATATTAAAAAGGTGTCTTTCAACAACTGTAGGATTTTTATAGTCTTAAAAGTTCATTTTTAAATACATTTTATTTTTTATGTTTTTGCGTACAATATAAGTAGGCTGCTGCTATAATAAAATCTTGCTGTTGTATTAGACCATGTAATAGATTTTATTAAAATCCTATTAGTAATTTCCAGAGAGTAAGGAAGCTGCAGGATCACAGAAGGACTGAGAGCAGGGAGAAACTCACTGCTTCTCTTTGGAACTCAGTTCCTTCAAGTTAAAAAGTCTAATTTTCAGCTCTGACTTCTTAAAGGAAGTATTATGAATGTGCTCCATAAAAACGTAGAGGGCTGGTTTTAAAGCCTGAGGAAAAAAATCCATTAATGTAGAATGTTGACATGCATTTTAGAGGACACAATTTAGCAATTATTTGTAGGCATCTGTTTTTTAAGAGGGGGAAAAAACATATTTTAGCAAACCTCCGAGTGCCTACTTAGATGAGCATGGCACATTCCTTGTTCCAGGAGAAAGATCAGACTAGTAAAAGCCAAAGAGAGGTAAACAAATCAGTATTATTTGATGTGATAAATACTAAGTCTTTAGAAAGGAAGAAGTAAGCAGTTTTATGGGATGAGGCAAGCAGGTGAAGAGAGGAGTGTGGTCAGGGGAAGTTTCACAGAGGAAATACTGGCCTGAGTCTTTAAAGAGCTTGGCTTTGGGTGTGCATGTGGCGGAGAGTCCAGGGAGGGTGTTCTAGGCAGAGGGAGCAGTATATTCAAAGTTCTCACAGAAGTGAGAGGTAAGGCAAAATAGGTTGCAGAATGTCTTTTGGTGCCAGAAATGAATGAAGTACTCTCATTACAGTTTACCAGTGGGCATTTGGGCAATTCAGACATTAATCTCTTTCCAGATTACAAAGAAATTAGTACTTAGCACTTCTGTGACTAAGCCATATTGTAAATGTTACTTATTTCTTTGGGCTTTCTTTATATGTGCATTTTTTATTCTTTTATATAGATTTTTGCATTAAATAATACATTTGGCCCTGAAGTATATAAAAATACAGTATTTTATTTTCAAAATTTGGCATGGATTCAAAATAGATTTGTGGAACATATAAATAATAAAGTATATGCCTGTGCTCAGTCTAATACAGTTAGGTACGTTTAAACAGTTTGTAATTGTAGTTGTGTCATGCTAAGTCTACAGTAATGTCGTATCTCAATTTTCTCACTGTAATGGCCAATGTTGGAAACTAACTTTGTCTCACAGAAATGGCAGATAGAATTAATATTATTCCCTGAAGAGGCATCATTTTTTTGTTGTTCTTTTATTAAAGAATATGGAAGAAGAAAGGTGGGTGAGAGGCAGTATTAGTGAATTCTAACACAATGTGTACTATGTTGTTAATAAATTTGTAAATTGAGAGTAGTTTTATGTACTGTTAGAATGTCATTTAGTTTTAAATTATGTTTATAAGATACAACTTGCATTGTAAATATCTTCTATAAACCTAGAGTTTTTTTAATTCTGTGACAGCTTTAAGTTTATTTTAATTAGCAATATATCTGACTCCCAAGTATCTAGAAATTTTATAAAAAGAAAAAAGTTGGTATTTTTAACAGGTTTAAAAATTGTTTTATTGTGATGAAGTATACATATTTACAGTGTTAACCATTTTCACATGGCTGTTCATTGGCATAAGTACATTCACACCGTTGTGATGATCACTGCTGTCAATCTCCAGAACTTTTTTCTTCTTCCCAAACTGAAAATCTGTACCCATCAAACAATAACTCCCCCATTTCTCCTCCCCTTAGCTCCTGTAAACCACCATTCTGCTTTCTAAGCACATAAGTCCATGAATTTGACTACTCTAGATACCTCATATAAATGAACTCATACAACGTATGCCTTTTCTGACTGGCTTATTTCACTTGGCGTAATGTCCACAAGGTTCATCCATGTTGTAATGTGTGTCAGAATTTCATTCATGTTTAAGGCTAAATAATATTCCATTGTGTGTATATACCACATTTTATTGACCCATTCATCTTTTGATGGATACCTGTGTTGCATCCATCTTTTGGCTGTTGTGAATGAACATGGGTATACAAATATCTATTTGAGTCCCTGCTTTCAGTTCTTTTGAGTACACACCCAGAAGTGGAATTGCTGGATCATATGGTAGTGTATTTTAAATTCTTTTGAAAAACCACCATTACTGTTTTCCATAGTGGGTGAACTACTTTACATTCCCAGCAGGAGTGCATAAAGATTCTGATTTCTCCACATCCTTGTCAACAGGGCTACTTTCTATTTGTTTGATAATAGCCATCCTAATGGGTGTAAAGTGGTATCACATAGTGTTTTTAATTTGCATTTCCCTAATGATTAGTGATGTTGAGCATCTTTTCATGTGCTTATTGACCATTTGTATATCTTCCTTGAAGAAATGGCATTCAAGACCTGTGGCTGTTTTTAAAATCAGATTGTTTGTTGCTGAGTTGTAAGATTGCTTTATATTTTCTGGTTATTAACCTCTTATCAGATAATATGATTTGCAAATATTTTCTCCCACTCTGTGGGTTGCCCTTCCACTGTGTTGATACTGTCCTTTGATACACAAAATTTTTAATTTTGATGTCTAATTTATCAACTTTTTCTTTTATTGCCTGTGCTTTTAGTGTCATATCTAAGAAATCATTGCCCAGTCCATTGTCATGAAACTTTTCCTTTATGTTTTCTTCTAAAAGTTTCATTATTTTAACGTTTATGTTCAAGTCTTTAGTCCATTTTCAGTTAATTTTTGTATATGGTGTAAAGGTCAAATCTCATTCTTTTGCATGTGAATATCTAAAAAAAAGTTTATATTTTTGTTTGTGATTGTTTCATTTTGCTATATACATTTTTGTTTTACTGGTATCCCAAAGGGGATCTTTAAAAACATTGGGATCTTGAAAAACGTTAAGGGGATCTTAAGAAAACTGGAACTTACAGCTTTTTAAAAACTAAATTGACAGTATCATGGGGATCACCTAAGAGAAATATTCAGCCCACTTCCTTTAATAACGTATACCTTCTGTACTCCTAACTCCCCTTCTCTCTCTTTCCTCTTGACAGATTTTCTCAAGGTCAGCAGCTTGTGACCAAATTAGTAACTGCTCCTGTTGCTTGTGGGGCGGTCATGGTACCCAGTGCTATGCTCATGGGTCAGGTGGTGACTGCCTACCCTACGTTTGCTGCACAGCAGCAGCAGTCACAGAGCTTGTCAGTCACACAGCAGCAGCAGCAGCAGCAGCAGCAACAACAGCAGGGCTCCCAGGAGCAGCAGCTCCCTCCAGTCCAGCAACCATCTCAGGCTCAGCTGACTCAACCACCGCAGCAGTTTTTACAGGTAATTCTCCCCGGGGGGATGCTGTCCCAGGCCCGTTTACTTTTACAAAAATGAAATTAGGGATTAAATGAACAGCTGTGTAAATGATCTGAAGAATCCATAAAAGCTTATTGTACAAGTTAAATTTCTATGAAGACAGAAAGCTTGTGCCATTTGGCTGTTTTTTCTTCCCTTGTTCTGTCTTTGGAAGACTTTTAGCCCTGCCATGGACATACTCAGTTATCTGAACTACTGGGTGAAATAAGTGGCTGCTTCCTGCCCACATCAAGGCAGGTTATGTAGGGCTCTCTTCGGCTGGAGTTTCTGGAATTCACCTTTCTTCTCTTCCTTTCTCTAGCAGCTCAGCAGGATGTGCTCTCTACAGGGCAGAGGTATCAAAACGGATTTTAAAAACAATTAGTATAGATTTCTTGAATATGTGTAAGCACATTTGACTGTCCTTTATGATTGGATTACCGCATTCTGTTGATTCTTATTTTGTGGTTGGCTTTATTCCTTTGATAGTTATGCAAGTTTAAAAAGGTAAAGCTCTAATCTTGTTTTTAGAAACAATGCTCAGTACACATATGTAAACTAAAAAAAAGTGCAGTATATTATATATATATTTACATGCAATATAATGTGTATATGCAAACTGTAATAATTCTACCCAATAAAACTGAAAAAGGGGAAAAATAATTAGTATAGATATTATCATAAGTTATTTTGTTGGATTAAATTTTATAATAACTTTTCAATTGTAAATTAATATCAGAAGAGAAATACTGTGGAGGCACATGTCGTAGTTAAGAAGTTGGACTCCAAAGTCAGTCTGCTCTGAAATTGAGTCACTGCTGCATCCATACTGTGTGACCTTCAGCAGTTTCCTTAATTTGCTGAAATTTAGTTCCCTCATCTACAATATGGAGATGCTAATAATTAATACCTCATGGGTAAAGGGTGCATGTGAATCAGTGAACAGAGTATAAGGCACATAACTAGCTGTCATTTATGACCACTATCTTGCTCAGTGTAATAGACACTCAGATTAACCCAAATGTAGACACAGATCTCATGTAGGTATATCAGACAGGATCTACTTACCTAAAGGATACAGAAGAAGGTCACCTAGATTGGGATCGTCAGCAAGGAAATGAGTAGGACAGATTTCCAGACCTCACTGCCCTCATTGTGGGTACACAGGAGCAGATTATGACATCTGGAAATCCGGTTTTTTTCCCTACTGGTCTGAAACCAGTAGTCTTGAATGTAGGCTAAGCCTAGACTTGTGCTGGATACCATTCCATGTATGCCAGGTACATTATCAGTTTAAAGTTATACAACACATGGTTTGATTAGAAGATTTAGTATTGTACTGTATACCCAGCATAAATACAGAATTACTTTATCACCATTGGTGTTGGTGCAAACATAATTCTTAACTTGGTGATGTGGGAAACTAAAACAGGTTAGTTGCCTAAATATCTCTGAGAGTCATACAGTCCTTTAGGCCTATAGTGCAGCCATTAATGACTAGGTTAGTTATTGTTATAAATGAATTAATGACAAGAATTTATAACAAGTTATAAACTATTATCTAGGGGAAATATATTCAATGAGAACTAAGCAAAAGCTTCGGAAGGGAGAAGGCTTGCCTTAAAATTTCAGTTTTCTGAGTCTTTCAGGGAATGAAAGCCCTTAAAGGAAATGAGCATTCTCTTCTACTTCTTAAAAAACATTCCAAAGACCTGGGACCCTGAAAGAAATTAGGTAGACAGTGCCCTTTAGAAATACACTCAGAGAGAGAAATACATAATTTGGCTTTTCTGGTTATAAAACTCCTGGTTCCAAAACAAAACTCTGTTTTAATCCTGTAAGGCTCCTGAGTATCCTGTGGTCTTCATCTTACAACAGTTTTTCCTAGTAACAAAGAGAAAAAGAAAATTTCTCTAGGTCCTTAGCAAAGGTAAATTTCAAGGATTCCTGTCCTTTTGTGTATTTGTGCAGGCATCCTTCATAGACGTTTGCAAAAATCACCCATCACAGTTTGATTTTAAAACTAGGAATCCTGTCTGAAGTTACGTTTGTCAGTAAATGAGGAGACTGTCATTTAAAAAATCCACCTTCTTTTGACTAGTTTCCTTTATATCTCTAGCAGGAGAAATCAGGTGAAAGAGACGGAGGCTCAGAGCTGACGCTTGCTTGAGGTCACACAGCTAATCAGTGGCAGAGCAGAACTCAAATCCAGGGCTTCTGACTTCAGATCCTGTTTCTGATCTTGTTTTGTTTTTGTTACACCACACTGCTACGTCTGGGACATAAGTCTCTAACTTTGCTCTTTTATGGTACTTTTAAATAATAATATTGATATTTAATCTTCATTAAAAACCTCATGTGGGAGGTACTGTGATTATCCTTATTTTGTAAATGAAGAAACTGAGACCCAGGGAAGTAAATAGCTTGACCAAGTCACAGTCTGGTAAACAGAGCAGCCAGAGTTTGAAACCCAGGCAGTGTATCTCAGGACCCATTCTCTTGGCCACTGAACTGCTGCTCTAACCAACCACAAAGCTTTGCATTGTCTGCTTGACCTCAGAAGGTTCATGTTTCTGTGCTCTTAGCTATGCTTAAATTGTGTCATCTGTTTAGGTTTAGAATTGTCATCTTTAGGACATGTAAAGTAAAAGAATATTTGTGGTTTTTCTCAAGACATAGATTGCTTTCTGTACCATAAAATCACTACCTTAGATTTCTTTAAAAAATGAAATTCCCTCTTTCAAAAAGAGGGAAAGCCTCATAAGCATTTTCCAAAATACTATTTTTAAATAAGAAAGCAAAACCTTTGTACAGATTTTTGTCCCTGTGGAGAGTGGAGAACTTGAGTAAATTTTAATGTAGAAAGTGTAATGGGGGGTAAAGTGGTGTTGTGTGATCCTTTTTTTTTTTAGACTTCTCGGCTGCTTCATGGGAATCCTTCAACTCAGCTCATCCTCTCTGCTGCATTTCCACTGCAGCAGAGCGCGTTCCCTCAGCCGCATCACCAGCAGCACCAGTCTCAGCAGCAGCAGCAGCGGAGTCGGCACAGGACTGACAGTGTGACGGATCCATCCAAGGGTCAGCCGCAGTAGCGCGCGTGCTTCCTCTGTCCTCGAGGGAGGAAAGGGGTGGCCCGCGAAGAGCTGTTCAGATGATCTGAGGATGGGATGGGAAGTTCCAGTGGTTTCATGAGATGCAGTGTTGAGTGGTCTAGTTCCTGGAATTAGTTAGCAGGAAAAATGCTGCCTAGGACTGCAGATAACACATTCAATACCAGCGAGCAAGAGACGGTCATAGGGCCATAGCCAATTCTGACAGTGTTTTTACTTGCCCAGATATTTTTTGGTGGAAAAAAGAGTATATTGCCAAATGTTAAGAAGCTCAGCTATGAAATATGACCTCCAGTGAATCAGAAAGGCACTTACAATGTTGATAACTTTTAGTGGTTCTATGCCTGTTTTCAAGTGTTACAGAGGACACACCACTGCCACGTCAGGGGTTTGCTTACAATGATGCCATGAAGACAGTCCAGTAGAATCAGTAGGTCCCCTTCCCCATCCCCTCTCCCTTTTCAGATAATGATGGAATAGTAATTAATTTTAGAATGTTGTGTGAGTTCAAATTCTCTTTGTACAGATGCTGTAAAAAGAATTTTATGTATATGTCTGGATAAAAGGAGAGAAAGCAAAACATTTTGTATGCTGCATGAAAGCATTATCTCCTATTTAGGTATGAGTACATTTCCTTAGATTCTGATGCCATGTGCAAACTAATACATCCTATGTTTCCTTTTGTTTACAGTATGATAGTGTTCTGTTCACTCTTCCGGGGCACAAGTCTTTTTTTGTTCATACTTTGGCTGTGATGTCACAGTTTGTTCAGTGAGGTATGATGTGCTGCTGGGAATGGATTTTTTTTTCAGGTTAAATTATTTGAAACAGGATGTTCAAGTTACTCAGAAATATCCCTCATTTCATTATTTTTCAATTATGTTTGAAAATAGGATTTGCACTGCTTTATTTTAGATGGTTAGGAGTTTTGATCACGTATTTTGATCTAGTTCATAGTTGGAAATAGTTGTATGAACGGTTTTCAACAAGCCTGAAAGTAATTTCAAGAATGTTTCAGTTATAGGAGTAAAATTTGCACACAAAATATTTTAGGCACTTTTTAACATTCTCACTGGTGGGAATTTTAACTTTTAGGATTTGTTGGAATCTTTATATTATCCTTCACAGTTTCAATGCTTCTTTTAGTCAGAAATGATTCAGGGTTATTTGAGGGGAAAAAACCCATAGTGCCTTGATTTTGATTCAGGTGATAACTCACCATCTTGAACTCATTGTCTGGTTTCAGTAGCAGTTTTGAAACCTTAGTACATTTTTAATAGCATGTGGCTGTCAGTGCCATTATTATGCTCCTAAATTCCTAAGACGACTGCTTTGAGTCTCTCAGATTAGAGTTACAAATAATTTCTAAATAAAAGTTGACATCCTAATGACATTCAAAATTATTAATATGCTTACAAAATTATTTTCCTAAATCAGCATTTTCCTTAAAGTTACATAGTCATTTAAGAATTACCAGTAAATATTTGCTCAGTATGATCTTAAAATCCTACAAAGGAAAAAGAAGGGGTCAGAATTGGCTTTGCCTTCACTGCAGCTCTAGAATATTGTGACTCACATGCTCTATAAACATGAACTAAGATTTCATTGGCAATATCATGGTCTAAAGTTAGTTCAGTTCCAACCAAAATTGCATACATAAAGCATTTTATAGATTTTATGGTACTAATAATTAAATTTATAACTATAGAACAAAGGAAAATAATGAGAAAATACCTTATTAGAATATCAAAAGTTACCACTGAGGAAAGGGAAAACAGCAAGCTGTAATAAATCAAAACTGACCTTAATGGAAAATGTATGACAGAAATGAGGTTGTTAAGCAGAAGAGGTTTGGAACAATGAAAATAACCTAATAGAAGTTGCTAGATAAATTTTGCAGGGGAACTCTCATTCAGTTCTTCAGACTCTTCTGTCCTTAGCCTTGCTGTCATCCTTAAGGGATATACTTCGTCTTTCTGTGGAAAACCATACCTGGCCACACTTAAATTAGAAAATTAATGTTGAAACAGATATAACAACCAAAGAAAGTTGGTACCTACCCTTCTACAAAAGAAGTGTCAATAGATGCCAATCAGTAATTAACATATCAAGGAGCTCCTCTTCTAGCTAAATGATCTTCCAGAAGAGATTTCTTTCTCATGAATATCAAGAATGGTCATCAGAGTACGAGTGGACTTGAGCACACATGCGCACAGACAGCATTGAAGTTGCAGAGAATGGCAACGGTACTTCCTCCCCTTTCAGATTGCCTTTCTTAACCTGACCATGCCACTCTGTATGTATCTGAGTTGTGCCTCATTTGTTTATTGGCAATACGTAGTGCTACAGATTTAGCAAACAAAAGATTATGTTAAGGTTTATCCTCTAAGTCCCATACTTTAAAAGAGAGATGGTGAACCCTGAGTACTGGGTACTCAGGTTAACAAGAGCAAAGCATAAGACAAGCCACAAAGTGAATCTAGACTGTTTGTTCACATTCTCTTCCACCAGTCCCTTCAGGCATTTCCCATCCTCACAAATATTTGGGAAAGAAAATTAGACAAGATTATGCTTTATGATTCCTGTTGTTCTTCACAGCTCATTTTTTTTCCTGCCTAGGAAAATTGATTGCTAAATTTAAAAAAGCAGCTGGCTGCTTTTCTTTTGCTGTCAGAATGAAGTGTGTCAAAAGAGCTAGTAACTGCCTCTCAGCTCCTTTAACTTTGTTTTCCTCCTGCTTTCCTTGAACTTGGATTGCAGCGCTGTCCCTGCTCCCTCCCTGCTCCCTCCCCCATGAATGGAGACTGGAGCATTCTGACTAAGATGCAGTAGTTGCCTGTTCTTCATTCATTTCCGTAGCCAAAGTTGTTCATTAACATCCCAAATCTAAGTCATGGAAAAATACCAAATAGGAACACCTTTCAGCTACTTAAAAATCGTATTTTCCCTCGTCTTTACTCTTATAGATCATTCAGTTTTTCTTAAACACTTTATTTGGGATGGCACTTTTTAGGTAAGAAACTGTTGAAGATAAGGAAAAGCATCAGCTGTTCTGGGACTGCCGTGGCACTGGGTGAGTCAGTACCGTTCTAACCACCACAGGTGAGGGCTGCAAAGGTTGATAAAGTGCTGCTGAGAGTGGTGTCAAACCAGAACTGAGACATTCAAAAGCACTTTGTTGTTTGAGTGAAAATATTGGCAGAAAAGCAAATATGGGGTAGCATTTAGGTAAATACTACAGTTCAGTCCCCCAACTCTGTCCTAAGTTGAGGGGGTAATTTGAGTCCTGTGCTCTGCCGTGTCACTTCATTCTGGTTTGGGAATGTACTAGTAATGAAGGATGCTGGTGACTTTGAATAGTTTGTTATAGAACACTCAGTGCAGAAAAGTGAAAATGTTATTTGAATTCTTCAAGTGCTTTGAGTTGTCAGTCATTGCCTTAAAGCAGTCGGTCTGCTTGCAGTTAGTCAAGGGCACTGAAGCAGTGCAGCTCTGTAAAGAGCGTCGTGTAGAAGGGAGATGAACCCTTGTTCAAGAAGCCTTAGAAAGCGGCCCCTCAAAATAGTACTCTGCCTGCTCTGCATAGACAGGTGAGAATTATTTTAAACTGGATATTACTCAGTGTGTTTTAGAATGTTTCCACTACATTGAGGTAAACTTTTTTTTAAGTGGGATGCAACTAGCATTTTACTTTGATATTGATCATTTCTACTTTTCTTTTCCTGTATTTCTCTGCTAATCAAAAGTTTGTTGACAAACATTTGTATGAAACTCATTCAAGTCTGTAACCTTTCCAATGTCTGTGACCCTGTTCTTAGTCCCTCAGGAGTCAGTGTTGGAAGGTGTAAACACTGGATATTACTATTGCTGAGTGAGTCTAGCCAGGAATAAGCTGATCGGAATTTTTAAATGGAGGAAAAGAAACAGCACAAAGGCACTTGCCGGTTTAGTGGTGATTGGAGAAAGAGCCTTTTGTTTGGGGTGGGTGAGTGTTCTTCTAAAAGGAGCTTCTGAAGTAATTGCAAAGGAAAAGAGTTGACTATTTTTATAGTATATTTAATATATTTGTATATAACTATGAATATAGTAGGAACCCTCCACATGCCTCCCACTTTTCTCATTTACTCCCCTTTTGCCATAGCACTAGCATAGCCTCATCCGCATGGGTAACGTGCCTACCGTCAGCCTACCAAAACATAGTGCTGCTGCTTTCTGAGACAGGTGAGAAGACCCAACTCTCACGCCTGGGGATCCTTTGTATATGAATAGCACACATTTCGCAAACAACACACCACAGTCTGGAAGCATCATTTTGAAATGTAATAAGCACTTTATTGCAATTACTCATTTTGATAAAGTTTATTATCTTATAAATAACCATTTCTAAAGGATCCCCAAATCATCACTTAGGTGAAATTTTTAAATGACACATTTCTGAGAAATGTTTAGATCCAGTGAACCATAGTAGGTTTATGGGAGTGATTTCAAGGTAGCCAAATGAACTTTGACTTCTGTTTTGAATGTGGTGGAGTCGAGAGATTGTAGGTGCCCAGTTCTGTGTAGACACTATTGTAAACCTATCTTGCCTATTGTGTGGACACCGAAAGAGACCAATGAGCCTGTTTATTTTCAGAGGTCTAGGAAAATTGCATCAGTGTGAACAGATGTATAGAACTAACCTAAAAGTGATTGGTAGTAATATTTTAGAATATAATAATTTCAAGAATTATTCTGGGTGTTTTTAATGTGCTCTGAAATGTTGGCATGTCATTTCAGTGTTTCCATTTGAATTGCTCTTGTAATATTTTTGCACAAAAAGGACTGAGAAAGACTACTTTGGTTGAGGAAAAGGAAAAAAAAATTGATCTTATTTTAAGATCTCCTGTGGAAACACTGGGGATGAATTTTGTTGGTATAATTCATTAATTCAGGATTTTAAAACAGTATTGAACAGCTCATAAGAAATTAAGCAAACGTGCATATTGAAAAATTAAAACTTTCTTTCCATGTGACTGTTGCATATTTCCCCATGTCATAATTTAACACTACATTCCTTGTTTTTCTTAAATAAAATAATACTTTGCAGGTTCTGGTTTTGAGTATTTAACAATATTTTGTAAGCTGCCTGGGTTTTCCTAGGGAAATGTTTAGTGAAGTAGGATATAGTTTATGAAAAGACATTATTAAGTGAAATTCCATTACCACCACCAGCAAACACTGAGGTGCTGCATTTAAGTGACAATCAAAATAGTAAGTATTTATGGAAGAATTCAGAAAGTGGTTTTTAAAGAAGCAATTGCTTTGAAAGCAGTTCTCTGGGTTTCTTGAATAAAAATGGCTAAATGTATTTATTTATATTTTTAAGTATCTTTGTGTTCTGTTTTCTCAGAGTGATCTCAGTGTCATGTATTTAATTGTGGTTTTGTTTTGCCTCGTAATCCTTAGAGGACTGGTTCTTCTTACCCGGGGTGCAGTCCCTAGCCCTCGTCATCTGTTTCCCTTCAGGACACAGTGGAGCCCAATCCAGACGCCCCAGTGCTCCCCTCCTACTCTCAACTTAGTTAAGAGAAAGAAAAAGTAAAAGTAACTCCTCTGAAATCTGCTTCGTGTAGCTCCAACCTTTTTCTAGTTTCACTTGCTGCCTTTTCTATTTTATGGGCATTTTTTATGTGATAACTTCCCCAACACAGCCAAAGGCCATTATGACAGAGAAGAACCCAGGCACACGTTGCCTCTGTTTTGCCCATTTGAAAAAATGTTACTGAAACATCATCTAATGGCCATCACTATCATATCCATATTAAAATCCACTTAAAGTCCTTAAACATAGAGGTAGAACAATGTATACACACTGCAAACTCTTCAAAAAATGTGTGCTGTCTTTATATAGTGTAATGTTGCTTGGCCCTTTAAACACAAAGTAAAATCAAACCTCCATACACAGCACTGCCCAATAAAGCAGTGTTTGACCATTTGAAGCCTAGAAATTTGGGGGTACTTCTTGCTGGTCTGCATTGGAACAGAATTCTCCACCTTCGGGCTCCTAGTGTAGCTCTTGAGTCCCACAGGCCAGGTACAGAGCACACTCTAGCTTTTGGGATCCCTTAGAGAATGGTGATTAAAGCACGTCAACCACAAGTTGGATTTAATGATATAAAAAGTGTTTCTTAACTCTGAGAGTTAAATTGAAGATGTGATGTTTTCAAATGTATGCTTTTAAATTTCTGAGGAAACAAACTGTGACATCGCTTTAAAAACGACATTAAGATGTTTTATGATGTGTTTTGAGTTGGCCTCTACTGGTGCAGGTTCACTGCTGGCAATGGTTGTGCCAATACTAAAGAATTAGAATGCAGGAAAAGCTGTATTATCTTCAAGACTGATGTATTACATAGCTAGACAATCAGCATCAAGCAAAAAAAGGGGGGGGGGGCAAGGAAATGCTGTTCTCCTTTACAGATGTCAGCCAGAGGCCAGAGCTATAATTTAGACCATTCTGAAATCTGTTTTATTGCAGTGTGAGCTGGGGGAGGTCCTCAGCCTGCCACTTGCACACTCTATGTAAAGACTGAAGCCCAAAGACAAGTTAAAAATCTGTGCTGTATTGAAACCAGTTAGTGCAAAAAAAGTTTTATCTCTGTGAATTTTTAATTATTAACATCAATTGGTAGTTGGAAAAACATACACCACATCCTTTCTAATGTTCTGTGTGGTTCTTAGTGTGCTACCCTTCACATTGATGTGTCCTTACTGCTTGGTTCTTGGTTTTAAATTAATATTAGATACAGCCTGTCATTCTTCCTTCCGAGGGTGGAGCTATAAATGGCTAACTGATACTGAAAGAAGAATACCTATTTTTCCTAAAGTGAACATTTAATTGAAATCCAAACTGATTTACAAAAATAAGACTGACAGTGTCCAAGTGTTGTCTTTGGCCCAGATCCTAAATTACACGGAAGCACGATGGGATAATGCATGGTTTCAACGGTGCTATATTAGGTTCTCTGATTTTCATGAGCAATGTTTGGAAATCCAATGTTGTGTAAAATGTGGATCATTTTGTTACCAATTTAATATTGCCATTTTCATTTGGTGTTACAATTGGTTACACTTGTTTTTCAAAGCTATCCTTTGAGAAAGAGGTAAAACGTGTTATTAGCCTACCTCCACTCTGGCCTCTTGCTGTATAATCATTTTTCCAGGTTATGATGTGTGTAGTTTTTTAAAACTACAGGTACAATTATAATGCTCTTTCCCGTAGACTCTTGTAATGTATTCAGAACCTAAAATTATAGCAGGAGAGCCAAGCAGTAGCATTGGGTTTTTTTTGTAAATGTAAAAGTGATTAGATTCACACTTTGTTTCCTTATTCAGTTTTAAAAATAAAAAAATACCTCAGTGCTGTTTTCCAGTATCACCTGCATTTCTCAAAAAAATAAAAAACACCTCCTTTATGTGGCACATAACTTGTAAGAATCACATTATTTTGGATTTTAAAGAAAGACTATTAAATATTTTAAAATCACTACAATGACACTTTCCTTTCTTCTCTTCAGCAATGGAGTGTAACTGTATTAGCAGTTTTTACCGTGTAGCTTGGGTCTGCACCGCCGAGTTCTCCGAGTATTTGTCCTGTCACAAGACTGGTGCCTCCGTGAGTTACACTGTTACTTGCTATCATGCTAGTGCTGGGACCAGTCGCCGCCCTGCCGGGTGTGGGCCATGATGGTGCGTACTAGCTACTTTCGAACAAAGAATTACCCTTTTTCACTATTCTTGGAAAAGAAATAATGTTAATCTTTCACTTGTTGTTTGTAATAATCTACAGCAGTACTGAGTATTTAACTACTGAGCATGATGGTGTAATGTGGGGACTTAACCTGAGATTTCTTTGAAGTGTTTATCTTGACGCATGGACATTGTATTTTTCTCCCCTATAATAACACACTTTTTATGGTAGAGAACGCCTTAAAAGTTTCTAAACATGACTTCGTCATCCATATGTGAACTACTGCTTTTTTACCTGACAGCCACATTGGCTCTCTTCCCAGTGGTGGGCAGCTGTCCTCCCCGCACACAGGCACTGCTGCAGGCCGACAGCTGCACTGCGTGCTGGGCGACTGACCCGGCTCTTCAGTCTCATCAAGCTGCAGGTCACTGTGCCTTGTGGACTTTGGCGGTAGCTCAGGACACCTGAATTGCTCTGGGTCTGTTACACCCCACACACAGCACACATGGGAGTTTCTACAGAACTATTGCTCAGGTTTAAAGAGGCTATTGATGGCATTGTTACTGTCTATGGTGACAGAAATCAGGCTGGGAGAAAGCAGTTACGCTGCTTGGACCGAATACAGTCAGTTACGTTTGAACACACTTCAGTGACAGTGATGACTGAAGCTGTGCTGGTCACGTGAAGCAGCCTTACAGTATCCGATTGGGTGTAGAGCCAAACTGCCTGGTTTGACTCCCTGCTCTACCAGGTAGCCTTGGGTGAGTTAACTCCTTTTTTAACTTTGTATTAGTACCCACTACCTCATAGAACTGTGTGAGGGTTAAGACAGTGCTTTAGAACAATGCTTGGCTACTTTTTAAAAATAATCAACTTTAGAAATTCATTTATAAATATTAATATGACTTTGATAAATCAGGATGTCACGAACTGGCATAACACAAGGAAAAACAAGCACTGGTCATACCACTTTTATTTATGTTGTATCTATGTTACATTGTTTATTCAATATAGAAAAAATACGAATACACTCATAGTATTCTGTTTTAATTTGGTAATTCCACATGGTCAAATATTGACTGTTATTATATTGGGTTTCCTACCCAATTAAAAAAAGGAGGAAGAATGGACCTGGCAAACAATTCTTGTTGTCATGTCATTGATATAAATAACAGTGATACATTTCTCTTGCTCTTTAAAAAGAAAAAGAAAAAAAAAAACCTAATTAAAACCAAAGTTGAAACTGCTACCTGAGAAAGGTAAAGGATTTTGGAAACATTTCTGATTAAATCACTGCTTACTGGCTTATGAAAATGTTTTAAAAGATAGAAATTAATTCACTCTTTCCCCCATGAAAAATTTTAAAGGTAAACATCTTAAAACACCTCAGTGATCCAGGAGGAATTTTATATTCCTTAAAAAGGGGCCGGTGCTGAAAGAAAATCAAGTGGCAGACCCCACTGCACAATGGTTCCGTATGTCCCCTGCTCCCCCCTGCCCAAAAAAACTTTAAAAAATAGAGACCATATTAAAACATCATTATGCTGGAGAAAAGAAAAATCCACACTTAGATATCAGGTTTCTTTTAAAAACCCATGTTGCAAATAGAATCAATGATTATTTCTTTTTTTGGACATACATAATACTTTCATTAAGTGGGTCAAACTCACAAATCAATGCTACAAAATACAGTATTTTCCATCACTTTTAGTTATAATATACACCATGTACATAACAAGTTGCCTATCTTAAACTAAATACAAATGAACAATAATAGCTTGTTAAAAACCAGATTCGGGACTTATAAATAGTGCAGAAAATGCAAACGCCAAAAATACAATGCCTCCTATGATTGTCACTGTAAGAGAACAGAAAAAAGTTAAATAAAGCAAAATTCCCCTAAATAAGCTAAGACGTTGCCCTTTATTTTTCTAATCTACTAAACATTAAAAACAAATTTGAAACACTTAAACCTCATTTCCACAGCAAAATATTTAACATGCCCAACTCTGAACAGTTGACTCAGTTTATTTTCCAGCAGTTTTAATAACAATTATATTAAAATGAGAGTGCTGACACACAAAAATAGAACTGTAATTCATCTTAAAACAATTACAAAAACTTTTTCAACAATTTCTGACTAGCGAAGAGACTTTTTATTCCATCTTCTAAGAACTACCAGGATATTTTCAGCAGAATCAGTAAATGTGATCACCTATGATTCCCAATCTTGTAAGAGACATTTCTAAAGCTAAAGAGTTCTCATATTTCCACATGATTGTTTCACCGACTTAAATATGTTGACAAAGAGCTACTATGAATCCAGTAATGTTTTTAGATGATTTGTATTTTATTAACATCTATGCACGTGAAAAACAGTCCCTGTTTACAACAGCAGGACCAATACATGGGACTTCTAAGAGACTGTCATTACAAAGACCAAGTCTACTTCAAAAGACACAAACTCCCTTTTTCTAATCTTTCTTAGTAATTTTAAGAGTTAAATGATACTTTCTTTCTAGTTAAAAAAACAAACAAACAACTTACCAGTTCTGACAGAGATTTTTTGTGCTATCATTCTTCCTCCAATTACTGCCAGCCCGGTGCACAAGCAGTGTCCCACTGTTCCACCCACTGCTACGCCGTAGGGGTCCTAGAGACGAATATGACCAACATTAATCTAAAACCAAAGCTGAAACTGCCAGCAGAGAAAGGTAACTATCAAGCACTGAAGAAGGTCAGCAACAGCAACAAAAGCATAAAACAGTTCTAAGAAAATTCAGGTGTATAATTTACGAAAATTATAATAGCTGCTTGAAGGAATACACTCTAGTTATACCTAAGACTAAAGATAAAAGTAGAAAAAAAATCAGCGTGGAAGATCAAAGCAATCGAATTCGACCTTTCAGCAGTTGTTGAACTTCTTTCACAGGCAACATTCAGCTCAAGTGACGAGCTTCCCGCAGACAACATTTGATATTGTGAAGAAACTAAGCAAGCCTTTACCGTGCAGTCTATGCTTCCTAAGAACAGAGACCCTGCCTCTCTTTTTTAATTTTTAAAATTTTTATACAATTTTTACAGGTTACCTTCTATTCACAGTTATTACAAAACGTTGCCTCTGTTCCCCGTGTTGTATAATACACCCCCGAGCCCGTCTTCCACCCAGCAGTTTGTGCCTCCTGCTCCCCTACCACGGTACTGCCCTCTGCCCGCCTCCCTCACGCCCGCGGCCCCGTGACGGCGAGTTCATTCTCTATACCTGTGAGGCTGCTTTTTTGTTTTATTTGAGACCCTGCCTCTCTTAATGTCCCCTATGTCCTCAGTGCTTTGGTTCAGTGCCAGGACACAGTATTCATTCAGTAAACACTGGCCACCAAAGGAAATGGGAGGCACTCAGATTAGGAAGACCAGTGACAGTTTTCCAGAAAAGCCAGCACTGAAGAGCAGGCCGGAGGCCCCGACTAGGCAGCCGGCCAGCAGGAAGAGACAACTGCACAGCACTTCGGCGCTTCTACAGAACCAGCAAGTCACGAGACAAGGGTCCGCCTAGGCAGGAGGGGCTAGGTCAGCAAGGCCCCTACAAGGTTAGAGTTTAGACTTTAAGACACTGATTGGTTTTTCGCTGGGGAGTGCAGAACAGGTTTATGCTTTAAAAGTCGAGTACAGAGAGCAAACTGGAGGACAAGAAGACTGAAGGCAGGGTGACCGATTGGGAGGCTATTCCAGCAGTCCTGGTGAGACACGACGCTGGCCTGGATTGCCGTGGGAGACTCACGGCACAGAAAAGCAGATGGATTCGAGAGAACTTAAGGAGGCATAACTGATAGACCTTGGTGATAAGTGAATGTAAGCGGTATGAAAGAAAAGCCAGGCATGACACGCGAGTTCCTCACCCACAGTTCCCGGATAAATTATGGCAACACCAATGTGATTAAAAGGGTAGAGGAAGCAGTGGAGAAAGGGGTGGGGATGCCAACAGGAGTTAAAAACGGAGACGTTCAAGAGTCAGTTGAGTTCAATGGTAAAGAAGCTATGGGCTTGAATATAACCCCAGGAGAGGAGGTGCGAAGGCCTGGACAGCACGATCACGAGGACAGCAACACTGAAGGGATGCCAGGAAGGAGACTGAACAGGCGGCCAAGCAGTTGGCCTCCCACGCTGACCACAGCAGGGCCTGCTGGTGGCTGCAGTGAACGCGAAGCACCAAACCAACAGCATCGGTGCGGTCAGGAGCTAGAGTCCAGTGGGTTTAGTAAGCGAGGATGCAGAGCCAACTCCTGTTCCCATCACAGCCAAGCCCTCTGAAACTGGGGGAAGGGGAGCAAGAAGCTCGTATTTGACGAGGAACAACTGAGGAAGGGGTAAAACCTTTTTAGATGAGAAAAGCTTGTGCATGCTAAAATGCTCACAAAATTGGGCTGGAAGAGAGGCAAAGATTTATGCTAAGTGGAGCACGGGGGACTGGCATCCAAATACAGGCAGGAAAGGACCGTGGCTGTGACGGTAGGAGTGAAAGGGCGACGACTTCTGCTCCTCCCGTGCGCGGGAGGCCGGCTGTGCGCGCAGCCTGGGGAAGCAGCCCACGTCCCCGGCTGTGAAGAATGCAGAGTGGGACTACGCGCCCCAAATTCTGTTTGTCTAAAACTAATATCCCATTCTATTTGAAAGTAATACTTGAAAAATCACTGGATTAGATAAAATTAAACGTTTCCTTTAATACAGGATTTCTCAGTCTTTGTTATTTTGTTATGCTCCGTCTTCAAAACGAAGAAACCAGAATATATTATTTGCCAAATTTATTTGACCCTGGAACCTTCTCCCCAACCGTTTTTCTTTCCTTCCTTAGTACCCATCAACATCTCAAAGGACACTAGGGCTGTGAAACCCAACACGGGAACACTAAATGATACTGAAGTCAGGAGTGAAGTTCAGACCACAATGGACTGAACCAGACTACTGCATGCTTTATACAAAAAAATCAGCCCCCGCCCCAATTAGGACTACTAAGGGAACAAACACAGACAACTGCACCTCTGCCCCCGAAGAGCTCATTCCACGTCCTGGGTGCTGACAGTGCGGAAGGGGGCTGACAGTG
The DNA here is from genome assembly GCF_048564905.1 of Vicugna pacos. Classification (NCBI taxonomy): domain Eukaryota; kingdom Metazoa; phylum Chordata; class Mammalia; order Artiodactyla; family Camelidae; genus Vicugna; species Vicugna pacos. The sequence goes on from NC_132988.1 coordinate 83,755,791, forward strand.
CTCACTGGGTCGGGGACCCTGCGTGCATTATCTTGCGTCACCCCAGAACATGCAGGAAGAACCACCGGGAAGCGGGTCGCAGGGAGGGGCTGCAGCCAGAGACTCAAGCCCGGTCAGCACGGCTGGAGCACAGAGGCAACCCGGGGGACCTGAGACTTTCACATGCCACTCTGGCCATTTAGATGACAGGCTTTCGAAAAGTGCGATGACTGCAGCCATGACAGATCACCATGCAGAACCACTGCCACCAGCACAAACTGCCTGCTCTCAAGTTCCAGTCCTGGCAACCTGACTGCCAATCAAGAAGGCTCGAAATCATTAAAAATATAGAGCAAGGCCACTGAAATGACATTTTTAAAAAAACTTTTTTTTTAAAATATGGGAATCAAATGAAAAATTCCTACTTTTTTCAAGATATAGGATTTTTAAGGTTTCTCTGACAAAACAGGCCTTAAACCTGGCCTTCAACTCATGTTTATATTTTAAACTGCAGCCTAATTTATTTTTTTATGATAGATATTTCCTAGGAGTTAAAAAAAATTCAAATCAAGCTTGTTGTCTAAAATCTTACCAGCTGATTAAAAACAATGTAATTTAATAGACATAAATGAGATAAGAAGTAACATCATGGAATTTGACACAACCTTGTAAAATGACTATAACTCAGTAAAAAAAAGTTAAAAACAAAAAGAAGTAACATCAGTTAAGATCAAGAAGAGCTGATAACAACCTGATTTTTAAAATGGGCAAAGAACCTGAATAGACATTTTTTCCAAAGACGACATACAAATGGTCAACAGGTACATGAAAAGATGCTCACCACCACTAATTACCAGAGAAGTGCAAACCAAAACCACAGTGAGATACCACCTCACCTCGGCTAGAATAGCTACCATCAGAAAGACACAAGATAAACAATGGCAAGCACGTGAAGGGAACGCTTGCACACTGCTGGTGGCAATGTAACTGGTGCAGCCACCGTGGACAAACAGTATGGAGGTCACTCAAGAAAGTGAAAACACAACTCCCACGTGGTGCAGCAGCCCCGCTTCTGGAAATGAAACCATCACCTCAAAGAGAGATCTGCACCCCCATGTCCACGGCAGCATTATTCACAATTGCCAAGACGTACAAACAACTTAAGTGTCTGTCCATGGATGAATGGGTAAAGAAGATGTGGTACACAGATACAACGGAATATTCAGCCTTTAAAAAAGGGGAAATCCTGCCATTTGAGACAACATGGATAAACCTAGCATTATGCTAAATGGAATAAGCATAATGAAATAAGCAGGCAGAGAAAGATGAATACTGCATGGCTTCACTCACGTGTGAAATCTTTATTAAAAAAAAAAAGTGAGCTCATAGAAACAGAAAGTAGAATGGGTCAGCGATGTCAGGGCCTGGGGGGCAGGGGGAGAGGGAGAGGTTGGTAAAAGGGTACAAACCTTCAGTTAGATGAATAAAGTCTTAAGAGCCAATATATAAAGTGGTGACTTTTCTTGAGATCCAATGTATAAAATAGTTGTTAATACTGTTGTAAAATTGAAATTTGCTAAGAGGGTAACTTGTGTTCTCACCAAAAAAAAAAAAAGGATAAATAAAAAAGTCTAAAAAAAAAAAAAAAAGCAGCAGCTTCTCCTCCACATCCCCCTCGGCAGCTCTTCACTTGCATGTGTAAAAACTTCACCGTTCCCCTCCAAAGAAATAAAGATAAAACATTTTCTTAGAAAACAGTTATCTTTGAAGAGTGGCATCTGACAACTATGAACAGATGCAGCAGAGAAGGCTGGAAGGCAGACGGCCTGGCTCTAGTCCTTGTCCCTCCTGGCCACCACCCAGCTTACACCCTCGGACAAGCCCCCCTCCCGACCTGCCCCCGGGCCTCAGGTTCTCCGCCTGCAGAGCCAGCCTAGAGCAAGGTGACCTGCGGCCTCTCTAGCCCACCCTCCTAGGACTCAGCGTTGTGGGGCCGACTTAACAAATGTTCTAAGTAACCTTTGTAACACACCAGCATTTCTTTTGCACAAGGAATGGAAGGACCCGAAGATTTCTACTTTTAAAGCTTTAGGTATTTGTTGCCAAATTGGCCTCCAACAATAATATACCAATTTATGTCCTCAACAAGTTCACAAAGGAAAGTTCTGAGAAAAGAAAACTAAGTCACAGCAACTGCCACACCATCGTTTTGGCAAAACTGAAGGGAAAAGGAGTCAAAAGAGAGCCATCTGGCCGATGGCAAAAACTGGAGAGGCTGGTTTTAAAGAGCTGCAGGGTGATTAGATTTAAAACAAACAGTCTAGCACATGAAGTCACCCCACGGCCCACCCTGAGTCTGCCCAGTGTCCCTCTGGAGCAAAGTAGCATTAGTTACACTGAGTTTTAATACAGAAGCAGTCATCTCTCAAGTACCACTCACCTCTCTAGCTGCCAAAACAATTGTAGTCAGCTGAGAGCGATCACCCCATTCTGCTAAGAACGTTAATGTAAGCGCTTGAACAAAGATGGGTGAAATAAAATGCAGCCACTTTTTCTGAGGTATCGTTGTGTTTGTACCCGCTTCAACATCTCCTGGCCCATTTAAGAGTTTGGTGCGTTGGAACTAAATTGAAAAAAAAAATAGCATAAAAGACATTAATCTCAGGAACCAAGTCAGTATAGCACAAAATTACTTAATCTTTCCTTTAAAAGGTGTTTAAATTCTCTGGGAATATCCTGAGGAACTAAAGTTATGTGACCCCAAACTTGGCTTTCGGACCACTGGTCTCACACAGCAGCCAAGTCCTATATTCTCAATTCTTCTGTTTCTCCCCAACAAAATAAATCAAACAATATTTACTGATCACTTGTTATCTTAGATGCTGTGGAAAGAAAATGATAAACTACAGTTCCTCTTTTTCAGGAGCTTATAATTAGTCTAATTAAGGAACTTGATTGCACGTGTTCACTCTTCTCACCACATTCACACTAACCCAGAGTCACACCAGAGCCAGATTAAGAATGGAAACTAAGCAAAATAGCTATTTCTGTGCAGTCCACACGCATCACAGGTGTGCATGACCACTGAAAACCCCTGGACAGTATTTACTCTTAATAGTTGAGTGCCTTTTTGGTCCTGGTACTTAACAGTGCTCTGACTTACTTCTTCATCTTTTTTCTTTAATTCTGCTTGAACTTCTTCTAACTCCTCTTGACCTTCATCCGGACTCATCTTTAAGCCTTCCCGAAGCATTCTAATGCCAAAAATGGCAAATAATGCCGTTGAAACATAGTACGTGTACACCCTGGGGATGACTGTAGTGGCATAGCCAAACAACACTGGAAGAAAATGCAACAGTCTGGTTAATTCGCAGATTACACACCAACAGAAGAATCAGTTACCTTCAGAAATCACAATTTGCCACTGTTTTAAAGGGAAAATGGTTCACATTAGAAGCTAATCTAAAACATAATAACCTTAAAATCTAATTCTTACCCTCCACTAACACTGAACCCTTAGGTCTAGCCAATGACATAGTACAGCTCATCAAAAAATCAGTGGTGTAGTCGAAGATGGCAGGTGTTCCACACGCTCTCACAGAGATCTCCTCTCAGACACCTGCAGCCAGGGGCTGGCCGGCCACATGTCATGCGTGGGAAGTCAACTTTGATGCCCTCTACTGATCCCATGACCTTATAACCCAGAAGCTATACCACTGCCCTATGTGACATTTCTTCATCACAAATCTTTCAGTTACAAACTTCTACAGTGAAGAATCATGACAAGATTCTCATGTGGCATGACAAACTCCGCTCCTCTACAACTATTAAAAATACGTATATCTTAAGAAAGGAAACTAGTAATTCCACATATATAAAGTAACATAACAGACTCAAACTTACTCAGTACAATTCTTCACTATCATTAAATATAGAAGATAACTGTGTAAATTATATATAAAAAACTATACTTGGAACTAAATACAGTACCCAAGCCCCAACTGTGAAACATATTTGCATCAATAATATGAAGTTAGTAATTAAAACTTAAGAACTATGGAAGGTCCAGAGGATATTTCCATATATATATATATATAATACATGTGATTACGTATTACTTCACCAGCTCTTTTCATCAAATGGGCACAACACATAAAAAACTGCCTGAACATCAAATATACAACTGCATAAGTAACCCATTCCCCACTTCATTATATTACAAAATGAAAAAGATTTAAAAAGCATGTTTAGCAATGCAAATCTATGCTTATGTGCATATCCATGTCCAAATTACATATGTGTACGTGTGTATATATGCCCGCACACACACATGATACAGACGTATATTTTCGAGTTCTACTTGAAAAAGCCAAGAAGCAAAGACATCTCAGTAACAATGATGTGCACCCAGACCTTGGTTTCTAATACCATTCCCCTAAAAGGCTCCTAGAGAAATGGCTAATCCCTGGACTAGGCAGAGGACTACAAGATGAACTGCACTGTCGTCTTATACTAGAAAGAAAGGAAGAAGAAAACAAATGACAGCATGTCACAAGGACACAGGGGTCAGCTTGGAGGGACTCCCAGCCACCAAATCCGGGACAATTTAGGGAACAAGATAGTTAAGTAATTAGTTATAAACCACTGAAAAAAGTAGTTCACAAGTTTATACTGACAATAAATAGACAAACCAATGGGAGAGGAGGGAGAAGTCCTTCTCAGAGCAGCATGCCAGGGCTCACTGGTAAATGTGGACAGAGTACTGGAATTAGCCAACATTTTGCAAATGTCACAGTAAAGTTTAGAACATGTAAGAGTCATCAATTGACGCTAAACTCTGGGGAATAGGGTATTTGTATTGTTTTAAAGTGTCTCCTTAAAAACTGCATATTGGCTCCGAGGGAAGAAAAAAGACTGTCTACAAGAGAAACCCTGACCGGGTGATCAAAACTAACATCAGTGAGGGACAAAGGACATCACGTGCTTACAGATGTGAAACTTAAGAATCACCCACGCAGTGTTCTAACCAAGAATGCATAACCTCAGTATAATCGTGAGGAGACATCACACAAACACAAAATGAGGAACAACTCATTAAAAAGAGGTGGGCTGTATCTTAGAAAAATAGTATTATAAATAAGAAAAGGCTATAGAAATATTTCAGAGTAAAAGACTAAAAAGAACTAAATGTACTACCTGACCTAGACTAGATCCTCTACAGGAAGGAGAAAACTGCATTAGAGAATATTATTAGGTCAACTCACAAAATTAAAACATGGATGATAGACTAATGTGTTAATCTGTCTATAAAGATACATGTATATGCACACATTGTATTTCTCTATAGACATACACACTGTGTGCATATGTACAGACATATACCTACAGGTATATAAATTGTGTGTGCACATACATAACTTTATTTAGATATAGATAAAGGGATAGATAGGTCACAAATGCAAAAGCAAATGGGGCAAAATGTTAAAAAAGGTAAATCCAGATAAAAATTTATAAGTGTTCTTACACTATTTTATTCTTGCGACTTTGTAAATTTAAAATATTCTCCATAAAAGGCTTTTAAAATTTTTAAAAGGTAGCAAATCTTTTAAAATCCCCTAAACTTAGTTTTCCTTTTATCTTCAGATAATTTAAAACAACTACTTACTGACATTTACAATCCCATGTTCTCGGCCTTGACATCTCCATAGAGAGCAAAAAAACTCCCTGGCGTTATAACCCTGTCCTTCTTCCCTGGTTACTGTCCCTCAGTTTCCTCTTTCTTTGGAAACCTTTCCTCAGACACTGGAATTCTTTGGCTCTGCGAACCATGAGAGGTTATTTCTCTTTAAGCAAGTGCTTTGTATCAAGTCAGAAATCACTGGCTTATAAGTACTTAAACTGAGAACACTTGGCACAAGAACATTAGTGTGAGGGGAAAAATATGGCCCAGGGATAAAACTGTGGGGAATGTCAATATTTATGGTACAGAAGTTTTTTTTCCAGAGAAGTAAAAATGTAACTAGAAGCAGGGGGCGTCACAGAAGCCAAGAGAAAAGGTGAGAATGCCCATGGCTGTGATCTGAGGGGCTTATGGAAATGAAAACTGAACTCTGTAATTAGGAAGGCTGATTACTGAAGCCTTTACAACAGTGTTAGTGACTTCCAACACTGTATTGAATAGAAGTGGTGAGAGTGGGCATCCTTGTCTTATGCCATATTTTAGTGGAAAGGCTTTCAATTTCTCACCATTGATTATTATGCCGGCTGTAGGTTTGTCATATATAGCTTTTATTATGTTGAGATATATTCCCTCTGTTCCCACTTTGGTGAGAGTTTTTATCATGAATGGGTGTTGAATTTTATCAAATGCTTTTTCTACATCTATTGAGATGATCGTGTGGTTTTTGTCCTTTCTCTTGTTGATGTGGTGTATCACATTAATTGATTTGTGTATGCTGAACCATCCTTGTGTCCCTGGGATGAATCCAACTTAAATACAATGTATGATCTTTTTTATGTGCTGTTGGATTCTGTTTGCTAATATTTTGTTGAGGATTTTTGCATCAATGTTCATCAATGATATTGGCCTATAGTTTTCTTTTTTGGTAGTGTCTTTGTCTGGCTTTGGTATCAGGGTGATGGTGGCTTCATAGAATGAGTTTGGGAGTACTCCCTCCTCTTTGATCTTTTGGAAGAGTCTGAGAAGGACTGGTATGAGCTCTTCTTGGTATGTTGGATAGAATTCCCAAGTGAAGCCATCTGGTCCTGGACTTTTGTTGGCAGGGAGGTTTTTTATTGCTTACTCTATTTCACTTTCAGTGATTGGTTTGTTCAAATGATCTATTTCTTCTTGATTCAGTTTTGGTGGACTGTATGTTTCTAGAAACTTGTCCATTTCTTCTCAGTTGTCCAATTCATTGCAATATAGTTGTTCATAGTATTCTCTTATGGTTTTTTGTATTTCTGTGGTGTTCGTTGTAATTTCTCCATTTCCAATTCTTATTTTATTTGTGTCCTCTCTCTTTTCTTCTTGGTGAGCCTGGCCAGAGGTTTGTCAATTTTGTTTACTTTTTCAAAAAACCAGATCTTGGTTTGCTTGATTTTTCCTTTTTTTTTAATCTTTATTTTATTTATTTCCTCCCTGATTTTTATTATTTCTTTCCTTCCACTGACTTTAGGTCTTATTTATTCTTCTTTTTCTAATTCTTTTAGGTGGTAGGTTAGGTTGTTTATTTGAAATTGTTCTTGTTTTTTGAGGAAGGCCTGTATCACTATGAACTTCCCTCTTAGGATTGCTTTTGCTGCATCCCATAGATTTTGTGTGGCTGTATTTTCATTGTCATTTGTCTCAAGGTATTTTTTAATTTCTTCTTTGATTTCATCTTTGACCCATCAGTTTTTTAGTGGCATGCTGTTTAGTCTATAGTATTGGGAGTCCTAGCCACAGCAATTAGACAAGAAAAAGAACTAAGAGGGATCCAAAGAGAAGAGAAGAGGTAGAGGTAAAAGTGGAAGAGAAGAGGTAAAATTGTCACTATATGTGGATGATATGATACTATATATAGAAAACCCTAAAGGCTCCACAAAAAAAACTACTAGAGTTGATAAAAGAATTCAGCAAGGTCGGAGGATACAACATACAGAAATCAGCAGCATTTATTTACACTGACAATGAAATACCAGAAAAGGAAAGGAAAGAAACAATCCCTTTTAAAATTGCATCCAAAAAACTAAAATACTTGGGAATAAATCTGACCAAGGAAGTGAAAGACTTATACTTGGAGAACTACAAAACACTGACTACGGAAATTAAAGATGACTTAAAGAAATAGAAAGATATCCCATGTTCTTGGATTGGAAGAATTAATATTGTTAAAATGGCCTTAATACACAAAGTAAGCTACAGATTTAGTGTGATCCCTATCAAATTACCCAAGACTTTTTTCAAAGAACTAGAACAAATAATCCTAAAATTTATATGGATTCACAAAAGATCCAGAGTTTCCAAAGCAATACTGAAGAAAAAGAATGAAGTTGGAGGAATAACCCTCCCAGACTTTAGACAATACTACAGAGCTATAGTAATCAAAACAGCTTGGTATTGGCACAAAAACACACATATGGATCAATGGAACAGAACAGAGAGCCCAGAGATAACACCACAAAATTTTGGTCAATTAATCTTTGACAAAGAAGGCAAGAATATACAATGGAGTAAAGATAGTCTCTTCAGCAAATGGTGTTAGGAAAACTGGGCAGCTGCAGTTTTCTGACAAGGGCTTAATTTCTTATTAAGTTGTATGAATTGTTTATTCTGGAAGTTAAGCCCTTGTCAGTCTCATCTTTTGCAAATATTTTCTCCCATTCGATAGGTTGTCTTTTTGTTATGCCTATGGTTTCCTTTGCTGTACAAAAGCTTATAAGTTCAGTTAGGTCTTATTTGTTAATTTTTGCTTTTATTTTTATTGCGTGGGTAGACTGCCCTAGGAGAGCATCACTGAGACTTATGTCAGATAATGCTTTGCCTATATTTTCTTCTAGGTTTATTGTATCTTGTCTTTTGTTTGAAATATAAGAAGCTCACACAATTTAATAAGAAAAAAACAAACAACCCAATCCAAAAATGGGCAGAAGACCTAAAGAAGCAGTTCTTCAATGAAGACATACAAATGGCCAATAGGCTCATGAAAAAATGCTCAATATCACTAATTATAAGAGAAATGCAAACCAAAACTATAATGAAGTAACACCTCACAGCAGTCAGAATGGCCATCATTAAAAAGTCCACAAATGACAAATACTGGAGAGGGTGTGGAGAAAAGGGAACCCTCCTACACTGTTGGTAGGAATGTAGTTTGGTGTAGCCATTATGGAAAACACTGGAGATTCCTTAAAAAAACTAAAAATAGACTCACCATATAACCCAGCAATCCCACTCCTGGGCATATATCCAGAGGGAACCTTAATTCAAAGAGATAACATGCACCCCAATTTTCATAGCAACACTATTTACAATAGCCAGGACATGGAACCAACCTAAATTGACAGATGGCAGAAGACAGATGACTAGATAAAGAAGTTGTGGTATATTTATACAATGGAATACTACTCGGCTATAAAAAATAAAATAAAATAATGCCATTTGCAGCAGCATGGATGGCCCTGGAGATTGTCATTCTAAGTGAAGTAAGCCAGAAAGAGAAAGAAAAATACCATATGAGGCCGCTCATATGCGGAATCTAAAAAAACAAAAAACAAAAACAAAAAACAAAAATACAAAACAGAAACAGACTCATAGACATAGAATACAAACTTGTGGTTGCTAGGGGGAGGGGGCGTGGGAAGGGACTGGGATTTCAAAATGTAGAATAGATAAACAAGACTGTACTGTGTAGCACAGGGAAATATATACAGGATCTCGTGGTGGCTCACAGTGAAAGAGAATGTGACAATGAATATATGTATGTTCATGTATAACTGAAAAATTGTGCTCTACACTGGAATTTGACACAACATTGTAAAATGACAATAACTCAATAAAGAAATGTTTATATAAAAGAAAATTACTGGGTAGGACAGCACAGAAAAAAAAAATCTATTTGCAGAAGTTCCACTTCCCCAGGGACTCTTCCCTAAAACCCCTCGGCCTGCAGACATGCTCGGAGCTGAGGCGGTGTGCGGTTCTCCTTTCTCACGTCCCTTCTTCACGGCTGCCCTCTGCCCACTCTACAGAGATGCCTTTCACCCCCATTCCAGTAGTGCATTTCCCCATGGCAAGGAAAAACAGACATCCTAGAGCACCAAAGAGGGGGTCTGCCAATACCAGTGTCCTCAACCAAGGAACCCCAAACCAGAGAGAAGACTTTGGGTCTTCCCTGTCTTACCTGAGTGTCCAAAAAGGCCATGGCATTAGTGACAATGGCACTGTGGGGGCACTGGAAATAATGGTCACGGGTAAGGAATAAGGTACTTTGGCCTTGGTAGGAATAATTTTTACTTAGCAATCATGCCTCTTTCATCTCCCAACCAGTGTAAACAAATGCATTTTCCCTAAGGCAGGGTCTTGGTACAACAAAGAGAGCATCAGAGAGAAACACTAAATCCCAGGGGCTTACTTTCCCAGGCAGCTCACTCCGAGGTGGGTCCCAGGCCCAGTCCAGCCAGCCAGCCATTTTAGGACAGCCCTGAACAGATGGTTGTCATGCGTATTACAGTCAAAAACCAAGTAAATGCTTTCTGACAGAAAGTAAGCCTTACTTTCTGGTCTACTGTGGAGCAACTGCATGGCAATTAGGTACTGCGGTAGACATCTCCTATAAATTGAATGAGCTAAGTCTGCACCTCCAAGGCTCCAGAAAAAACATTTAAAACATGTGATATGATACAACTTTTAAAATGAAATCATTTATTGGTAAAAGTATGCTGAAGTTAAAAATATTTCAAATTTCTCAATCATTTCTAAATATATCCAGTTACACAAGTTACTTCTAAGTAAAAGACTAACATGTATAAGAACAGTCATTTGATGAATTTCAGAAAAACTTTTTTTGGTATACTGGACGGTTTCCAACTCTGTGCTTTTAACAAAATTGACAGAAGACCTTATTAAGCTGTCAGCGGGTAAATCATTAAAAATCACTTGATGACAGCGCAGTATGTGATTTTAGCACATAACCCAGGAGTTCCACGAACTGAGTGACGTGGCTATAATGTCACTCTTTTTCCTGTCTACTTATTTATAGGGATAAAATTTCTCAGCCCTTCTATCTATTTTTTAAAAAAGAGATCAGAATTGATTCTCAACCTGGCTTCATTCTAGCAATAAGTATCATCCATGAACATATAAACTAATTTTAAAAGAAGAGTTCTATCATCTCATTAAGAGATGCATTTCCAACTTTTAAAAAATGTTTATTTAAATTTGTGATATATTTTGCTTTGCTCAAAGGTGTATTAATAACTACAACTCAATCAGTATAAAAAATGTTAACATTTAGAGACTTAAAGGAAATTTTCAGCATCTTCTAAAATTCAATTTATATGCATATTTTTGCTGCAGATAGATAAGATACTGTGATCCACAAAAGATTTTCAAGCAAAAAACTTATCATTACAGTAAGATTCTATGAGGAAGTAAATGAAAATAAGAATTAAAGGAGAAAAAAAACAATGTAAATTTCCAAATGTTAAAGAAGAATTTATTCATGCTTTTTTTTAAAGGAATGATGCTGGTGGTGACGGTGAAGATCAAACTGCTAGCGGTACTCAGATTCCACTGGGTTGTCTTAAAGGAATAGGCCATGTAGGCCCAAGGCCCGGGGAACATAAGGCGAGTGCCATGTTAGCTTCTGGGCAACTGGCACAGGCCCACTGTGGCCCAGCCAGCAAGGATATACTTTTGACCTTAGAGCTACTCCTACCTCCCCCTGATCCCACTCCTTCATCCACATCTCCCCTGTGCTCCTCCATGGCTGCTCCTACAAAGGAACAAACTCACAAAAAGTGAGATGCTACCTCTCTTGATGACCCTGAATTTTAGTGAGAAATTTTGAAAAAAGCCAAACACAAGAATGCCCGATGGCGCTGCTCAGACATCAGCTCTTCAGAGGGGACAGGCAGGAAGAGATGCTGCTCACGGCGGCAGGATTACCGCGCTGCCCCCGCCTCGCACCAGGCCATCCCCGCTCACAGACCCAACACACTTCTAAACACACAGTTGGTTCTAAATAAATATTTGCTGAATTAATTAGCCATTATTGTAAATAATGTGAAAATATCCGAATAAATGGTTCAGTTGCGCTCGGGGCACAGTTGAGCCCTTTCTGGCGCAGAGCGTTTCTATAAGAGGGAAGAGAACAAACTGGTGGGGAGGCCTGATCCTGTACCAGATGGTTTGCTTATTTTAACTCCATCTAATCTTTCTTACAATTCTGTAAGGACTGTACCAGTATTATCCTGAGTTTACAGGAGACAAAGAGTCACCAGGAGCTTAAATAACTTAGAAAGGCATAATGGAGTAAAAATATAATTATTTTCCAATATCTTATTAGCTTCAAAACTTTTCCCAGTAAATTCCTAATTCTCAAACAGATGACAGTAGGTTTTTTCCTAAAGGAGGATTTGGGGGTCTCAACCCCCCTGCCCCCCGCAAACTGGGCAAGCTCCAGCCCTCACCCTGAAGAAAACTGTCAGAAACCCCTGGATTCAGAACCAGACACAGCTGTCTTTGAATTCCAGCTCAACTGGCCGAGAGCCAGGAGGACTCACTGTCTCTGCTTTCTGTCTATCTGTAACAGGACAGGGGGCCTGACTGAGGCAGGCCTGCAGCGTCACACACAGATGGTGCTCAGCAAATAGCAGCCACGTGACCAGCTCCTGTCTGCACAGTGAGGCAGCGGTAGAGGCCGGATTCAGCCCCAGGCCCAAGACGTCAGAGTTCATGCCTTTCCTGTGCACCCCAACCCACCCCCAACAGCAGCTCCCCGCCCCTAAATAGAATGCAGAGAAAGGACTCAGAATCCAAAGACAAGCCAGTTCAGGAACGATTCCGGAATGCTAACAAGAAAGAAGTAACACTGGTAAAGTGGAAATTCTGCAAAGGAAAGCAGTGGCCCCCACACTTACAGACTTGAAATTGCCCACAATGAACTCAACCATCTAGTGGGGGAATCGGTTCGTGCGGGCGAGGCTGGTGGGAAGACAAATGTGTCAAACACGAATGACGGGTGAGGTAGTGTTTAGTCTATCTTGAAAGACTGTTAAAAATGTATGATGTCTGAAATTTCTCTGATTTTGGAATTTCTTTTCGGTTTGCAAATATGATATGAATTGAAATATTTTGTAATAAATGTTAAAACACAAGACAAACATTTCAAAAGAAAAGAATACCAACCATAATAATTTTACACAATATACCAAATATTAGGTCTCTGCAACTCCTTAAACTTAAGATGAAAAGTGAGTGGAGGTACACAGTTTTTCAAGCTCATTTTAGAGACACAAAGAAGAGGTTTGAAGACCACTGATACAACCCATTCTTTCAAACAGTTCGGGTGAGAGGAGCTGTCCCTACCAGCAGCCAGAGGGAGGTGGCCTGGCGTCAGGACAGGACAGCCTGATGCCACTCACAGCTGAGGGAAAGGAGCTGACTGCAGAGAAGGGGCAGGGGGACTGGAGGAGCCAGCTTCCCAGGAGGGACAGGCAGAGAGGGGGCAGCCTTCGAGTTATCCTCAAGGCTCCAAGTTTCAAAAATAAATTCTCTGATATTATTCAAACTCATTCCCAACAAGTGACTTTGCCCTACTTTTCCAACCTTCCCCACTTTTCCTATTTCCTAGAATCAAAATTTGCTTTTGAAGAGAAAATTGCTTTTGTTATGAGATATGAGTAATGCTAATACTAATAACCAAAATGTAAAAAGTAGTCAAATTATTTTATTCAGTAAAATACTCATTATAATATGTTTAAAAAGACGAACTTTTACAAGCATTCAAGCAGCCAGAAATAGAACTTGTTCTGTACTTTAAAACTGTGTTTCACCAGAAACCTAAGGCAGGCTGGGGGGGGGGGGGGGGAATGGCTGAGCACGTGAAATATAAAGAAATCATTTTAATACAAACCACAACCCCATGAGGCAGCTAGATATTATCTCCAGTTTACAGACGGAAACTGAAGCTCAAAGAGGTTAAGTAACTTATTATGAGGTTAATACATGGCATAATCAGACTCCAATCCAAGTCTGACTCAGGAAAACTAACTATTTTCAACCCAACCATGTGGTTAACAGCAGCTTTTGAATCAGAGACTAAATAAACTATGTTTAATTATTCAGCAATAAGTTTACTTTCTCATGGTCTTAATTCTTTGAAAAATTGAAGCCTACAATAATAGGAACTCAAATAGTAACAGACTGGGAATCTAAGAATGTTTCATTCTTTTACTGTAATGAGCAAGAATAGCTTAATAGAGCACAATACACTGAACGCGACTCTTCATTATTAAAAAAGTCCTTCAACAGGAAATATGCAACTCTCTGTGGCTGCTTGAGTCCTATTTCTAAGCTATCAGATGTAAATAAACCTATCTGGACTTAAAAAGAAAAAAAAAAAGCAAGGATATCCACAGCAAAAGGATAAAAAAAATAGTGAATAAATGAGGTGTATGTATCTTGACTGAATAGCTGAAAATTTAATTTTACAAGTGCAATATGATATTTAAGAATTTATGTACTAAAAATATTTTCTGTGGACTAAATTCTGGAACACAAACTAAATTCCACCATAACCAGTTGAATGATTCAGTCACTTCAATGCCACACACCATACTTTCTCTAATTCAGTAAACTCATTAGGAGGAAAAAGCACACTCACCTGATAAGCATGTCATCAGGCCCAAGGCAAGCATGGCACCGGCCAACACCGTCAACCGGTTATAGCGCATCGCCATGATGGCTGCTATAAAAAATGTCTTATCGCCCAGTTCAGACACAATGATAACTGATATGGCAGCCACAAATGCATGGATAAATCCCAAATTCGTTTGGGTAGCTGGATCTTCTTTATTGGTGAGAACCGGAGCAGCTGGTGTAAATCCTTTCTGGAAGAAAAAAAAAAAAATATCAGCTATTTTTTTTAAAAGTCATTATTTTAAATTAATTTATTTTGTATGCGAATTAAGATTGTTTTCCTGTCATCATCATTAGGCTTATTTATTGTCTAATATCTTTGAAAGCCATTGGTAACGACAGCAACCTCCGATTGATGGCTGCTACGGCAGGGATTCTACAGAGCTAAAATTCTAAGTACAATTCTATGGAACTTAAAAAAAAAATAGAGACCACTTATATCCACACATTAAAATTACCTTGGTTTCTAAGTATTTGTAGGTTGAGATTTAGTTCTTAACTATGTCTCATTCAAGTTTTTATTCATAACTTGGACATAAGACCAAGGCATGCTTATCAAACATCCAAATAGCAGGAAACTGAGAGAAATTTCATTAACATTTTAGAGAACAGAGGATCCAGAAAGCTCTCAACAGGCTAGAGCAAGAGTTGGCTCTAGCTAAGATGATGTCTAATATAGCAGGATATGTGGATGGTCCTAAAGTCTAAAACTAACCAAGGGTGTAAAATGGCCTAATAAAAGTACAGGCCAGAGTCTTGGCTGGTGTTAAGGTCATTCTGAGTTGAAAACATGACAAAGCTCCAAACAGGGAGCAGGCACTTTAAGCCCTTCAAAGAGTTAGTGACAAGCCCATCTTCTATGCTGCTCAGCTCTTACTCAAAGTTCTGTACTGGTTCTGAGGCACCACCTATCAAGAAGGCACTGCCCTCTGAAGATCATCCCAGATGGAAGAGACTTTACAACCAGGATTGGCAGGCTTCTGCTGAGGCTAAGTCCAGCTGAGAATGACTTGTACATTTTTAAGGGGTTGCAAAAAAAGAACAAGAGAAAGAGGGAGGGAGGGAAGGGAAGGAAAATTATGCAACAAAAACCTTAAGCAGCCTGCAAATATGTGGCCAAACCTAAAATATTTATTATCTGGCCCATTACAAAAAGAAACTTGCCAAACTCATGCTCTAAAACAATCACAGAAGGCACCGGGAAGGACCGGATGCCTCTGTTCCAGTAACTGTGAAAGTCTGTATGAGTCTGTATGGTCCCAAGAGGGAGACGTAAAAAGCTCTAGATTGTAGCTTAACACAAAGAAAAGATTTCTACCAGATGAGTCTTGGAAGCTGAGGTGGACTGCTAGAGAAAGTGGTAAACTCCCTGGGCAGAGACCCAGAGAAAAGAACCACTACCTACAGGAAATGTGCTCATCAGTGGTCCCAAACCAGGGCGGCTATGTCTCCCAGCAGACTTCTGGCAATGTCCAGAGACATTCTGGTTGTCACAGCTGAAGGGGAACTAATGGCGTCAAGAAAGTAGTGGCCAGAGATGCTGCTACAGACAGGACATGATTCACAGAACAATTCCCACACAAGAAAGAATGATCTAATTTGAAATATCAGTAGTGCCCAGGGGCAGAGGCGCTGCACTAAAGAAATCACTTCTAAAGGTCTCTTCCAATCCCAGCTGCCTATCCTTAATTATTTTTTAAAGCCTATGAATCTCTAGAAGCCTAAGAGATAAAAAAGAAAAATCAACAACAAAAAAAACCAAGACCGCATGTGAGCTGACAGAGTATAAACAGAACTTCTTTCACTTACAAAGGCCCCAGTCAGAAATAAGATTAAAATCCTAAAGTTTTAGTATGCGTGCCATTCCTTAACACGTGACATAAACTGGACTCCCAAATTACACAGTGAAGATCAGAAACCTTTAAGCATTACTCAGACGAGACTCCTGTGCTAAAAATTGGGGAAATTTAGAAATTAACCATTTTAGAAAACATTTGGGGATAGGGCTAAATCAAATGGGCAGCCTTGGAAGCCAGCTCTTGATGAAGCAAGTACCATTTTAAGGGATTCTAGCTTTCTCATCATTAGCATTTTAATCCCAACTATGCTGGTCTTCCTTTAAAAATGAGCTTCCTTCCTCTTCCAATACCCTATGAGCTTTAAGTATGGTTAAAAAAAATAAATAAGCGTTTTAATTCAGTTTTCACCACTACAACATTTTCATCTTGGATATACCTTTTGTATGAAGAAATTTCATTGCAAAATATTTCGGACCTGAAATCCAAGAAAAATTTTAGGAATAAATACTCACCATTTACAACCAATTAGCTGCAAGCTCAAAAAAATGTTTATTTTAAAAAACAAACACAATAGCGATCAAAACCACAAATTCCCGTGGTTTTACAATTCCCAGCCATAAAACCTTGGCCACATTACTTAGCCTCCCTGTTCCTCTGTGAAATGAGGAGGATAAAATAAAACTTGCCTCTTAGACACAAAGCAAAACAAAAAATGTGGATTCTTAAAAACTTTCAAAAAAAATCAACTTACAGCTTTTGTTACATATTAATCTGGCCCTCAATAGACACCATTTTGATTTTGGAGAGCAGTGGTAAAGAGCCACCAGCCATGGTATGGTAAGAACTAAAAAGTACCAGGGTATTATGGAGACAGATTTTTAAAACTTAAAATATTATTAAATGGGGGCAGAAAATAATCAATTACCATTCAATCATTTGTTGTCAACTGCCCAAGTGTTTACTATATGCAAGGACCATCTCCTTTTTCTAATTCACCTTTAGAGTGACAGAGTGGAGCGGTTTAATAGGTGGGCTCTGGAATCAAACTGCCAGGGTTCATGGCTAAGGCATTACTAGTTCCTGTATGACCTTGGGCCAGTAAGTTTCCCTCTCTGTGCCTCAAGTTTCATCCGTAAGATGAGGGATAGCTATACCCTGGGGGCTTGTTTTGAGAATTAAATGAGTTACTACACATAAGCCCTTAAAACAGCACACCACAACATGACCAGGCTAGTCTTCCAAAAATTAATTTCATCACATTACTTCACTGTGTAAGAAACTGTAATGACCTTCTTATGCCTAGGATATAAAATGCAAATACTGGTTAACTACCAACATCTGCTATCTAATCACATACCAATTACCCAAATGCACCTTACACTCCATAACGAAGGATGAGCCAGAGCAGCACTGTCCAACAGAAAATAATGCAAGCCACATAAGGTAATTTTGAAATTGCTGGTAGCCACATATTAAAAACACATAAAATTATTTTTAATATTATTTTATTTAACCCAACATATCCAAAATACCACCCTAGGAATATTTTGTAAGTGAGCAGTGAGATACTTAACACTTTTTTTTCCTACCAAGTCTTCAGACTCCAGTGTATCCCTACTCCCTGCACACACCTCACGCAACCTCAGCGTGGACTGGCCCCACATGCTCCAGCGCCCGAGAACCGCCACACGGCTCGGGGCTGTGGTCCAGGGCAGGGCAGCCCAAGAGCATGTCAAGCTCTCGGTAACCACAAGCCTTCAGTCATGCAGTCGCCTTCCCTTCCTACTTTCTTTTCAGTATCCTATTCATCCAGATTTCTCAAGATTCAACTTACGTAGAACCTCTTGGGCAAGCCCTCTCCCAACAGCTCCAGCCCCTTAATGAGCCCACTCCCCTCAAACTGAACGCAGACCGTGGCAGGTACCTGGTAGGCACATGACTGAAATAAAACCTGAGCCAGGAACACTCAGGGAGTTAACTGTACTAGAAACACGTATAAATGTAATGTTAACATTTGCAACAATAAAAAGAGACAAAAGTGACTGAGTGTCCATCAACAGGGAACTGGTTACATAAATGGCAGCTCCATATATTAGAATATCATGGGGCTAAAATTAAGATTGTTTTATATATACTAATTAGAAAAAAAACACTAAGATTTTTTAAGTTGAAAAAGGTATGTCTTATGTATACAGTCATGGTAGGTGTGTGGAGGAGTAGAGATTTGGGTAAGCATATAAAGTCCATACGCAGTTGTTAATGTACTGGAAACCTCAGGAAACGGTGTCTGTTTCCAGGGAAGGAGCCAAGATGACTACAACAGGGGTCAGCAAACTTTTAAGAAAAAGGGCCATAAAGTCTCTTTGTTCATTACCCAACTCTGATGCTACAGCCTGAGAGCAGCCATAGGTAATAATACTTAAATGAACAGGCATGGCTCTGTTACAACAAAACGCTGTTTACAAAGACAGGCAGTCAGTGGTAAACTATCATTTGCTGACCGCTGAGCTAGAATACAAGCACTTTTCATTCTGCACTCTTCTTCACCTTTTGGATTTTTTTACCGGGCACATGATTAGAGATACCTGTTATGCCCCACTTCAAAAACTTCTTGACCCAATCTCTTACTCTAGATACAGAGGACCAGTTGCTTATAGGTTGTAACTGACTTCAGGCAGGTCCAACCAGAAGGGAAGTGCTCTGAAGGTACTGATTCACTACCCAGCAGTATGGAGGAGTTAAGCCCTGTGGGGCAACCTTTCACTGTGGGGCAGTCAGTTCTGAGGTTCATTTCAGAAGGCTCTTCGAAAGACTCAGCAGGATTCGTCCTCATCACTCATGGAGTGGCTAACTTGAAAATGCACTGGGTACATGCACTTATCCTCTTCCCTGGACTGACAATTTGAAAGAAAACAGGCATAGTCTAAGATCAGGGAGTAAATTATCAGAATAGTTGGGGTGAGATAAAGAAAGATAAATTGGGCCCAGACTGAAAATCCAGTATGTTTATGAACTAGCTTAGGGGTAAGCAAGAAGCCCTTTAAAGTTTTTGAGTAGAAGACACAGACATGATTAAGGAGGCACTCTGACTAATAGATCAGGACGGCAAGTAGAGAACACCAGCCACCGGACTGATGAATTAGGAGGCCTGCCACACAAGACCAATGTTGAGGATAAAATAAAGGAAAACATTCTGCACACAATGGAAAAGAAAAATTAACAGAACTTTTCAAAGGGGAAGAATCAAAGATGATATTCATATTCCAAGGCATATAAAGAGGAATAAAAATAGGAGTGTGGCTTTAGACACATTCAATTTGAGGATAAAAAGCATTTCAAATAAAGGTTTCCAAGAGGACATCAGAAATGAGACACCTGAGGTTAGGCCAACCCAGCCTCAGATATGTATTTGGTTACTGGTAGCCTGACTTTATCAGCTGGAGCTCTGCAAGATTAGTTTTCCAAGGGAAAAGACAGAGATTACACTGAAAAACATGAAATTCAGAGAATGTCTGTATTTAGGGAAGGGGTTGGGTGGGGAAAAGGAGAAAAGAAAATTGTCTTAGATATTTAGAGAGCCAGGCAGGAGAACATCACAGATGGTCAAGTTAGGGGCAATCACCATTTCACTGAGCTACTAAATGCCAGGTGTTTCCATATACATTGCTTTATTTGATACTCAAAAACCTTAAGAACTGTTATCCCAACTGCACACAAGAGGAGACTCTGAGGACCAATAGGGTTAAATAGTTTCCTCAAGTTCATACAAAATGAGATGGTGTAGGACTCTTAAAAAGTGGAGAGTTAACAGTGTCAAACAAGAACTGGAAAAGACCCCTGGATTTAGCCATTAGGTAGGTTACAGGTATCCTTCAAAAATGACCTTTCAATAAAGACAGGGGCTCATGCCAGATAACATAAGACTAAAGCAAAGTGAAAAAGCAGCTAATTGCCTAGTTAGAGATGTGGTTTATAAAACTGAAAAATAGAATGCAGTCAAGGAGAGCTAAGTCAATGGCCTTTTCCCCCTCCAAACTGAAGAAACCTGAGGGCACAGGCACCAAAGAAAAGGAGAGAATAAAGATACTGAGGAAGGAAAGTACTGGAGGTCAGAGGAGAACAGGCACATGGACACAGAGAGGGATGGAAACGATGACAGTTTTGTCCGATACATGAAGGCAGAAAGTACTGGCAGAGAAGCAAACACTTAGATTAGTACAGGAGGGTCAGATGCAGTGACTGTAATTCCAGTTTTGGCATTCCACTGTTCAATTACACAGTGTTACAGAAAGTGAGGAAATACAGTGTTTTCCTTAGTACGAAGGCCACTCTTTCAGCACTTTATTTTGGGTCTGAAACCCAAAGTATTTACATCTTGAGAGTAGGGTCAACAACTTATAATTAAAAAAAAAAAAACCTTCCTGAATAAAACTCTTCTTTAAAGTTAAAATTAGCTCCAAATTGAAAAATGTTGAAAAAACTCCCTCATTTAGAGAGTAGCCCTTTATTCTTCCATGATCTTCAGGAGAAGAAAGAAAATGACAATTAACAATGAAAAAAATCATTCCTATTCTAGTTGTAGAGTTTAAACGAACACATATGCGACTGTATTGAAATTGACACACATACCTGCATCAGAACTTCCATCTACACATGAGGAAACCAGAGAAGATGAAGATGCGTTCTTTGAAACAAAATCTACAGCCTGCTACCAAAAAAAAAAAAAAAGACTAAAGTCCCTGCAAAAAAAAAGCGAAGTCCCTTAACAAAAGTTACGATACAAGAGGTGAGATTATTTGAAGATAAAGGAGTCACAGGAAAACGCTTAGAATTGGCTTAGAACTGTCTCCTTGCCATTACTTTACTGTACGAAGTCAGAAAAACCTTTCTCAGAAGTTGGAAAAATGTGCCCAAGAATACATGTGTAACTTAAACAATGACACTATGGATAAACTTCGTTTTAAGAGACTGCATTAAAATAAAAAACTAAAATTGTACTTCATTATAAATTTTCACTCATATCTTTTACTTGTAGATGGTTTAGTTTGTTGCTTTTAAAATAATATTTTATTTTTATGAATGTTATTTGTTAATTTATATTCAAATATATATAACATTTTTATTTTAATGAATGTTTAACAGCTTTGTTTCTGAGAATGTTACTGTTTTGTAATGTATTCATACATTTTGACATCTGAAATGTATTGTGTATTTAGTTTCACTGATTTTTATTTGTGATGAATCGCTTTGCTGGTAGGACACCAACAAATAAATGCAGTAACATCATGATCATTTCATTCTGACATAGCAACCCTCAGTAAGACGAATCTTCACACCTGACGGCCTCAGTCTCAGCCATAAAGAGCCTTGAACTAGGAGTTTGGATTGGATGGAGCAGGACTGCAACTTAATAAAAATGGGAAAATGATTAAAATATGGTGTGGAAAGCTTCTGTGTTAAAAGATAATACATGAAAGAAATGCCAAGAAACAGTAAAGGAGAAATACAGTAAGGAGAATCGGTACTGGGTCAGGTGGTAGGCTGCTGTGGCTTTATCAACAGTGTTACACAACTGCGGTCCTTTGGCCTTCCAGAACACGCGGCAAATTATAAATTACTTTTATTAAATCCATCTGACCTCCCAGAATACGCAGCAAATTATAAATTACCTTTATTAAATCCATCTGACTTCCCCCAACTAAAGGGACTGAATGCTTCTTGTATTACATATTCTGCCCAGGGAAGGAAGAAAATAACTGAGTACGTCACTAGAAGCATAAACTGCATAAATGAAAGGGTCCCAGTGATCCACAGTGCTTTTTTCATGGTTTTAATTTTAACTATAACTTCAGAGTAAACTCCCCAAACTTTTTTTTATCTGATTATAGAGGAAAAAAAAATCAATGTAGAAAACCTTATTAGAAGTTCAGTAATCTTGCCTCAACGCACCCTATAAGATGCAGCTACATTTTTATAATACATCTTACATTTAAATGCCTACCAGTAACAGAGAGATTTTCCCCTCTCCATTTTCAGAAGTCCACACTCACTGGCATGAAAGGGTAAGGTTAAATATCCTACCCCTTTAAAAGATCTGCTGCCTGTAGTTGCAAAGCTAAAGAGTTAAAGAGTTGAAACTTTCAGATATTCGGCTATGCTGAACCCTTGCTTTCGTGAATGACTATTAAATTAGGAACTCTGACCACATCTTAACTTTCATTAAGTGGACAAAAAAAGCAAATGATATTTATATTAGTTTAGAAAACGTAAAAAAAAATCTCTTCCAATATACTGCAGTACAGTAGGCAAAGGGGAAAAAAAAACCACTTGATCCGTAACAAAAGTTATGTGAAATACCAAGACAGTAAAGACAAAAATCGTATTACACTGTGCCTTCCCTTTCCCTTCACATCCCCAATTTTAAAGACAAGGATCCTTAAGACACTTACATACGGTCCCTGGACACTGCTGCCTTTATTTTACATGGCTGTATTTTTCCTAGCAGTGTAAAAGGGTATTAATAGCCATACCTACCACTATTTTTATCTCAAAAATCACTATCTGACTAAAACTTTAATGCAAAGCCTGGAAAGTTACATAACCCCAAATAGTTATAGCTTTAAATAAATTTCTGATAATGAGTTAAATGACAGCAGGCTAAACGACGAACACTAAGAATGAGTTTCATGAATCAGCATGTCAGTTCAATTTCAGAAGTGGAAATGGCGAGCCGGGTCCGCGGAGCCCAGGAGTGACAGGCAGGAGAGAGAAATCACTTTCAGCCAGGAAATTTTAGGAAGCCTTCACAGAGAGGCGATATCGGATGGTTCTTGAAAGGTGGGAAAAGTTCTGACCAGTAGGCTTCAAGCTCACTAAAACTCTTTTATTTAGAAAGGGCTTTTGTTGGAGAGAGAGAGCACATGGCAAGTCTGAGTACAGCATATGAGTGAGCAAGGGAGTGGTGGCTAACAGCCTGGAGGTGTTGACTGGAGCCAGATCACCAACAAACGTGCACATC
This sequence comes from Vicugna pacos, assembly GCF_048564905.1. NCBI lineage: Eukaryota > Metazoa > Chordata > Mammalia > Artiodactyla > Camelidae > Vicugna > Vicugna pacos. The sequence goes on from NC_132988.1 coordinate 83,778,991, forward strand.
CTGCTGAAGAGGCTGGGCTGAAATCAGCGTGCGGGGCAACTCGCTGGAGGTTTCTGAGAGAGAAAACGGAATTCAATGTTCAGGAGGATTCGTTAGATGGGGACAGGCTGAATGTAGCCTGGGGTGGAAATGGGAGGTTTGAGCTCCTATTAGAAGAGACTACAGAAGGCCTGAATTCAGGAGTCCAAATTGGAAATGAGGAGAAAGCCCAGGGCGTACAGAGCGTTTAAAAAACGCTGCCGAGATCTTGAACACAAGTGACTAAGGGATTCTACTAACATAAATTAAGATGTTAATTAATATCTTTTAGTGAAGACCAAAATGTAGGATTCTAATATACTTATAAATTTAGTTTTGGCGTCCCACACCGCTGCAGCACTCTGTACTGTCAAAGACTGATGATTCCTGTGCTTTCCTAAAGGCTACTTCCTGCAAACGAGAGCTTGTTAAAAAAAAAAAAAGTGAGAGTTGTGCAAAGCTGAATGTGGTAAACAGTATGGGATAAACTGCTTCAACAATGAAATAGCCGATGTTATTATTCTCAGAGAATACCAAAAGCCTCCCAGCTGCCCTCTGTTAAAAACTTTCTACTTGGGATGATGAACATTCCCAGCTCTCTAGGATACATCTGATCAACAAGAAGCCCATTCCTTGGCAGCATCTTTATCCTCCGGAACTAAAGGTTTACAGCGGACTCCTAGTTCGGCTTCCCTCCTCCCCTCCCCCATAAGGAGACAGGCAAGGCCAGGCCTGACCCAGGGAAAGCGCACTCAGCCGTCTTCCAGCCCAGAGAGCCGCAACCGGGCTCCCCTCCCCCCGCCGGCTGCCTGGGCCGAGGGCGGCGCTCTGGCGACGACGAGCCTGGTACCCGGCTCCGCCGGCTCCGCAGCCTCGCCTGCCCGGGCCCGTCCCGCTCACCTCGGCCCGGGCCGGCTCGGGGCCCTGCACGCCCGCGGGCTGCGGCTGCAGCTGCTGGGCAGGCGCCGGCGGTTCCTTGTTCCGGTGGCTGTCTTCGTCGGGAACGGCCCGGACCCCGGCCGGGGCCCACAGCAGCGGAACCAGCAGGAGCAGAAGCAGCCGGGGTTTAGATGCACGGCCGCTCCCCCTGGCCGCCGCCATCCCGCCGGCCGAGACGGCCGTGCACCGGCGCCGCAGGAGGAAGTGCGGGCGACAGGAAGCCTCGACCCCGAGCCGCCCCCAGGAGCGTCCCTGACGCCTCGCCGCCGCCGCCGCCGCTCAGGGAGGAGCCGGCAGCATGCGGGAAGTGGCCGGGGCCGGCAGAGGCTCAGGGCAGGCCGGCGTCCGCAGCCGGCGGCTCGTCCTCCCCCCGCCCGCGGTGGCCACACGATTTCTCCAACTGTCTCAGTGCGGCCCAGCCCAACTCCTCCGGGCCCCGCCCCTGCCCGCGGCGGCCTCCCATTGGCCCGGCGTCCGCCTCGGCGTCGTGACGTCCTGCGGCAGGTTGAGGTGCGGCTCGCGCCCTCCTCCCATTGGGCCCGGCGCTCCCGGGTACCGGGTGCCGCGTGACCTTCGTTGTCTCGCATCCTTCTCGCGCCCGACACGGGACCCTCTTCCTCTCCCTCTGCCCACCGTCCCAGAACTGCACGGCTCTTTACTCCTTGTTTCCTCCTGAGTCTTCGGCCCTAATATCCAGGCCAGCCTGTCGCTTCTCGTAGCCTTTCCTAGATGTCAAATTAGTTCCAGTGCCCTGGTTACGTGGCACTTGCTGCGGGAACGGCCACACCTTAGCCGGTTCCTTACTGCTTCACCGATTCTCCTTGCCGCCGCCGGCGCTGCCATCTACCGAGTGCAACGGTCTTAGAGGCTCCAGGTGCGATTATTTGAAACAAAGCTCTGAAACAGGACTTAGAAAATAACAGACGAAAATTTTAAAGACTTGTTTTAGATAGTTTGCCTATAATCACCCCAGACCAAAAACAACTAACATTACCCTTTTCCTGCAGCGCCTTTCCGTTTTAGGCGTCTGTGCCGCACCTATCTTAAACTGGCCTCTTAAAATATTTGGCTTTTGAAATTGAATCTAGAATTTTTGAAGTATGGGGATTGGAGTGAGCAGGAATAGAAAACGGTTGAGAAAATTTTTACATCTTATTAAAAAAAACTGAGCTATTTAGTCATCAGAAGTTTGACTAAGATTGTGCTAACCATGTGCCAGGCACTATTATAAATATTGTATATGTATTTACATATAATAAACCTTTACTTTGTTAAAAACTAAAGGAGGTTATCAGTAAACACTGGAACAAGAAATGAATCCACCAAAACACTCTGTCGCAGAGTGGATAAATCTGCTTTAAATTCACTGAAAATACCGTGCTGTCATGGGTTAGTAAAGCTTTTGTCCAAGCTGTTCTTCCTGTCTGTAATTCACTTCCTCTATTCTGTCACTGTAAACGCCTACTCATTCTTACAAATCCTGTTCAGGCCTGACCTCTCAGAAGTCTTCCCCCAACACCTCCTCTTACAGAACTTATCACTTCTTGCTTCATGCTGCTGTAGCATATTCATGCTTCTATTACTATGTTAGTGACCAGGATGCCCTACACAGTTGGTATACAACTATTATGCCTCCCATTTCATCCCTAGGGTGCAAATATTTGAGCTCTCACAAACCAGTGATAGAGAACTGTCCTCCCTCCAACTCCCTCTCTTTTACGCCTACAGAATTTGCCATACTTTAGAGGTACCTGAAAGTGAATCTAATGGCTTGATCTAATGGCTGAAGCAGAGGGTGAATGCGGCAAAACTGGCCACGTATCCGTGATCCTGGAAGGTGCTTGGCTTATTTTCTGGGGCCTGCCTCCACACTCCAGAGCTCTCTAACAGGAAGTACTCCTGGCTGAATTCCCAGTCACCTCGGCAGATGAGGCCATGAAGACTTACGGCTTACAGCTGCAGGATGCCTATGCACCAGCCACTGAAGGGGTGACTCAGGGGCAAGGCAGCAAAGCTTTTTAGCAGATGTAAAGTACATAGAGATAAAGCCTTGCCCTCATGGGGGTCCTGTACAGTGGGGTCAGTGCCACGTCAGAATCTCAGCCAGAGTGGGGCCCTTCTGGCCTATTCCAGTGTCACCCTGATCCAAGGGCCCTCAGGCTCTGCCAGTTTAGGCTCCAGGTGTCAGATTCCAAAGAATCAGCTCTTTCCATGCCCAGGAGTGCTAAATCAGGGCTGGTTCTGGCTTTCACCACCTTGAGGATTTAGAGCCATCATTGTTCTAGTCCTCACTGGTGACTAACTCCTTTGGGGATTAAAAAAAAACCTACCCTAAAAACACAGGCAGTTTCCTGATACCTTTCTTGCAAACAGAGCCACTTACTTGACTCCTACCCAATAAGAATGTGGGAAGCTCAACAATTCCAAGTCAGCTTTTTTTTTGTCCTGGCCTGCATAGGTACAATCTCACTAAAATGTAATCGTTGGTAGGCACCCTTCTGGTAAAAAAACTTTACTAATGTGCATTACACTGTATTATATTTTTATTCCTATCTCCCTACTGAGCTCTAGATGGTAAGATTATGTCTTTTATCTTTTATATCTTTGGCACCTAACAGATCTCCTAACATGGTAACAGTGATAGCCACCACTACAGTAGTAATAGTAGCAGCAAATCTTTACTAAGTGTTTATTCTGATCCAGGGAGTGCACTGAATGTGTTACATGAATGATTTCACAAAGCAGGTACTCTCATCCTCATTTTTACAAATGAGAAATTTGAGACAGCTCAAGTAACCTTCCCAAAACTATAGTTAGTAAGTCGCAGAATTGTGCTTGATATCTGCCTGTTGAAGTTAATGGTGTCCTACTTACTGAAAAGCCAAACATATAAAACCAGCCAATTAATGGTGAACGTTTCCATTATCAGAGGAGAATGTCCTCTCTTCACCCCAAGTTTCCATGAGGACTGTTTCCTCGCTTCTCTCAGAGCCTTAACTGTTTCACCTCTGATGATGTAAAATAAATCTGGGCAGAGTAACAGCAAACTGGGCTCAGTTCTGCCACCTGTTTCCTCTAGGGAGGTGCAGCCCACAGGGAAGAACAAGTTTCTGCCGCTCTCCCAGGGGCCTGCCTGCTCCCAACCCATGCTGCTGGGAACTGGGTGGGGACAGCTCGTAATTCTGGAATTCACTATTAGCTCAGCACACTTGGCTACTAGACCTAAAGTCACTTGTGGCAGCCTGTCTGTCTCACTCTTTGTTTTCTTCCTCAACTTTTCAGAAGTAAGGAAGAGGTAAGCTATTTCTTAAGCTCTATTAGAGACCTCTCCCTGCACCCCAGAAACATGAAAGGATGGATTTAAACTTTTTAACTTGAAACAGTCCACAGAGGAAAGGCTGGTTAGAAAAGCGAAGGCAGGGAGTGATAAGAAAGGAGAGGGGGAAGCAGAAACCAAAAACTTCCCACTGAGAGTCAATGAAAGACAATTCAACATTAAGGAGAAAGTGTTTGGCAAATTGAAAGGTAAGTTAATGACAAACAGTAATTCACAACTTGCTTGACCTGTAGAACTCTTTAAAGCACTTGCACTATGTGAAATGAAGCATACCGCTACCCACAGGTGTGCTAAAACCCTTTAGATGATGGGGATCTGGACCTCGTGGGGACCTCTGCTGGTCCAGAATGCCCTTTCAGGCCCATTCTTGGACTTTCCCAGGTTTCCACAAGTGGGCTGAAAGTTCCAAAAAGAACATGTGCTCCGTGTGTTCTTATTTATCCAGCTATATGCTTGCCACCTCCATCTAGATGTTTCACAGGCATTTCAAATAAAGCATGGGACAAACACTTCTCTGGATTTTCTTCCCAGAACCTGTTCCTTCTTCAGGCTTCCATCTCAGTGGATGGGACCAGGGGACCCCTATTAGATTCCTCTCATTTTCTCCTACTCCAGATCCAATCCACCTGCCAGGTTCTGTTGTCTCCACCTCTAAAATAGATCCTGAATCTATTCACTGCTATCTCCACTGTTACTACCTTGTCCAAACTAGGTGTCAGTTCTTACCTGGACTGTTAAAATAGACTCCTGATTGGCCTCCCTGCTTGCACTCTTGCCAAGTTATAATCTAACCAGCATCCAGGGAGAGCTTTCAAAATTAATATAAATCATTCATTCCCCTGCTTAACATTATCCAATCACTTCTAAATGCCCTTAGAATAAAGTCCACATCTGAGTTAAAGTTCTGTGTGATCAAACCCCTGTCTTCTGTGTGACTTTACTGCTTGGCTTTCTCTACCTCATGTGTCATACCCAACCAAGTTTGCTCCCACCTCAAGACCTTTGTACTTGCTGTTTCTCTTCTTAGAACACTCTTTTTTCAGATCTTCTTCTGGTCATTTAGGGTAAGTATCACTTCCTCAAGAGGAAACTTCCTTCTTATCCATCTAAATTAGACCCCTGCCCTTTCCCCTTATCACTTTGTCTCACCTTTTCTTTTAAGTTGGTTTTTTAAAAAAGTTATTATTTAGTTTTTTAATAGCACTTATTACTATCTGAAATTATCTTGATTATCTAATTGTTTACTTGTATTTATTATCTGTATCCCTTAACTAAAATGTGAGCTCCATGAGGGCAGGAATCCTACCTGTTTTGCTCACTGTATTCCCAAGGTCTGAAACAGTGCCTGGCCACAGAAGTCACTCACAAATGAAGGACTCATTATGAGTTTAATGCAATTCTCATAATGAAAACACAAAGCCAAGTCTAGACACTGATATAGACATAGTTTGGCTCAAAAACACAGATTTCTGATCATGTCGTGGCTTCCCCTTTGAAGGTTAACCTCATTCCACACCCAAAATGCCTGAGCAACTTTGAAGGGTCTTTGTCTTTGAGTTCATTCACAGTCAAAGATAAGAATCAGTCTTTACTTCACCAAGATCACTTCAAGTCAGAACAACTCTCCCCCCACCTACCCTCAGTGATTGCCAGGTCCATTTAGGTCTGACGGCAACTGAGACTCCAACCTCCATCCCCTCAGCCCCTTGCCCAAATTGGGGGGAATCCCCTCAGGCCATGTCAAGTCAATGCAGGGATTCTGGGGGTGATGCTCTTTCACTAAATAAAACTTTAGCATTAGTGAGAAATTGGATCAAAATTATGTGGACGAGAGGAATACAAATTCATTAGACTAGAAGAAGATCTTTAAATTGAGAAAAAAGGTTGCAGCCATGGAATAGAAGATGCTCTGTATCCCTCCTCCCAAGCCGTAAGAGTGGAGTTTCCCCACCATGAGAAGTCTGCAGACACTGCGACCTGCTCCCTCCTCCCACAGGCAGGCGTGTAGGACTGTGACTGATGTAGTCTCTCCAAGGGTAGGAGAAGGCCTGTTTCCACCAGCATCAGACACATCTTCCTTTGTGGACTGCACCAATTTGGGAATGTTCCTGCTGCAAGTGATGCAGAGAGAAGGACTGCAGGTTATAAGGATGGCATCAATGATTTTCCATCCTGCCCATTTCCCAAAAAAGTGGTTGGAGAAACAGCCTAAGAGGACAAAATAAGTTTGAGCAAGGGCCTATCACACTGCAGAGGTAAAACTCCAACAGCCATGTCAGGAAATAGCAAGCTCAAATGCTTTCAGGAACTTAAAAGAGAAAAACCTGGTGGGGTTTCCATCTTTGTCTAAAAAAGCAAGCACCCATTCTCCTGCCCTAGGCAATTGGTAACATGGGAGCATGACCCCAAGTTTAGCAGATATGCCAAATTGTCAAGGGAGAAGCCAGGATTGGAATTTTTATGTGATATTTCCTGATTTTTAAACTAGGGTTACATTCCACTAAGTAACAGAAAATCATAAATTAGATAAGAATGTCTTCCTCTGCGAGATGCAGTTCAGAACTACTCTAGCATCTCCACAGTGACCAGGGATCCAGCTTCCCCCAGCTTCCTGCTCTGTTGTCCCTAGGGTATGGCCTTTGTCTTCATGACCCAGTACGGCTGCGAGAGCTCTAACAGCTTGTTCTAGGCAGCAGGATGGAGGACTAGCTGGAAGAAGGGACATAGGATTTGCCTTCCACGGAAGCTACCCAGGCGTATCTGCTTACATCTCACTGGCTAGAACCTAGCTGCATGGCGACTGTTAACCGCCATGTCACATTTCCCAACTTTCCTTTGCAGATATACATATATATATATGCATGCAGAGAAAGAGATTTATTTTAAGGAATTGGTTCAGGTGACTGTGGGGGACAGCAAGTCTGAAATGCCTAGGGCAGGACAGGAGGCTGGAAACTCAGGCAACATTTTAATATTACACTCTTGGGGCATAATTCCTTCTCTAGGAAACCTCAGATTTTGCTCTAAAGGACTTCAATTTGTCAGCTAAGACCCATCCACATGATTGAGGGCAATTTCCTTTACTAAAAGTAAACTGATTATAGATGTTAATCACATCTACAAAACATCTTCACAGCAACATCCAGACTAGTTTTTGAACAATTTAGCCTTGTTAAATTGACACATAAAATTAACCATCACAGTCACTCATTAAAACATTTTTAAAGCTGTGCAAGTAAAAGAACACCTGTCTGTGAGTCTGGTTTGGCCTGTGGCCTGCCAGTGTGCAATCCTTCCTCTACACGTTAGAGCAAGGAGCGTGGTTCTTTATAGACCTAGAACGTAACAACCCACTACACCCCCTGCACACTGCAGTCACACATATGTGATAACAACAGGCTGCAGCCCTGCCCCTTCTGGGAGACTACGCCTAGACAGAGAGCTAGTCTTGGGGTTTTGTGTATGTGTGTTTTTGGTATTGTTTTGCCACTGTGTTGATGGCATCTGATAAGCAACAAACTTCTCTTTGACCTTGCTCTAACTCCTTAAATTATTTTCACTGTAAATTCCAAGCTTCTGGTGTAGAGAGGCACAGGAGGGAGGGGTGAGGGGGCAGGTCGGGCATTTTCGCTAACAAAGCCCACGGCTTTTCCACTGATACCACGTCACTCCATCCCCAAGCACCACCGGACAGGGGAAGCCACTTCTTCCCCCACGCTCTCAGATAGTTCTTTTTAACTTGCTTTTGTCTTTCAGAGCTGACTTTGATAGTCAGCCTGGAAAACAGAGGTCTGCTGCATCGTCTTGTCGCTGAGTTGTTGGAGGACTCTGTGTACGATGAGTATTGGTCTTCTCATCGGTACATGTACTGCGATCGTTTTTCCTAATTCTGTAAACATTGTTTATGATGTCTTTCTCTGTATTCCTGTACATGCTTGCAGCTTTTCTCAGTCTATTTTAACATTATAGGTACTAGAAATGGCTAAAATGGGCCCATTAAAAGCACCGATACACAAATTATATCACTTAGAAATCCATAATTTCACTAAAAGTCAAGAAGATAGAACTAAATCTGTTTTGGGTAAACATGCATCTTTATGTTTCTTAATTCCTGAAATAAAGTCATTATATATAACAATCTTCATATAAAAATAAAAAACAATTATAAGTAAGTGGATCTTTCTTAGCTTTATGGGAAGCAAATTTGGTTTCTCTAGTTTCAGTGCTTTTCCCTGATGTTTCATTTTCTTTTCTTTTCTTGAAGTATAGTTGATTTATAATATTATATTAGTTTCTGGTGTACAACATAGTGATTCAGCTACACATATATATATTCTTTTTTGTTATAGGCTATTATAAGCTACTGAGTATAGTTCCCTGTGCTATACTGTAAGTCATCTCTATTGTGATTTTGTATCTACAGTGAAGTCCATTGGAAGTTGTCAGTTCTGAAGAAGCCAAGAATAGAAGGGGAGCTCATATTGTGGTGCTGTTTGTCTGATATTTGGAAAAATGGCTCTCCGTGCTTGAAAATCACAGAATGCTGATAAGACAATCTGATGGCTTACTCCTTATAAAGTATCTCAGTTTGACCCTCATTTGAATGTATGTTTATCCCCATTAAACTCATGCTTTGAATGGCAAAAAATGTAATTTTAATGAGGATGCCAACCCACTGGAAGCATTATCCCAAATTGTTCTTTTGTGACATCTATTTTGAATCAAATACAGATTTTTTTTTCCTTATGCCAAATTCTGCTCTTTGGCTCACAGAATGACAATATTTTACTCTTAATATAGATGAAATGCCTACTAGCTAACGCATTCTGTATGGAACACATTAAGAACATACATTTTCTTGCATTTCTTACTCTCTTATATACTTCTTAAGTGTTCACAGTCACAAACTGTCTTCAATAATGGCTTGTGATGAAAATCTGTCATACTCTTACCTGACCAGGGCTGCCGACATAATTTGTTGGGCCCAGTGCAAAATGAAAATCTGGGACCCCTGTTCAAAAGCAGGAAAAAAAAGTACAGTTAAAGGTACTAATGTAATAGGGGTAATAGTGATACATAGGTAACTCAATGAACTTAAAAACCACAAAAATAATATTTGGGGGGCCATAATTCTATATAATGCAATAAACAACAATAGTCTATTAATGTGATATTTTGATTGACGATGAAAATTTTCTGGCTCACCTGCCTGCAAATTCATTAAGATTGATACTTATCATTTTATTTTCATTTTCAGAAGGTAAGAAATTCATTTCACGCAGTTTCTTTTTCAGTAGACATGACTGAAAGCTAACATCAGTCACTCTTAGCAAATGCAAGATCACAAATAAATTTTGATTGTTTTCATTTTGAAAAGGATCTTTCTGCTGATACAACTGTGAATATATTACAAGCTGTGACAACACTAACATAAATTTCTACTTACTTATTTTGAAAAATAAATTTTAGTACTTCTAGTGTTGATTCTTGTAGAAATATTTTCCTAGACAGATTTAATTTTTCATACAAATTAGCTTTATGTAAGTCTAAATTTGATTTTAAGTATAAAATTATATAACAGCATTTTAATGTTTCCTCAGACATGACGAAATGTTTCCTGAAATTTATGGAGGTTTTATAAGCAATGGAAATTGACTTCATGATTTGAGTACAATTCAAAAGGCCAGTTTATGCTTTCTGTCATTCTGTCTTCAATTACAAGGAAAAAAATTTAATTGCCTTTCTTATTAACAACTGATTCATTCAAACCTTCATATGAAAATAGTGTTTTTTAAAAATTGAAGTATAGTTGACTTCAGTAACATAATATTCTATTAGTTTCGGGTGTACAACAGAGTGATTCGATATCTTTATAGATTATAGTCTATATAAAGTTATTATAAAATATTGGCTATATTTGCTCTGCTGTACATCACATCCTTGTATCTTCTTTATTTTATTCCTAGTAGTTTGTATCTCTTAATCCCCTACCCATACATTGCTCCTCCTCCCACCCCTCTCCTCACTGGTCACCACTAGTTTGTTCCCTGTGTTTGTGAGTCTGTTTCTGTTTTGTTGTATTCATTTGTTTCTTTTACTTTTTAGATTCCACATATAAGCGATAACATTCAGTATTTGTCCTTCTCTGACTTATTCTGCTAAGTAGAACACCCTCCAAGTCCGTCCATGTTGCAAATGGCAAACTTTCATTCTTTTTATGGCTAAGTAATATTCCATTGTCTATATACCACATCTTCTTTATAGTGTTCTTTTCTGTAGAATGTGATGATCTTTATATTTAATTTCTATTTCTGTGGTTATTTGCTTTACGATGTTGCAGCAGTTTTCAAAACTAGAGATTCTAAACCCTTTAAGAATTCTAATGTTCACAGCAGCACTATTTACAATAGTGAAAACATGGAAGCAACCTAAGTGTCCATTGACAGATGACTGGATAAAGAAGCCATGGTATATTTATACAAGGGAATACTACTCAGCCATTAAAATGAAAATAATGCCATTTGCTGCAACATGGATGGACCTGGAGATCATCATTCTAAGTGAAGTAAGCCAGAAAGAGAAAGACAAATACCATACGATATCACTCATATGTAGAATCTAAAAAAAAAAAAAAAAAGACATAAATGAACAAATTTATAAAACAGAAACAGATAGACATAAAAAACAAACTTATGGTTACGAGGGGGAAGGGGGTGGGAAGGGATAAATTGGGCATTTGAAATTTGCAGATACTAATTAACTGCTATATATAAAATAGGTAAACAACAGTTTGCTGCCTGACTGCCAGCAGCTCCAGTCCCAGTGTCAGGCTGGGAAGCTGAAACTGGTGCTGATGACAGGGATTGGCAAGCTGGCGTCCCAATGCAGGCCCTGGTGCTGTCCCCATGCAGGGCCCCTCCCCGTCTGGTCTGCGGAGCCAGGGCTGCCACAACTGCTGCCTCTGCTTTTGCTGTTGCTGTCACCGTACCCCGCCGCCGTGCAGGCCCAGGTGCTGCCCGGCTGCGCCCTGCCCTGTTCTGAGGCATGCATGTGCCTGCTGGGTTACCTGCGCTGCCCAGCCCTCTGCACACATGTACGCATCACCTCTGGTTGTGCTTCCACTGCTCATGTGCATATTCCATTGTCCCATGAGTTGTCACTTACTGAACACAAGTACAAAAATAAAATTATTAAGATTTTTGAGGCAGCAATAGCAGAAGATTAAACCATGTGTGAGGCCTTCCTGAGAGCAGGGCCCCGTGAGACTACACAGCTCGCACGCTCACCAAGCTGCATATGGTCCTACAGTCTATCGAGCGTCAGGATTTGAACTGTAAGGAAGACAACATGAGGTGAAGGGGACATGATGACAATGATGGATTTCCTCCATGACCTTAACTTAAGGTAACAGAGATTGATAAATCTGTGTCATCTTCATACTGAAATGTGTGCTCCCTGAGAGCAGGAATCTTGTCTCACGTAACCCTGTGTGCGCCACAGAGCCTACCTCCGTGCTTTGCATAAGGCAGATGTTAGATAAATTCAGTTGAATAAATAAGTTGCTATTCTTCTGTTTTTCAGAGCGGTAACATGTAAAGACCTGGACACAGATCTGTGATCTTTTTATATAAGGCACTGAACTGATCAAAGTCAGTGCAAAAACTCTGATCCAGGACGAGGAACATCGTTAGTAAGCAAGGTGTTTCCTGTATCCCTTCTCCAAATGGGCCTGCACGTAAAATTCCTGAGCTTGGCAGGAGCCTTTCTGCCTTCGCCCGGACTGAGAGAAACTCTCATAACTGACTTCCATTTTTTTCTTCTTTGTTTCCAGAGAGGACTTAATTCTTTTCTAGGCCCAAGATTAAGATGGCATTATTCTTTACCCTGAATTTCCAAAGGTGATTTTGTAAATCTAACTATGAAAGACTGCTGACTCATGAAATCTAATCAGCAATGGGAGATGCTGAATGGAAGGAGCAAACTATAATTTTGCCTGTAACTTCTCAGTAAAAACTGTCTCCTAGGGTGGGCAAATCAGGGTGCTGCTGCTCCATCAAGTAGCAGAAGTACTTGCCCTCAGGGCTCTCTTGTGCCACTTGCTATATAAAAGTTTGAATTTTATGGTAATAAAAACAGACCTTGTTGAGTCATGAAAATGGAAGGCAGGCTTGGATTCTGCAGGGAAGCTGCAGTAAGTGCTCGGTCTACAGGCAGCCAGGATCTTTCCCAACCTCTACTAACTAGAGTTAATGTCAATCCATGACCGCAAATTCCTGTTGATCTTGATAATTCTACATTCTATGAGGAAGTAAAATTTATTAGTATCCATGCCAAAAATGGCATACTCAGATGTTACTTATTCACTCTGACACACCCTTATACTATCAGGCGCTTCTGATTCTAAATTACCACACATTCCAGAGAATGCAATCCAGGGAATGCAAATAAAATTCATCTGAATTAAGAGGCTATGTCCCTCTTACATAAAAAACAACAACAACAACAAAACTTAACAACTTGACAAACTGGAAAGCTGCTCCTAGAAGGGAAAAATATTAAAGCATATAAATCATGATTGTGGCTGTTTTTTTTTTTTTTGGTGGGGGGAGTGGAGGAGGTAATTAGGTCTATTTATTTAATGGAGGTGCTGGGGATTAGAACTCAGGACCTTGTGCATGCTGAGCATGCACCCTACCACTTGAGCTATACTCTCCCCCTAGACTGGATATGTATATTTAGAAGTTGTCTGTATATAAACAGTATTTAAAGTCATGAGACTGGATGAGGTCACCATCCATTGACAGAGAAGGAGTAGGAACTGGGAACTGGCATTTTCTTATGTTCAGGAGTCAGGATAAAGAGAAGCCATCAGCAGAGAAACCTGGGAAGAACGGCCAGGGAAGCAGGAGGAAAGCCCAGAGTGTGTGGCGCGCTGGAGTCAGTTAACGTATAAGGTGAAGTGACTGGTCGCTGGCGCTGCGTTTGTATGGATCCTGAGAAGCCGCCATGGGACTTAGCATGGCTGCTGGAGACTTTTCCAGGGCAGTGTCGGTGGAGCTGTGAGGCCTAGACAGTGACTGGAGTGGGTTAGCAGTGAGAGGAAAAGCACTGAGCTAGTAAGAATCAAATAAATCTTTCCAGTTTTGCTGCAAAGGCACTAGAAAAACCAGGTGGTATCTGGTGAAGGAAGTAGGATTAGGTTTTAAAAAGGTATTTGTCTGCTGATGGGAAAATCAAGAAAGGGCAGAAAATTTGATGATCTTTAGGAGGAAGAATGGCAAACCAATGTCCCTAGGTAGAATCTAGTGCCTAAGGAGAGGGCCTAGGTTTGGGCAGAAATCCAGAGAGACTGTGGTTTCAGGAAAAAATTATAAATGACTTTGAGATGAGCAAAGAATATTACTGGTACCCTGTCTAGCACACACTTCAGGCTACCCTGCACCCTGCCTTTGAGCTATTTTGCAACTTTGTAAGTCACAGTTGGTAGGAATGCAAAAAATTCTTTTCCATATATATACAAAAGAATTTTGTCCAATGGAAGCACAATTGATTTCCCTCCCCAACTACTGAAGCTAGTTTGCGTTTATTAAGCAAATTCCTTTTGGCATGCCTCATTATCCCTATATGCTGCTCTTTGAAATTCTTCTTAGAACTGCTTCCAACATCTCACTGGTTCCTTCATTAATTAATGAGCTCAATAAAATCTTGGGTATATGTTCGTTTTACATTTGTACGAGAATCATTTTACATCCTTTAAAAAAAAAGTATCCTTCAGCAATAGTGATGGCAGACCGCACACACGGGCAGATGCTTAGCTGCGTGGAGGTGGCGGTGGTAACCTGTGGAAGTTCTCTTCCAACAGCTTCACTTCCCTGAGGACAGAGATGTGGCATAATAGCATTGAGAGAGTGAATGGACTAGGGATGTTAGCATGACCGCAGCAGTGAGGACCCCTTGAGGTCAGCGGCCCTGGATTTGAAGGGGGCTGTCTGTGGACTATATTTCTCCTGCCATAGTCCAGCTGCACAGATGCACACGCAAAGGAAGGAGGGTTGAATTTAACCAGGGGTGTGCCTTGGCGAAATCAGCAGGAAGAAGCAATGTGGGGAGGACAAAGAGTTGGGGATATATACAAAGGGATGAATTAGAGTGATTCACTTGCAATTTAAGCAGGGTTAAGGAGATAAGAAAAAATTCAGGAGAGGTGAAGGATAATAGCCATGTCTTGACATCAATAGATTGAAGGTCCCAATGAGGTGGAAAGACTGTTGGAGCTACTGTACTAGAATAATAAGCTGGAAAGTCAGAGAAGCAAAATCTCTCCACCTGGGGCTGGCATCCCAGTGTTTGAACAGACATTCTGTTGTTTAAGGGTCACTTACCTGCTAACCACCGAACTCCTCTTTTTGTGCGTGGAAGTACAGATGTTTTGTGGAGTTACTTCCCCCTTCTCCTAGTTTATTCTTATCTTTCTCAATGAGATAATTCCATGTGATCAAGTCTTGTTTTCTTCAAGAGTGAACAAAATCTGCAGACAGGCAGCACGATGAGCAGGGTCTCCGTGGAAGGTTGTACGGTTTGTGCACTGCACAAGGGAAAGCAGTCTGAAGGGTGAGTGGGCTGAGATCCAGCTCAAGCTCTACTCATTGAGCTGCAGCCCCATCACCAGCTGCCTTTTGTGCCCACAAAGGTTCATTTCTGTTCTCACGGGGATGTTCCTAGAGTAACAATTTTCCTAAAGCACAGCAAGATGCCACGTAGGCCGGGGGCCCTGATAAAAACTGCACATGTGCTATGAGGTTTTACCCAGAGGGGCAGATTTGTGTTTTCTAGAGAAACCCCTTGTATTCTTTTGTCTTCTAAGTACTTCAAATGTTCTTTTGAAGAAAGAGACCTGATATTTCTCAATTATGTGCAAAGAGTAGCTTTTTATAAGTTATTTGGATAATTACATTTTGCTTTCCCCAAAGCCAATACATGGCTTTCTAGGCCACTGGTATTTGAAAAAAAGGATGAAGAATGCATCATGTGAATTATTTAGGGATCACTGCCACATCCACTGTTTTTTGCCCATCAGAAAAATCTTAGGTTAGGGGGAGGGTATAGCTCAGTGGCAGAGTGCACACCTAGCATGCACGAGGTCCTGGGTTCCATCCCTAGTACCTCCATTAGAATAAATAAATAAATAAACCTCATTACCACCTCCCCCCCAAAAAGAAAAATCTTAGGTTAGACTAATATAAGACACCTAACAAAAATCAGCTGAGTATTTTTTTCTGATAAACAATGTGGGCAAGTGGACAGAAATTGCTTAGGTCGGTGTAAAAGATTTCTACTTGTTCATTTACTATTTTAAGATCTCCTTTAATGTACCAATTCATTTTGAGATACACTGCTTATGAATGCTCCTTGAGTTCTCAGGTAACTTTAGTTATGCAGATATTTACAGTCTCTTTAAACTATTAAGCTTCATATAAAATACTGGCAAAGGCTTTTTTTGGGGGGTAGGAACTCTAGCAATAACCACTCATTGAATTAAAAATATAATACAGAACAGAGGGAGGGTATAGCTCAGTGGCAGAGTGTGTGTTTAGCAAGTGTGAGGTCCTGGGTTCAGTCCCCAGTATTTCCATTAAAATAAACAAATTATTAAACTTAATTACCCCCCCTCAAAAAAACAAATAATAAAAACATAATATAGAACAAAGCTTTGCAGAGGTAAAATAATCCATGCTAACTGAAAGCAAATGTTAGTAAAGAGGATGAGCTACAACTTGGAGACTTAAAAACAAAGGCTATTTTCAGCACTTTTACAGTCAGTAGTTAATCCAGGCAACGCTGTTATGGGAAATCAGTATCACTTCCCCAAACTTAATAGTAACAGAAAATGAAAGATTAAAGCTTAAGAACTAAGCCAATAGGAAAATCAAGAATCTCCACCCCCAAGCTATTTCTGGATTATCCATGAGAAGAATTTGCAAACTCTCTGGTGCTCTCCCTTTAGGCACATGGAATATTTTCACTAACACAAAGAGCAATGCTGCCTGTGATCTTGCAAGCACAGCACAATTTTCAATTATACCCCGTGGCTGAGCTTTCATCAAAGACCACACGACTTTCTTCTGAGCCCCTCTGAGGACATCACTATTTCTTTTGTTTTGTATTCACCTAAAAATGCAGTGTTTGGGCAAGGAGGGGGAAGGGAGAGCAGGAGACAGAAGTGTGTGAGGGACTGCGAGGCAAGCTGGGAACACTCTCTCACAGCCCAACAGGAATCTTCACAGGGGATGATCATTATTTTAATTAAAAGTACAATGAAATTCCAGAACAGCAGCCAAATTCCTAGTCTAACCTAGTATAAAATTGCATGCAAAAGCAAAATACATTTTTCTCTCCCAATAATATGCTACTAAAAATCATTTATGCCATTCATGTGGACATTAAGACCAAAAAGTAAAGTGCTTCACAATTCTAGTGTAGAGAATTTTGTTCCTGAGTCTTGGTCCTGAGGATGGCAAATCTAAATAATTAAATGAAATGAGTATGTCATTTATTTGAATGAGCAGCTGATGGAAGTGGTATTTGATTGTTGAGGGAGAAAAGTCTACATCAGAATTGTAAGAACTTCACAATATGCGCTGATACACATATATTGCAACTCAGATTAAAAGGGTCTGTTTAACAGCTTTGGTTTACCCCTCCAGGGATGGGGGTGGGGGGATATTCTTAGACTGCATTCCATATGGGCCTGGTTAGTAACAAGGTTCTTTCCCCCAGAGCATGGTACATCTTAGTGCAAACCCTTAGTA
This sequence comes from Vicugna pacos, assembly GCF_048564905.1. Lineage (NCBI taxonomy): Eukaryota > Metazoa > Chordata > Mammalia > Artiodactyla > Camelidae > Vicugna > Vicugna pacos. Next base: position 83,796,094 of record NC_132988.1, read on the forward strand.
CCCAGTACACTATAAGAAGACATCTACATAAAAGGAACAAATTTAACACCTCAGCCAATCAGCCAGTAAATCTTATGCTGCATGAATATGCAGTTTTTACTGTGATGCTCAGGCTACGGTATTATTTTCTACTTTCACACCATGCATTTATATCCACTTGACTTGCATGGGCATTTTCTTTAACATAGGCTATTTTAAGTGTAAACTTTAGTTGAAAATATCTTTGGATCCATTCTATTAGTTAAAAGAAACCCAGACAGACATTAATCCAATGTGAATAACAACATATGAATGAGGCTACAGCACTACCCAATCCAGAGTGTCACTCAGTTCCACTCATGAAGGCTTTTTAGACATAAATATAAAAATATTTTAAGGTACTTGCTTGAAAAAGCTGTCAAAAAAGTATTAAATAAAAGAGGTTTCAAACTTTTTGTTAGGCTATGATTTGAGGGGGAGATGATTACTGATGGTTACATAACTGGAAGCCTTTGTGGCAATAAGTAAAAGCATAAACCAACTCCAACAAACTCATTTTTCCCTGAATCCACTTGTGTGCAATTACACATTGTTGTTATTTTTAAAGGCTATTCTGCTTTGACTGAAATGCAACAAGCACTTACTGAGCACCCACTACACTTCTTGCTCTATAGTTCACAGTTAACCTTCTCTCTTCCTTTGTGTGTGTGTGTGTGTGTGTGTGTGTGTGTGTGTGTGTGTTTATGTGTACGTCTGAAGCTGTCTGTATGTCTTGGTTAGTTTGTTTCTGAAGCAGCTTGGAGAAGTCTCATCTACTTTTTAGCACTTGGTTGGTGTTATAACGCATTTCAGAAAGCAGACACAGCACTTTGGGGTCTGCCAGAAGTATTTCTTCTTTGAAGACTCAATGTCTTGAGAGGTATTGCTTTGCTCATTCAGTGAAGACTTTTGGGTACAGAAATGGAACAGAGAGTTTTAAACAGTTCCACAGAAACTGTACTTTGGTCTCTAGACTTGTCTTTAGGAATTGAACCTGTCACCTGATTTACCTTCTTCATGACTGAGGTTATCTTAGAACAGAAATGGCAGGAAAGCTTTCCTATGCTTTGGGTAGGAGACGAATTTGCTTTTGTAGAATTTGTGGCTGAGGAAAGCAGACAGGGCCTGGCTGAAGAAGACGTATGTTACCACGAGCCACCAAGTTAAGTTGTGGAATCCAAAGGTGACAGCCATGGAAATGTAGATCATGAGCTCTGCTAAATAGTTGGGGGAAGAAACATATTCAAACCAGTCTCCAAAAGGGATTCGGTGGTTGCAGTGGATGACCACTCCTGAAATGGAAAAAAAAGATATCCTAAATGTTTGAAGTTGCCAAAAGAAAGTTTTACCACTTCCCTCCCCAAATAATTTATAAAAACTCATTTAGAAAAGGCTGTCACAGACCTGGGCAAAACACTATCCTTCATACTTCCACTGTCAGTCTACCAGGTATTAAAAAGTCACATGCTTAGATTACACTAACCAACTATAAATAAACACGAAGGAAAGCCCGCTTCTTCAACGGTCCTCCAAACTAGTAACTAAGAGCTCAGACTCCAGAGCCAGACTACAAATTCAGGCTGAGTTCAAACTCAGCTTTACCATTTATAAACTGTGTAACTTTAGATAAGTTGCTTAACCTCTCTGTGCCTCAGATGCTTGATCTGTAAAATGAGAATAAGATTGTACCCTCCTCAAGTGAGTGCTGTGAGGCCACATATAATGCCCTCAGAACACGGCTGGCACAAAATAAGCACTTGATAAATGGTTAACAGTACTATTCCATGCTTCATATTTCAAAAGCCCAGTAAAAACCGTGCCTGTGGTAAGTCAACACGAGCTAACTAAAAAGTCAGGTTTTTTTGCTTTTGCCGGAATGATACCAACTCAGATGGTATACTAGCGCTCACATGCTGGGTAGACACATGGATGCAGGGTAGGCCCCCAAACGTGGGCACAGGATATAGTCATAGAATGCCAGGGCTGGATGGGGCCAGAGAGCGTTCCAGTAAAACGCTCTCCTTTTACAGACAGGAGGATCAACACCCAGACTCTTGTCAAAATGACTATTTGATAGATTAGCCAACTACTTAGAGCAGGAAAGAAAAGAGTGAAGGAACATGCATAAATAACTTCTGAGGGCTAAAATCCACCTGCAGCGGCTTTAGAAGGTGTCTCACCTGCTTTATTTTTCCTGAGATTGCCGAGAATGACGTGGCACTTATACTGATGGACAGATGACCAGATGAACATTATCATTCCGAGGATATGGAACCACCGAGCTTGCATCAGGAGATTTTTCCCTATCACATAGGCTACAGAAATAAGAATTATCTTATTAGCCAACGCTGCAAAATTTCAGAGACTTGGAGAATTACAAAATCGTACAGTCAGTAGAACACATTTATCTACCTATTCCGTTCTTTATGACTAGAAAATCATCCAGATGTAATTTCCCAAATACGGGGAGAACACCGGCCCTGTGGGGGAAGGAGGTGTGCTCCTTAGGCCAGGGGCACTTCAGTGGCCCCGGGCAGAGAATTCCACACCGACACGTCCTTTTTCTCCTTCTTCCAGTGCCTCAAGCACAGAGGTCAGCTCTGTCTCCCTCCCTTGTGGTGCACTCTTGGCAGTGAGACTACTCTGCATCTTTATTATCTTCATCTAAGCCTGGTTTTAGGTCTTCTTTCTTGTAGTCTGCTGTCAGAAAAACATGTCCTAAAGGACCTCACCTTGAGCTGTTGCTAGGGGAACCTTGAATGCTGACTTGACTGGTTCCAGCCAGTGAAGAAAATCACTGGAAGTGAAGGCTAAGGGTGGGGGCTTCTCAAAAAGAGGAGGAATGTAGACTGCAAGATAAAAACCAAAACGATATCCCTTCCTGATTAGAGAGCCTAGTCACAGAGATTTTGTTTCAGGAGTAGAAATATTCAAAGTATCATCTTCCTCTTTCTTCTCCAGCTACCAGGAAAATGGGAAGAGGGCAGGTCTTCCAAGGACTGGCGTCAGAAGAGCAAATTAAGGACTTCTCTATGTTCATCAGGAAGTAGTCAGGCTAGTCAGGGACTCAACTAAAGAAACAAAGCTGTCCATTGACAACAGGCACGAGTCTGAGGCTCTGGAGCCCAGAGGGAGCCCCTACAAGGTTGATTCAGGAAAGAGAACCAAGGATCAAGCTATTCCATTATGAACCTGGAGGCAGGACTTAGCTGATGACAGCTAATGACAGTCCACCAAACTCTACCTATGTTAATTTCTTTTAAAAACTTGCTCTCTATAAACAATCTACTGTAGTCTCTTAATGTTTACTAGGCTTAGCCACTTAACTAAATAATTCTATTTTTATAAGTTAAAAATAAAGACAACATGAAAATAGTTTTAAATCAGAGGGCTTTAAGAGTAAGTCACTGTAGGATCAAAAGTTGAAGCAAGTGTCTGAGCATTCAAGCCACCGCCAACTGACCTACTCTGAATGCAGAGAAATTACCTATGAGGGAAGAGATTTGTAAGAATAAATTCGGATTACAATCCAGGAAAGGGGACGCAGGTGGAAGGCTCATATTTACAGAGCGTCTAGACTGTGTAGTATTTAATTATTCATTTGTTCATTAGTTACTTATTGAGTGTCTACTAAGCATGGCATCTCTCATGAGGGATAAAGCAGTAGATAAGTCAGGTAAGATCTCAGCCCTCATGAACTCACATTCTAGTAGCAAGAGACGAAACAAGTTAAAAAAAAAATCAACAACCAAGATAATTTCAGGTAGAGATGGTACTCTGAAGAAAAAAATAACAGAACAACGTAATGGAAAGTGACTCGTGGCAGACCCTTTAGACTTTGAAGACAAGGAGACATACTTTCTTTTCAACCAGCACCCTCTGAAATTAGTACCTGTCCCTAATTCCAGACAAAGTTTCTGAGGCTCAGAGAAGTTATTAAATGAGCCAGAATTCAGACTCAGGCCCATCCGACTCCCAAGCCCCCATCATTTCTAGCAGACTCTGCAGCTGGCAAATGCCCCATGTGTTCTCTCTCAGTGAGTGCCTGAAACCAGTTCCCATACTGCCCAAATGACTGAAGATGATCTCTTGAAGGACAGGTGGGCAATTCACAAGTTTCAGAAAGCTTCGGAAAGAAGTGTCAAAAAGCTATTTTGTGGCTGTCTGGGCAGCCTTTCCTTGACTGTTTATATAGGAGGTAGGGTGGGCGTTGGAGTCCAGCTAGCAGAGAAAACGCCAAGAAAGACGTATAATGCTAACAGGTTGCAAGACAGTGGGTTACCAAGGTGCTTTGGAAAGTTCTTTTTGGTGAAAACCTAGGACTGCTCTCCAGGAATGACAGCTCAAACTGTGACACGGGCAGCACCAAGATGCCAGGAAGCTCAGGGAGGAAAGACTGACTTAAGCTCAGAGGAATTAGATGGGGAGATCCTGGCTGATTGGCTGGAGCCAATAAATAATTCACAAATTGAGAAAGACTGTCAATAAGCAGTCCTTTAAAGTCATTCCTTGAGCCACGGAGGCCTTGCATTGTCCTATAGCAACAGAGAAAGGACATACACTGGAATCAAACCTGAGGAGAAAGCTCACTGAGCACTGGAAATATCCAGACCTTGAAGACCAACTTCAACCCCACTGAGGGAAACCCCACATCCCGTTTCTCCATCCTCACGCAGGGCCTCCTGAAGACTCTGCACTTCACTCTCATTACTGAAGGCACCGCTGCTCAGTCGGTCTCTCTCAGGTTTTGGCGGTTATGGTTACTGTGATGTATAACTGCGAGGTACCCTCGGGCATGTTGACTCTGTAAAGCTACAATCAGAGCCCAGACTCCTCTAATGCAAAGTGGATCGGGCAGGTCTCCTACTTACCAGCTTCCATTAACGCTTGGGGGAGTGCTTCTGCTGCGCCTGCAGAGTTTCGCGTATGCCCAGTGGCTCAGCCACCAGACCCCAGCGGCCACTCACCGTTCCTGCCGTCCATTGGCACTTGGCTCAGCACAGTCAGGCCGACGAGGACGTAGTAGACCAGTCCAAAACAGTACTGCACGATGTGAATCACAGCATTGGAGAAGACGCTGACGTAGACGCACTCGAAGAGACGTCGTAGGCTGTGCAGCCACAGAAAGGCCAGCACTAAGAACGCTGATAGCGCCAGCTCACCCCCTACGGTTCAGAGCAGAACGCACTTAGCACCTCTCTGGGACTCATCCAGCGTTACTCCTTTCCTTACTGTTAAACCAGATCAGACTTAGGAAGGGGCCCTAGAAGTCATCCAGTCTAACACCTCCCTTTTTTGTGGCAATGAGGGAGTGAGTGGAAGTGAGGAAGTGAAGTCAGGGAATTTGGCTCAACGTTACACAGTAAGCTAGTGACACGGCTGGGACAAACTCAGGTCTGCTTCGTGATGTAAGAGCCTTCTGGGTCACGTGGCCATCAGTAGGACGGGGTCTGGGCACTCAGAGCCCGACCGCGGTCTCTGGTCCCTGGCACTAATGCCAGACGAAGATGGTCAGGAACAGTGCCTGTACGACCTGTGAGCCAGGACCAGGTGGGATCCCTGAGGTCAGGGGGCACAAGAGACACAGTCACGTACAAAGGCAGAAAGAGGGACAGGACAGAGACAGGGAGAACTGTGCATTCCTTTCCATGTTGAAAAAAAAAAAAAAGAAATTATACTTTGAGGGACAGTGAGGATTGAGACCTATCTTCCTATCTGCTTCTCTGCCCTAAAAGAAGTCAGAAGAAATGCTGATTTTAAAATGAATAAAATAAATTTTTATTCATTAAAACTTTTTAAAAATAAAAATCTGGATGTTTTAAAAAATGTGATCTCATACACTCATTGTAAAAATACAAGAAGGATACAGCCTAATGGAATTTCACAGACTAAACCAGCCCATCCCACCCATACGACCAGCACCCAGATGAAGAAACAGAACACAACCAGTACCTCCTTGTACTCCCTTCCAGGCACCGCCCCCCATCCCAAACCTCCCAATGGTAAGCCCTTCGGAGCCACCCATCACGTAGATTAGCTTTGTCTGCTTTTCTACTTTAAATATAGTAAAATCTAGTTCTAACTCTTCAGGAATAGGTTTAAATTAAAAAACAAATAAAACCCCAGCCAGCCCCACAGTAAACAAATGAAGAGATGAAGTTTAACTGGGTGAAGTGGGGTTCGCTGAGGTATATTCCCCTCCCAAGCAGATTTGCATAGCTCTGTCCTTCTGTCATCTTTTGCAACAAATCCCTCTGGTTATTCAGAAAAGGACTGTTCCTAGGCAGCCAGCAGTTTGCAACAAAGGACAGAGAGAGCACCAGAACAATTTGTTTCTAATTCTGCCCCTCTTCTGCTGCCTGACATTAATTGAAGCTGCTTTACGGTTTTCACCTTCAATTCCTTATTTAAAAAATTGCCCTGTGTATCTTTTATCTGAGGCACAGCGAGGCAAATTTAAAGGCTATTTTGTAATCATCTGGTCAACAACTATTTACAGTCAATTTTATTATATAACCAAAGCCTTACAGCATAACAAACATTTTTAACCCATGATCAAAAAGTAATTTTCTATCAAATTTCTGGAGTCTGGAGACATTTTGGTTGGAACTATATATATGATAAATGTTTCAAGGCAAACCCAAGGGATCCTAAAAGCCTTTCCTCTTAAGTGTAAAGACTGCATAAATTTATCAACAGTACTAAAAATATCAGAGGGGGAGCAGCCAGTCCTGTCCACAGCACAGTTCTTGCTGGGAAGTCAGGGACGGAGAGGTGACTCTCAGCTCTGCTATGGTCTCAGTGGAAGACTTGGGGCCGTCCCCTTGGCAATCCACCTGTGATCTGCGTAGAACCCTTCTTGGCCCCACCCTCCACCTCCCAGCCCCTGCCAACGAGGAACCTGAGAGTGGCTATGAAACACTGAGAACAGTTCCCCACAGGTAGGAAAGACAGGAACAGGATGCAATGGTTGGAACTGGCCAGGGGAGTTGTTACCTCGGAACTGCGCAGCCCCAAGAATTCTGAGCAAACCATGAAGCCAGTTCGGAAAAGGCGCTCCCAGGAACAGAGACTGAGTGAGGCTCCAAAGCAGGAAGCCATTCCACAGCACTGAGATGATGTAGAAGTGAGAAAAATACCTGCGAAGGAAAACACGTTAGGTGACAGGGTAGATCCACTTTAAGCCATTCTGCAGGAAGACTATTTTTAGTTTCCCTACACTTTTTGCCCCCAAGTACAGTTTTGCTTTTTAATAGAACCTGAATCCTGCAGATGTACAGATTTTTAAAATTCCCTTTCAAATGATGGAACTCATTAACTCATAGGAAAAAGAAGTTTCCTGAGGTTAACAAGAACACGAATGATCTTATTAAACTCAGATGGAGGGTCAGTTAGGTATCTCTCATATTAAGGTAACTAGACTGGGCTCAGACTCAAAAACAGGGGGCCCCAGGGCCTGGCAGAGACAGCCCACATTGTGCTAACACAAGCCACATCTGTGGGAGATTTTTAAATCTTGAGTAATGTTGTTGCAACAGCCATAGAACTGTTACACAAGATTTGTACAGTAAGACTCTTAGGGGTTACAAGAAACCTTAAAGGTCTTCTGATTCAGTGTTTCCTAAGTTGTGTTGACTTAAATTACTTTTATAATAACATGACAAATATTAACTCATAAACTATCAACTCCTGATGGGTATAGCTCTCAGACAAGCATAGCACCTATTTTGAAATCAACATAATAACAACTGAAATAAAACCACAAAGCCAATAAAAATTGAAATTAGTGATTAGCAATGTTAATTTAGTGTGAAAGACATTGTTTGCCACAATGAAATCACCTAATATGGCAAAAGGGCTAACACAGCTTCTTTTGAGGTCTCTTTACCTACACTACTTGTCTGTTCAAATCAACTCAAAACCTCTGACTCTGCAGGGTGCCTGGAGGTCATCGGGCCTTCTCTAGTGTTCAGTGCACCACAGCTATATTAAGCCTGCCTCTTTCTTGTCTTGTTAATCTGTGATGAAGTAAGAGGGCCTGGAGTCCTGCACAGAGTCTCAGGGACTCCTCTTCCAGTTGATCCAGAATATGCTTGTATCTGTCAGAACTCGCAGCACCCTCAACCATGCCCACAACTCAGTTTCACAACACTGATCTAAGATGATCATTCCACAGCAACCCACTCAATTCTCCCTACTAGTGTTGCTAAGTTCTATCGCTGGGTCTGTCCTCTCTGAGACGTCCTGTTATTCCCAATTCTGATCTCCAGGCTCAAGAGCTTCGTTTCCTCCACAGTTCGTACGTGAGCATCAATTCTCCCCTCTGGCTTTTGGGTGCCTCTCTGGGTCTTCCTTAAGACATACTTCCTAGAACTGAGCTCAGGTCTGGTCTGAGTCAACAGAGCAAAGTATTAGTAGCCCTTGCCCTGCGGGCTCCCATGGAAAGGGGAAGGGCCGGCTTCTGAGGAGAAACATCTGGATCAGTTACTTTACCTACTTCATATTAAACAAACATTTATCGAGCACTTACAATGTGCTAGGCAATGTTCTTGGGGCTAGGGACTCAGCAGCGAGCAAACAGATCAGGTGCCTGCCTCAGTGAAGTTTACCTTTCAGCAGACCTCTAGCCCCATGCTGGAGAGGGGACAGAGTGCAGAGGGGAGGCCGTGCTGATGGGTGGTCAAGGATGACCCTCTGGAAGGGACACTTGGCTAGAATGAGTAACCCTTGGGAATTTCTGAGGAAAGAGTTTTCTAGGCAGAGGAAACCACCACCACAAGAAGCCCTGAGGAATAAAGGGCATCTGTGTGGAGAGGGCTAGGGCTCGAGGCAGGAGGGGCAGGCACTCTAGGGCCCTGTAAGGACACTGCTTTTATTAAGTGTGGTGGGGAGCCATCTGAACAGAGTGACTTGAAGTATAATTTATGTTTCAAAAATCCCTCTGGATGATGGAAAAGTTCTGGAATGGATGGTGGTTGCACAACGACGTGAATGTACTTAAAGACACTGAATTGTATACTCAAAAAGGGTTAAAGTTTTACCACTTTACCACATATACCACTGTTGTCATGTATATTTTATCACACACAAAAAAAGAGCATTGCTCATCCATTTCACTCTTCTTTAAGTTAAAAAAAAATCCCTCTGGCAACTAGGTAAGAGAACAGACTAGTTGTGGGGAGACCAGTTAAGATTATTTCATCTTCCCAACACTCCTGTGAAGTTTATGTGGTTATCATCATGTGGCAGATAAGAAAACGAAGGCTCAAGGTTAAGTTACTTATTCAAGGTCATGCATTAAGTGGCAGTGTTTGGCTCCAGACTCAGCCCTGATGACTCTGAAGTTAAATCACACAGCTGTGCTCCTCTTCATGCAATCTAGACTCTGCTGAATCTGCTTTTCTGGCCCCACATTGTACCAATTTATATGACAAACCCTAAGTCAACCAAGTCACTGAAGTATGTTTGATATAAGCTGCTAAGCCACATCTTGCGGGGCCCTACTTGTGCCATGGGGTTTTGACTCACAGGCAGATTATTTTTCTTATTCTTATTATCTTGCACATTCTATCTTTTGTTTTGCTTGCCTGACTTCCCGCTAGAATAAATATGTTCTACTCCTTATTCAAGGTTGTATCTCTTTTAAAAGACTCAGCTGTAGCCTCAAAAGCAGATCTGAAAACTTCACTTCCTTCTATTCCAGACACCCTCCTTCTCCCCCCTCCCTGGGGGACACTGTTTAATTGAAGTGAGCCCCTGGGAGCAAGGACAGGGTGACCCTTATGGTAACAGAGGCCTGGGCACCCAGCAAGCACTCTTCTGATTTAACGCACATTTTGGTGCTTATCATAAGCCAGGGACCACTCCAGGCTCTGGGGATACAGCAACGAACACAACAGACAGCAATTCCTGCCCTCATGGAGCTTATACTCAGTTACACAGAGAAGCAAATTTTACAGCATGTCAGTAGGTGGTAACTGCTACTGAGAAAACTAATGCTGGAAAGAGAAGAAGGAATGCTGGTGATGGTAATATCATACTTTCAAAAAGGATAGATAGGGTATTCCTTACTGAGGATATCTGAGCAGAAATGAGGGCATAAACCAGCTGGGCTATTTGGGAGAACAGCTTCCAGATAGAAGGAACAGGCAGTGCAAAGGCCCTGAGGTGGGAGAAAGAATTAGCAGGGAAGCCCAGGAAACTGGACTGGAGCCACATGGGGGGCAAACTATAGGAGACAAAGTCAGTGAGGTGGTGGGGAACAGACTGTATAGGGTCTTTCGTAATTCCTGTGAATGAGCTGGAAACCACTGGATGGTTTTGAGCCAGGAGATACGATCTGACTTAATACACACATGCTAATTGCCAGAACTTGTCCCAGGACCAGTTAGGGGAGTTAGGAATTAACAAAGAAAGGCAGATAATGGTTACTGAGTTCTAAGTAGGTACCTAGCCCTGTACTACGTGTTTTAATGTCATCACCACATATATGACAAACAGGTGCTATTATGTTAACACTCTAGCCCACACCACCACCTCCTGCCTGGACCACCATAACAGCCTCTTATCCAGCCTTCTCCATCCACCCTTTCAAACATAAATCACAAATGCCATGCCCCCTTCCCCATTCTAAAGCCACTTTCCATACATTCAATAAAATCGAGTCTCCACCATGGTCTGTGAGGCCCTGGAGGGCCAGCTGTCCTGGCCTCCTGAAATGAACTCACCTCCTGCCCTGCCCTTTCCCAATCAATCTTTCTAATGCTGTCACCCCACCCCCATCTTGCTCATGATCAAGTAACCATGCTGGATTTCCTCTGAAGCACTTATTATCAACTGAAATTATATTGCATGTTTTACAGGTTTGTTTACATACTTACTGTCTGATAAAAATAAAAGCTCCAAGGAACCTGGAAAAGCTCCTGGCCCACAGTAAGCACTCTACAAACACTGGTTAAACAAATGAACTAAAGGGAAGGTAATTCATCCAAAGTTACTCTCAGAGAAAGCAGAATGTTAATCAACAAAGCAAGTAAGCCCCCAAATCTCTCTTTTTTGACTCACTCAAAACACTGATCAAAGACTTTATTATCTGTCAGGCACTGAGCCAGGGACATGGCAACAAACAAGACAAATGTAAATGCATCACAGGTTTACGGTCTCGAGCAGGGTTTTCATAGTATTTTCCTTCCGTAGACTCCTTTGACAGTCTGGTGCAGGCTACAGGTTCCTTCCCAAGCATAAAATACATAGGGATTACAAAGAAACCCAATTATATTGAAATATAGGTAACACAACCACTAAGGAACATTTGTGCCATAGTAACATATGTGCTTCTTAATGTATTAAGTAACAAGATCTAATGGAGACTACTACTACAGTATTTTTATACTGACGAAAATAATGTTTTGAGATCTCTTCAGTATTCTTAATATATTAAAAAAATTATCACAAAATTGCAGGTACTGCTAATTCTACTGTGGTTTGTTGATTACATTCATCATTAAGGAAATGCTGAATTTCAGTTAGAGGTTAGTGAAATAAAGATGTACTTTTTTCCACTCCAATTTGCCTGGAATTCTATGCGCAGATCCCCTGGACTGCTGGTTAGGACCCCTGAACCCCATTAGGGAAAGTCTGGACAGTTCTCTTTGCTTCTAGAGCTCAATTCAATTGCAATATTTCAGTAACATTTTGAAATACTAGAAACAGAAGAAATACTTCCATATGTGCTATACAAGTTAAGAGTATTGTGCTTCATGTTCGAAGTCATGTATCTATTCAGACTTTCTGGGAAATCAAAACTCTAGGAACCAAAAGGAAAACAAGAAAAGCAACCATCACCTTAATTTAAAAAAAAACCTACTGGACAGGGATAATGGAATCAAACATTGCACAAACTAATTTAAGGTTTAATTCTTGCCTCTTTAGGAGAAAAAGAAAATCTCAAACAAAATCACCTACGCTCTTGGGTGCAGAAATGTGACTTACAGCTGCCTATTTCTAAGTGTAAAAATTATAGGCTTATTTTTACCTTAAAGAGTCCTACTGAATTTTGAACAAGGAAAAATATTTAAATACAGCATCTAGACACTTTTGCCTTTCATTATTGGCCTGGATTTGCTGTACCTTCTCTAGCATGAAATGAAGTTTCAGTTTAAATTCAGAAAAAAGCCAAACAAAACCCCACAGAAGGATCCATTCTAGAATTCTGGAAGAATAAAACGATGTAAATTATTTCATAATACAGTAAAAATTACAAGAAGCCCAAAGATCACCAACTTTGTAGTAACGAATAAGGAAAGGTACAAAATCTGTTTCTTGTCTGTCATATAATGACAGACTACAGTAGTAACAGGCTGAGTGCAGGGAATGATTTGAAATGTGCCCTTTAATCCAGAAGCACTAGTACCTTTTTTAAAACTCAGAAAATAAATGTCAGAATTCACACTCTCAAAAGCAATAATCTTTTTCTTCATTTCATAACATTAAAAACAATGACAATCTAGGAACACCCCCTGCTATGATGTAGAAAAGTACTTACTGCAATCAAAACCTGATTAAAAATATGATGACAGGAAATTTTCGTTTAAAAAGAGCCTCTAAGAAATAGGAGGTTTAACCATTCTTTTTGAATAGCCTACCCTCTCCCATGGCCGCATTCCCTTTACCCTAGGTCTCCCTTCTCAGGGTTAACACCTGATGAATCTTCCTCCAACAGTCAAAAGTGGGAAGCCACATTCCAGCAGCCAAGTTATCCTTAGCCCCCTTCTTGTCTGCGGATCTGGGGGGCTGCCCCTGAGTGGTTTAAGCGATAACCAAGATGTTTCCATACATCGGAAACCCTATCACATTCCTCCAGACTCCTTCCTAAGTGCCAATTGAGGATGTATCTCCAAGAAAAGCCACTGGTATATTCCTACCATCTAGAAGTCTCTGGCTGACTCTTCCCGGCTATGTTCTGAATTCAAAGTAAAAACAAACAAAAAACTATAACATGACTCACAATTTCTAAAAGAATTCTACTTAAGCCATAATGATTTAATCTTTCGCTGAGCTTAGTTATGATATCTGTTCAAAGTCAAATGGTGCTTAGGGACCAGGCTTGCCTAAAATATGCCATCTCCGGGCACCTGACGAGGTGCGGATTAGGAGGGTCAGTGCGGCCAAGGAGGTGGCACCAGTTGGAGACCAGGGTCTCGCCCTCCGTCCAGACTGCGAGGGTCGGAGAGACAAACAGGGGGCATAGAGGCGTGAACCGAGGGCCTGCTTTCATTTCTAGCGAGTTCCGGCGACCTCAGGTTAGATTATGAGTCCCTAGAGTGCAGGGGAGGAGAAAGAGAGAATATGGGGACAAAAGAGACTTTAACTTGCCGCCTGGTGACCAGGCCTAAATCTGGAAGCGCTGTCATTTCCCCCGAAGTTAAGGCTACATGCGTCCACAAGTGCATGTTCCTGTGCCCTCGAGGATGCGTGCGGCTCAGCTTCCTCTGTGTGGCCGGACACTCCGGGGATTCCGCCCCCAGGGCTACGCAGCAGACAAGTCAGTGCCGGCGGGCGGGCCTAGTTCGCGCCGGTCGGGGAACCGGTCCGGGCCTCCCCGGCTGGTCCGCGCCGGGCCTGCGTCCGCCTCTGCTGCCCCCTGCCGGCTGCCCGAACCGGGCGCCCCCGGCTCTCCGCCCTTTGGCAACGGGGCTCGCGCCCGGGGCGCGGTTACCTCTTGGGCACATCAAAGGCCTGGCAAGCGGCCGGGCGCGGCGGCCCCCCATGCTTGGTTTTTCCATAGCGGATCAGGTCCTGGAAGACCGCGCAGCCCGGGAGCAAGCTGGACGGCACGAGCTGCAGCAGCAGAGTCAGCAGGAAGGCGGCGGCCAGTGTGAACCACACGGCACGCAGCGGGTTCAGCGCCGAGAGCTCGGTCCCCACCCAGGGAGCCATGGCAGGCGCGCCCGGCGTCCGCGCTCCCGGAGCCCGGACCGCCAGCCGGCGGACAGTCGCCACTCGTGAGCAGCTCACCGAGCTCAGCCAGGCGGGACGTCGGTGACGCAGCGCGGGGCGGGGACGCGCTCGGCCCCGCCCACTGGGCCGAGGCTCCGCCCCGCCGGGCGCCTTCGCGCGTCCAGGTCACATTGTTGGTGGCTAGTGGCTCTCTGTCCGTAGTCTGTCAGAGGTGTCCAGAGGGAACCCCACAATATAATTCAACAATATGGTTCAAAGAAGCGGAACGAACAAGACAACTTGTCTGCACGTCTACACTGCAGCATTATTTTCAATGGAAAAGTGGAAACAATCCAGAATGTTCCACCTTAAGGTATTTAGCTAAATTATTGTACAATAACACACTGGAATATCATGAAGCCATTAAAATGATAATTATGAAGACTCTAGAAACACGGAAAGTTAATGATAACTGAAACTATAGGTTAAGTGAAAAAAAACTGTCTATAAAATGTATAGCTACGATTGCAAACAACTATATTCATATGAATGTGTGTATATGGATAAAGAAAGTGGGTCATACACAAAAATGAGTAATTGTATTAGGTTGTTGGGAATGTGTATAATTTAAACACATGAAGTAGAAAATCAGCAAAGCACTTGCAAATACAGAAATGAAGGTGGTAAAAATTGTCTTTCAAAAACTGCAGGCGTCTCCCTACTAGAGTTCCACTACTTAGAGGCAAAGTTTTTAACTCCGTCATCGTTTCTTCTGACATTTACTTCCCTGTAGTTACAGTGCTGTTTTTCTTGACTCATCAGTTTTAAACGTTGATTTTCAGTTAGGACAAGTGAACATTTAACTCTTTTCAGTAATATTTTTTGAAGCCTTGAAAATGTCAGTTCAAAAAAATATTATTGTATGCCTATTATGTGACAGGCATTGTTTTGGACACTGAGAACAGAGAGGCTTACAGGATAATCCCTCCCTTTCTGGAGCTTACATTCTTAAGTTTGGATGGCAGGTGTGGGGTGGTGGAGGGGAGCGCCAATCCTTACCCCAATGAGATACCCTACATGTGTGTTGAATAAGCATCAAGGAACTGGGTGCGAAGGTTAATGTGGCTTGAACAGTCCTTTGGATTGTTAAATGTGCCAATTTCTTGAAGTTTTGCTTCTTTATGCAAGGACATCAGGTTTTACAAATTACCTGAGAGCTACGTGCTAAAGGATGGTCATCTTGTTTTTCCAGCAGGAACAATGAGGTCTCTTTGTAATGACCCAGGGTCTCATCTGCAGGGGTTGCCCCCTTCATTGTTTCTTCACTGTGCTTAGGTTAACCCCATAGAAATGCAGCTGGCCTTTCCATGACATCTTTCCAGATGAGCTACCTGGAAGTGCATTGCAGGGACCAAGCTTCCTGGGTTGGAAGTTTTTTTGTAGTTACCTGACCTGGGTAAAGATTGCAAAACAAGGTGTGTTTTTGTGTTTTCATGTGTGTGTGTGTGTGTGTATAGAAACAGGGAAGATAAACTTATCCCATTTTTTGGTTTGGATTTTAATCGAAGTGCACAGCTCATACTCAGCCAAGCCCCCTGCAGAGGGCAGTGGCTGAATAGGAAACCCCAAGTTGGATCCACTTGAGAGCATTTGTTAATGTTTAAATCCTTACTAGGCTGTGTTATTTCAAAAGTGCAAAACCAGGCTAAAGTCTGTTAGAAACATCATTGTCAATAAGTAGCAATCAGTTTTTGTCTTCCTTCATTTAATTACCAGCACTGTATAATCAACCAACCTCTGGCCTGGCCTACAGTAAATGACAGTGCCATTTTTCTAAGTGTTCAGGCCCAAAACCTTGAACTCAACCTTGATTCCTCCCTTGCTCTCACAGCCCAAATACAATCTGTCAGCAAATCCGGTTGGCTCTACCTTCACACTGTGAAACTAAATTCAGTCACCTTTGGAGTCTGTGTTTTCCTGAAGGCCCTAGCCAGTTCAGTAAATAAAAAGAAATGAGGTCTAAGGACTGCAAACTAAGAAACAAGCTGTCATTACTTGAAGATAATATAAAACTCCAGTAGAGTCTACAGACAAGATATTAGAACTAATAGAGTTTGGTAAGGTTGCTGGATACAAAAACCAGTTTCTAAATATTGATCATTTCTATTTTCCAGTAACAAACTGAAAATAATGTTTTAAAGATACCATTTCAATGGCAATAAACTATTATGTGTCTAGGATTAAATCTAATAAAAGGTATGAAGTCTTCAAATAAAATAAAATGTTACTGATATTAAAGAAGGCTTTTTTAAACATTTTTTATTGAGTATATAGTCATTTTACAATGTTGTGTCAAATTCTAGTGTAGAGCACAATTTTTCAAAGAAGACATTTTAAAGGAGAGATATACTAAGCTCACAGATTGGAAGTCTCAGGATAGTTAAAATGACAAATCTCCCCAAGCTGATTTATGGAATAAATGTAATTCCAATCAAACCCCAGCTTTTAGTGGAACTTAAGAAGCTGATTCTAAAGTTTATATGGAGGTAGGAAGGGCTAAAGATGGCCAAGGTTCTCTTGAAGATGGAAAAGTTAGAGGACTTGCTTCATGAGATATCAAGGCTAGTACAGAGATGCAGTGGTATGTCCATGTGGTGTGAAAGCAGAGATAGACAAATAGACAGTGGGGTATAATAGACAGTCCAGAGACAGAACCTCTACCCACTTCCCACACTCCCTTTATATTTCTGCATAGCCCTTGGTACCACATTCCATGCCATATACATTCATTTCTTAATTTAAGAAGCACACCCGTGCCTCCTGGAACACAAAGGTACTCAGTATATATCTATGGAATGACTGAATGAATGCATGGATGAGTGAACAAATTTACTGAGCCTCTACTGTGTGTAAAGTTTCATACAATAAGCTATGGGGAGGGGTCCACAGGGCCGAGATCATAGGCTCCCTGAACACTGTATCAGAGTGAAAAGCCCAGGGGCTTCGGAGGCAGACACACTTGGGTTAGACTGATGGCTCTGCTACTTAACAATCAGCTGAGTAATTTACGGTCGCCTCTAAGATAGAAGCCATCTCATGGGCTGCTGTGATGGTTGAGTGAAATTCTGTATGGAAAGCTCTGTGCACAGAATAGGTCCTCAACAAGTGTTTGCATCTCTCTGCATTTTCTTCATCTGTACAGTGGGCATGAGACAGTCTTCCTGAAAGAGATCCAATAAGATTGATCTAAATGAAAGCACCTCACACACCACCTGTCACACAGATGTTCAGAAATGCTTATTTCATGTACCTTTGAAAAAATAACCACAATGAAGAAGAGAATAAGGGCTAAATGGGTGGATAGGTCATTTCTAACTGGGGTGGTCAGTGAAGGAAGTTAGATCTTGAAGAATGGTGAGAGTTCCTAGTAGATGAAGAGAAAAAAGGGAAAGAGAACCTTTTAGACCAAGGAAGCGGCACCAGCAAGGTCCTATTTTGGTGGTGATGGTGGTGGTGGTGCATCAAATCCCACTCTGTAGAAAGTTATCTTTGTTCACACTTTGCAAGCAGGTAGAGTGTTGACATCAGCTGCAGGCTTCTCCGATTTGATGCCGCTGCTTCTTTGTCTACGTGATTTGGCTTCCCTGGTTGAACAGAAGACCTAGGTGTACAGCATCCTATGTCTGCTGTCACCTTGATGTACAACACACTGCATCTGCTTATATTTGGTCCATGGCAGTGATTGAATTTTAAACAAAGGAGTAGCATGATTAGACTTTTCAGCTTATTCTGACAGCAGGGTGGAGAGTGAATGGGATCAGGGCCCGGGCAAGGCGAAAGGCAGGAGAGCAGGTAGAAGCGTCTGTGAAAGTTTGGTTGTGGCCTAAAGGAAAACTCTGGCAGTGGGGAGTGAGGAGTGAATGCTTCTGAGATGCGGATGCTTTGCTTCTTTTTCTTTCCAGCCTGAATTCATGCTCCCTTGGTGCTTTTTTATACTTCCCACTCCACACACACACCCCAGTGCTCATTCCTGGTTTTCTCTTGCAGTAGCCTTGCAAGCCCCCAACCCTGTGTGGACCCAACCACCCACTTTCTATCAGAGCTACAGAGCAGGATGGGTTCATGACCTGAATTCATGGGACACGCCAAGCCACCTGACGGTCCTTTCATTTGCTTTTTGTCAAATTCCGAGGCCATCATCCTGCGTTGGGTCTTCACAATCTTCTCCATCCAAATCCCCTGGCACTTTGCCCTCTCACCTTTCACTCTCAGAAGGTGATCTGAATACCTACTTCCCAGTAAAGATCGTTCATGGGGGCGCTCTATGCATCTGTGGTTATATTGATGGCCACTCCTGTCCTTACCTCCTTTTGCCACTCAATCCTGAGCCAGCCCTAATATAAATCCTGGCACAGCTGTTGGGCCTGCTCCTCCCCACCTAGCTCTCATCAGCATTCTGTCTGAGTCTTCAAGTTCCACTTTGTCTTTATTACCCCATAACTGAGCCTGGGCCATGGCTTCCCCTTCATTCCCTTGGCCTGTTTGCTCTCAGCAGCTCTAGGTCGATGCCTTTCCTTCCCTAAGGTCCAGCTTTGTCTTATGCCTTCCGTTCCATCCCCCATGTTGTGGGTTGGGTCCTACAAAGATTTATTATGTTGAAGTTCTACCCCTCAGTACCTCAGAATGTAACCTTACTTGGAAATCATATTTATTCATGCAATATGTTTTTCAAGCACAAGCACTTTTTGTTACCATGTGCCTTAGTCCCCACCCATTAAGATAATAATCTGCTTCTCCTCACCCTTCCATGCTCAACCTTGCTGATAAGACATGTCTTAGGGGTTTTTTTTCCTCTTAATTAATAGACTTAATTTTATTTTAGAGCAGTTTTAGGTTTATAGAAGAATGATCAGAAAGTGTAGACAGCTCTCATATACTTGTTTATTATCTTGCTAATGTCCATGGGCTCTGTTGAGATGTCTGCTCTTTGATGTCTGATATTAGTAGTTTGTATTCTCTCTCTTTTTAGCCTGGCTAGAGGCTTATCAGTTTTATTAGTTTTTTCAAAGAACAAGCTTTTGATTTTGTTAATTTTCTCTGTTGATTTCCTGTTTTCAATTTCAATGATTTCTGCTCTAATTCTTATTATTTCTTTCCTTCTGCTTACTTTGGGCTTAATTTGCTGTTCTTTTTCTAGTTTTCTAAGGTGGAAACATAGATTATTGATTTTAGATCTTTCCTTTTTTCGAACATATACATCCAATGCTATAAATTTCCTTCTATGCACTGGGTTTGCTGCTTCCCACAAATTTTGACAAGCTGTGTTTTCATTTTCACTTAGTGCAAAATATTTTAAAAGTTTCCTTGAGATTTCTTCTTTGACCCATGTTTTATTTAGAAGTGTTTTGTTTAATATCCACGTATTTTGAAAATTTCCAGTTATCTTTTTGTTATTGATTTCTGGCTTAATTCTGCTGTGATCTGAGAGCAGACATTGTATGATTCCCAGTTAAAAAATTTGTTAAGGGGTGTTTTACGCCCCAGAATGTGGTTTATTTTAGTGAATGTTCCATGTGAGCTTGAGAAAAATAAATAAATATGATAAATGGAGAAACAGATCATTTTTCTCTTTTGGAAAATTCAGTGTTGTTAAGATGTTAATTTCTCTTCTATTCATCTAATTATTCAACATAGCTACAGTTGAAATCCCAGCAAGAATTTTGTGGAAATTGGTAAGATGAATCTAAAATATATATAGAAAATAAAGGACCTTAAAAAAGCCCAAGAGAAAATTGAAAAAAGGAAAAGAGGGTTTAAGTGGTCATATTTCAAGACTTAATATAAAACTATAGTAATTAGAATTAGGTGTAGTATTGGTGTAAGGATACATAGATTTGTGAAATAAAAGTGATCCCATAATAGACCAACATATATTGATTACTTGATTTATGATGAAGGTCCCTTGCAACACAGTGAAGAAAAAGGTCTTCTCAATAAACAGTGCTGGAGCAATTGGCCATCCACATAAGAAAAATATATATTCTTGACCCTTACCTAATACCATATACAACATTTAATTCAAATAATTCATAAGTTTCTTCTTCAAGAGTGAAAGAGAAATAAAGTCTTTCTCAGACAAACAAAAATTGTGAGTATTTGTCAGCAGTAGACCTACCTGGCAAGAAATGTTAAAAGAAATTCTTTAAAGAGAAGGAAAACAATGTAAGTCAGAAACTTGGATCTACATAAAGAAAGGAAGAGCATCAAAAAAAAAAAAGGATTAAGTGAAGTTAAGGTAAAAGTTTTTATCTTACAAAATTTAGTTATTCTAAGAGTTTGTAGCTACTTTAGGATTTTCTGTATTCGTGTCATCTGTGAATAAGGACCATTTTACTTCTTTCTTCCTCATCTGGATGGCTCTTATTTATTTTTATTGCCTTATGGAATGGGTGAAACCTCAAGTACAATGTTGAATAGAAGTGGTGAGAGGAAACATCATTGTCTTGTCAGAATTCTTGCCTCATTCCTGATTTTTAGGACAAAGCATTCAGTTTTTCACCATTAAACATGATATTATTAATAGGTTTTATATAAATACCTTTTGTTAGGTTGAGAATGTTCCCTTTATTTCAAGTTTTATTAGAATTTTTTAATCATGAAACGTTCTGAATATTATATAATTTTTAAGCACTTATTGGGGTAATCATGTATTTTTTTAAATTTATGGTTGACCCTTAACAACATGAGGGCATTAGGGATGCCAACCCTCTGTGAGGTTGAAAATCCATGTGTAATTTGTAATTGATCCATCCATATCCAGCATTCCTCTGTATCTGCAGTTCCTCCATATTGGAGGAGTTAACCAATCACTGGTTGTTGAAAAAAATCTAAATGTAAGTCGACCCTGGCAGTTCAAATCCATGTTGTTCAAGGGTCAACTGTATTCTCTTAAGGTAATTAATTTCACTGATTTATGAAAAATATACCAACCTTACATTCTTGGGATAAACCCCACTTAGTTATGATTTGGTATGTTTTTATATGTTGTTGGGTTTGATTTGTTAATACTTTGATAAGGTTTTTTTTAATGTCATTTCTCATGAGGGATTCTGGTCTATAAATTTCTTTTCTTGTAATGTCCTTATTAAGTTTTGGTATTAGTGCCCTGTTAGTTCATGAAGCAAATTGGAAATTGTTCTTTCTTCCTCTTTTCTCTGAAACAGTTTGTATGGGAACGGTTTACTTTTTCATGAAATGTTAACAGAATTTACTGGTGATGCCTTGTAGGCCTGGAGTTTTCTTTGGGACTAAGAGTTACGTTTATTTTTGTATCACTTTGGGAAAGTCGTGTTTTTCAGTAAATTTGTCTATTTCTCTTAAGCTGTATAGTTATTCAGAATAGTCATATTTACTAATTATAATTATTTATAATAATCTTGTCTCCTTTTTAACGTCAGTAGGGATCTATAGTGATGTCCTCTTTTTTTTTTTCTAGTATTGATGATTTATATTTTCTTTACCAGTCTTGCTAGAGTTTTATCACTTTAATTAATGTTTCCAAAGAGTGAACTATTGATTTGTTGATTTTCCCTATTTTATGTTTATCTTCTATTTCATTAATTTTTTTTGTTCTTATCTTCCCATGTTTCTCATTTCTTGAGTGTAACTACTATTTTTTTCTGGCTTCTTCAGATGAAACCTTAGATCATGGATTTGAAATCTTTTTTCTCTAATGAGCATTTAAACTATCAAATTTCCTTCTAAACACTGCTTTACCTGCATCCCACAAATTTTCGTGCATTATTGTTTAGTTTAAAATATTTTCCAATTTCCATTAAGACTTCTTCCCTCAATTTTTTAGTTGTCTTTTCATTATTAATTTCTACTTTAATTCTGCTGTGGTCAGTGAACATTTTTGTGTGATATCAATCTTTTGGAATGTGTTGAGATTTGCTGTATGTTCCGATATATGGTATTTTGTAAATGTTTAAGTGTACTTGAGAAGAAAGTGTGTTCTATAGTAGTTAAGTGTAGTATTTCATAAATATCAATTAAATCAAGTTGGTTAATAGTATTCAAGTATTTTATATGTTCTTGTCTGCTTGCTGTGTGATTTCCTGAAGGAGATGTGCTAATATATAGGGATGATAGTGGATTTGCCTGTCTTTTCCTTTATTTATTGATTTTTATTCAATTTTCTTTATATATTTTGAAGCTGTTATTAGGTTCATACCCATTAAGGATTATTGTGTCTTTCTCTTTGACTGAATCATCTGTGTGTCTGCTTCTGTTGTCTATTTTTCTTTTGATTGTAGTTCATATTTTATGTGCTTTACATTTCACAACTTCTATTTTTAATTGAAGTATAGTTAGTTACAATGTGTCAATTTCTGGTGTACACATTTCATAATTTTTTTATATATCAGACTTTGTTTTTAAAGTGCATTCTGATTTAATCAGCACCTTGACTCTATGAGGTGGCATTAGCACCCGTTCTGTGGATGAGAGAGCAGCTCCCTAGGATGCCTGACCTGTTCTTGGCAGAGAAGATACCCTGGTGTGCCTATAAAAGGACCAAAGATGTTGAAGTTAGTGTTCTCCCTCAGAGAAGCCCTACCCTTTATTCTGTCATACAGATAGTATGTCAGGAGAGAAATGACTTCCTATTTCCTAGGAAAGACTTTTCTTTCTCTGAAATTCAACTTCTCTAGACTTTGTTTCTACAGTCATTCAGTGTCTTAAAATGTGATTTTTGTTTTTGTTTCTATTTTTTTCTATTTGTTATGGCAGGAGTAATAGCCTGCTGCTGCCATTTACAACCTAATCCAACAATAAATACTTTAATAAAATTTCTCTGTAGCCTTCTATGGTGAAAATGTTTAAAAATGAATTAAAAAAAGAAATCTACCCTTCGGCAGAAATAGAGGGGAAAAAAAGGGCTTGTATGTGGTAGCTTGGGCTTGAGTTGGGAGGTAAATATCAACCTATCTGCTTTCTAGTTGTTTCTCTCAGGTTCAGTTTCCCAGTCACCAGTTCTATCTCATCTTTAGCTGTCTTTCTCAGCTGAGAAAGTAACATACTTTGATACTTCTGCCTGGCATGAGCAAATGCCAGAACACTTGAAAGAAATTGTCAGAGAAAAAGAACTCGCAATAAGATGGGTTCCTAAAAAGAGTCAGAACTCACATGGAAGAACTCTAAGTGAAAAAAATCAGGAGTACAAAACAGTAAGAAATTGAGATAAATGAACCACAGTCTGAAAGATATAAAATAAATATGTTTGCAGTGATTGAAGACACAATGAAAGGGATTTGAATCCTAGAAAAGAATGCACTGTTAGGAAAAGACCGGGGAAGTTCTGTAGAACCAAACAGAGCTTTTAGAAAAGGAAAAAGGTAATTAAATAGCTAGTTAGAGATAGCTGGCAAGAGACCCAGAGGCTAAATCTACAGTAGATTCTCAGAAAGGAGCAAAAATTGATAGAGATGGAAAATGAAAGAAGATAAGAAACAAGGAGAAAGAAAGAGGGCCAGCAAATTATCAATAGGATGTGAGAAGAAAAGAAAAGAGAAAATGCTGAACAGATAATATTTGAAAAGGTAGTGTTTGAAAAATTTTCCAATTTGATTGAAATTGTGAATCTTTATATTTAAGAAACGTAATGAAACTTGAGCAGAATAAATAGAAATAGACATCTAGACACAGAAGTAAAAATGGACATCAGAGACAAAACACACACACATTCTTAAATTCAATTAGAGAAACGATGGAAGAAATTTTCACATTGAGGTATGGGGAAGTCATTCTGGCTTATATGTGATTTAACTTAAGATTTATGCTAACAGAACAACCTGTTTTATGGACTGTCATGCATGCATTGTTCATCTACTTTAACCATTAAAGGAAAAGAATGCACTTAAAAAATCAAAATGGAGTAACAGTGGTTCAGGTATCCAGGAAGGAGCTGGGTGGCTCTTGTGGATCTGGATTCAGACAGTTTCCTGCATCAGTGAGAACCTGAATTTTCTGAACTGTATCAGACTCAAGGACACCACCAACCATTCTCAAAACAGTGTCTGCTAGCAGCTGCTAGCTGAAACCTTATGGTCTCAAGGTCTCCCCTTGTAACTCTGCAACCATTTTGGACCCAACCAAACCTTGCTTAGTAAGCACCCCTTATTTTTTGCTAGCTATAATTGTAATCCTTGACAGACAACTTACATAATTTTGTGGGTTTTGCCTTTATAAGCCTCTCCCATTTTGTAGTCCCGTGGAACAGAATGCAAGTGCTTCTTGAATCTGTGTCTTCTGGGGGTATTTCTCAGTTTGGTTCAAGTAAAACTTTTTTCTATTCCTATTATAGATTGGTTTATTGATTATTTCCATAGATAGAATAAAGACATTTATCTAGAGGAGTAATAATTAGACCAACAACAGTAATAATAGAATCCAGAAATCAATGGAGTCATATTTTAAAATATTAAAGCAAAGTAACCATCAGTTAGAAACTATACACAATAAACTATCATCCAAAAATAAGAGAAATTTTAAAAAAGAAGGAATATAATTGATCACTCGTAGGGTCTTATTAAAAAAATTCTTGAACATGCTCTTTAGGAAGAAGGAAATTTAACCCAGAAGGAAAGAGTGAGATGCAGTGAACAATGATAAATAATGTGATTAGCAAACAGGAGTGTTTACTTAGATTACCCAGTAAGCACAGACCTCATAAAATAATGACAAATTTGTAAGGTATAAAAATAAAGTTGGAATAAAATACTGTATAACAGTTAAGATGGGATGAAGTGGTAAGTTCTTTTAAGGTCTTTGTGTTTGGGAGAAGGATAAGAGCTATCATGTTCGACCTAAAGCTTCAAGTTAATGTTAGAAATGTAAGGTATAGTATAATACAATACAGAGTCCAGTATAATAGAAATAGGATCCAAACCAGTCTGTGTGGTGGGGAAAGAATAAAGAAAAATATAGAAATGGCACATCAGAAGACCCACAACATTGTTATCCATCAGGGTAATGCAAATCAAAACCTTAATGAGATACTACTTCACACACAGTGGGATGACTGATGATGATCACATGGGAACAAGTGTTGTGGAGAAATCAGAACTCTTATACACTACTGATGGGAGTGTAAAATGGAGCATCTACCTTGAAAAACAGCCTGGAAGTTCCTCAGAAAGTTAAACATAGAGGTACCCTGTGATCTAGCAATTTTAATTCTAAGAATATGACCAAAACATTGAAATTGAATTGAAAACACGTCTACACAAAAACTTGTACACGTGTGTTCACAGCAGCATTATTCACAATTGCCGAAGGTGGAAACAATCCAAGTGTCTATCAGCTGATGAATGGATAAACAACATGCAGTACATCCTTACAATGGGATGCTATCGGGCCATAAGAAGAAATGAAAGACTGATACATGCTACAATATGGATGGGCCTTGAAAAATGTATGTATGCTAAGTGAAACAAACCAATTACAAAAGACCACATAACAATACATTGAGTTTTGAAGAGGGGATAATTTATCATTCCCCTCTCCCTCTCCTAGCCCCCAGATGGTAATTTTACTTAGGGTTGAGAACTCTCTCTGGAAATGTAAGAGCCCAGAAACTGCTGAGCCTCCCTGTCTCAATTTCCTGTTCCAAATTCGTCAAGTTAGGTAAGTCATTCTTTCCCCCATGGGGAGGAGTGAGTTATGGGGACTGGAGGAAGATGCCAGATATGGTCCTCCCATACCTTTTCTTCCTTCATCTTGGCAACTGCTCTAAACATTACCTGATACACTCCTTTATTCATTCATTTACTAGATATGTTTTGGCACCCGCCATTGGCAGAGTGCTTGGTGAAGAATATGAAGAACGGCCTTCAGCCTCAGGGAGCTAGCATTTTGGTTGGGGAATGACAACACTAAATATCTCAACAGTTACTTGAGTATTGGATACTTTCAGTATTGGATATTCCAAAGCTCAGTCCTGAAATTCTTCTTGGCTCTATTTCCACTCACTTCTTTGTTGATCCCTTGTGTCAGAGACTGAAATGATGCCAAGGATTCCAGCCTCAGCCTTTCCTTTGACTCTGCTCTAGTCTATCCAATTAAAAAAATGAATATTTAAAAGTCCTCTTAAATTCATGTCTAAAACCAATCTCTGATCTTCCCTCCCTCTGCCTCTCCCCAACGAAATCTATTCACATCTCAGTTTTTCCAGGAACTGATAGCTCCATTGCTCAAAAAACATGAGGTTTTATGTTGTCTTTTCATACACTACATCAGGTCCACCCAAAAATCCTGCTATTTTTACCTTCAGAATATGTCTAGAATTTTATATCATTTCGTTATCACCACCATCATCAATCCTGGTCCAAGTCACCATCATTTCTTGCTTGGATTATTATAATGATCTTCTAACTCCCACTTGTGCCTTGACCCCCTAAGGCCTATTTCCAAAAAGCAATTAGAGTGAGTCCTTCTGAAGGTTAGGTCAGATCATGTCATGTCACTGACAAACTCTCTAGTGGTTTCTCCTCATACTTGGAGGAACATCCAAAGTCCTTACTGTGTCTTACAGTGTTCTGCCGGATCTGGCCCCTGCTACCTCTCTGACTTCATCTCCTGCTCTTGCTTGCATTGACTCCACTCCCCTCACACTGGTCTCTGCGCTGCATTCAACCTGTAAGCATGCTGCTGCCTTGTGGCCTTTGTACTTTGTTCCATTTGAGCAGGCAGCCTCCCCTAGATATCTATGTGACCTCCTCCCTTGCTTCTTACGGGTTCCCACTCAAAATTAAGAGAGACCACCCTATGTAAAAGTGTACCTCTCTGCTTTTCATTCCCCCCCTTTAATATTCACCACGTCACTCGCTGCAGTCTGATGTACCATGTGTTTCATTACTTACGTGTTCATTGTTTGAGACGAGATGCTCCAGGAGGGCAGTGCCTGTTTTTATTATTCCCCGTGTCTCTCTAGTGCCTGGCGTATACGTATACTCAGTGTATATTGTTGAATGAATGAATCATTCCATATCTGTTCAAGACATCAATAAAAGAAATGTTGTAAGGCAGTGCTTACCTCATTGCCAAACAAATGATTAGTATGTTTTGGGGGTATTAATGATGTATAAATTAATGATATATATGCTATTTTTGCCTATTATTTTTATTGTTATTACCATTCCAATAATTAAATGCAAGTCATCTGTTCATTATTGTATATAACAGGCATGATTGATGTCCTATTATTTTATTTAGGTTAATAACAAAACCTGACATGAGTAATGGACAAAACATGAGGAAATGGGACAATTGAAAGGAAGAGAGTGGGAGTTAAACTTTCCTTCCTATATGACTTACATCATTTAAAAAAATCATTTCATTAATGTGCTTCCTATTGTAGTTATATTCCATTCATATAGCATAGAAATTCATTTCCTAAGTTAAATCTACGTTTTCCAGTTGGCATACAAAAAGTAATTTCTTCTGAGAGAAAACATTTGGGTCATATGCACAGGACACTGGAAATTGATTAGACTTGATTAATCTGTCTTGCAAAAATCTTTACAAAAATGAGTGAAAATTTTTTAACAACTTCTACTCCTTGGAATTACTTGCCAATATTATCTTATTTTACCCAGCATCTCCTCTTTCTACACTATGAATTATATTTTCATGACCAAAGTTAGTATCTATTTGAATTTTCTCTTAACAATGTGCTGAATTATAAAGGGATTTGGACATAAAAGCACTACTAATTTTAGCTATGGTTCCTACTTAAATGTTTTCCTGAATTTCTTTACATTGTTGCATAAAGAAAGGAACATTTCCTGAGGTATAGAACCTAATCAACAGAAACAAATCTGGTCATTCAACACATGTATTCAAAGTTTTCTGTGAGATAGGCATATTGTGAGGAGCTGGACATTCAAAGAATGAATAAGACCCTCCTGCAAGGAACTGGGTTATAAAACTGATTAGTGATTGGAATGCATGTTATTGATTCCAGACTCTGACCTTTCTTCATGGTCAAAGGATGTTATTTGCAGGAATAGTTCAGAAAGCACAGGTTTTCTACGTTCTTATGTAGTGACTTACAGTGACTTACTAGCTTACAAGGACTAAAGAATTCCCTAGAATATCCCTGAGATCGTCTTTTTAAAATATATTTGCAATAATATGTTTTGGTTTTTGCTAGTGAAGCAGCAGTCTGTTTTATTTTCACTCTACGAGATGGAAGGGTCTGCAGGATAATGCAGTGTGGGTGTAGTATTGCACAGTTTCAAGACCACTGGGGAAATCAGGCTTTAAATAACCAGCTAGATAACCATGACCAAGCCACTCTGGGTCTCAGTTTGCCCATTTCTGAAACAAGAAGGTTGAATTACATCAGCAAGTCTCAAAGTTAATGTACATATCAGTCACTTGAGGATCTTGCCAAAATGCAGGTTCTTATTCAGTAGGTTGGGGATGGGGCCTGAGAGTCTGCATTTCTAACAAGCTCTCAGGTAGGGAACACCCATGCTGCTGGCCCATGGCTCGCATCCTGAGCAGTGAGGGTGAGAGCAGCGTTGTCCAATACAAAGGTAATGTAAGCTGTATGTATAATTTTAAATGTCTAGAAGCCACATTAGAAAGGAAAAAAATAAACAGGTGAAATTAATTGTAATAACATTTCATTGGCTCTCATAAGAAAAAATATTATTTTAACATGTCATCAATATAAAAATTATGAATGAGATAGTTTACATTCTTTTTTCCATATTAAGCCTCCGATATCTGGTGTGTTTTATACCTATGGCACATCTCTTGGAGTAGCCACATTTCAGGTGCTCAGTAGCCACGTGTGTGCTGCGATTTAGGACTACACAGGGCTAGCCCATCTCTGCTGCCAGCGTCAGTGCTGAGGACAGTATCTCCCTTACATTTCAAATAGACTCCTGCCTCCAGGTGGTGCTAATGTTCTTTGTTTCATCCTTGAAAACTTTTATTTTTTTTTTGCTTGAGTGAGAGCTCCACAGAAGGCCACTTAACTTATTTATTTACTTACTCATTTAGTCCCTCTCTTAATAATTTATGTTTACAGGATACACTAATGGTTAGTTGATTATATTCTCTGTAAGTTTGTCCAGTAGCTAAAGCACAATGAAATTATCATTAATTATGCCAAAGTAAACATAGAAGGAATACTTAAAGTCATGGGGAGAGGAGCTACATAAGATTGATCTCTGATTATATAGTATTTTTATACACAGGATAGTGACCAGATATTTAACAGTATAAACATAGGAACAGGAAAATTACTGACTGGTATAAAAAGATTTAAATAATAAGTTTGGATATTGTTGTTTTATGAGGAAGAGAAAATATTTCTCCTTCAGTTTTGCCTAATACAGGATGACTGGTACTTTTTATGGTGATTTAAGTGTTTAATTTTCTGGAAGGCAATGATAAATATAAAAATTTGTCCCTGTTTCAACTCCATAATTTTGTTTGTACTCCAGGCATACTGTATACCTGAGAGATTACATTTTCTAGAAGAATAATTTGAATACTCAGACTTAGTTTTAAGAAGGTATGTCAAATGCCTAATTTTTTTTTTACAAGCTTAGTGTTATTTCTTTTGTCTGATTGTGGCTCTGATGTTAACTAAAATGTCAGTTGTCATGAACAAGTAGTTTAAATGTGTTAACTCATCCTCAGAGTAAACCGGTGAGGTCGATACTTTTATTATACCACATTTCAAGTAAGGAAATGGATGCTCTAGAGATTGAATAATTTGTCCTGGGCACATGACCGTTAAGAGAGAGAGTGTGAACTCACATCCAGTCTGTTGGACCCTCAAGTTCATTCCCTTAACTACTACACTACATTGAAGAAGCTCTCTTCCTCTGTCTTAAGCTGAATTTGCTGACCAGTCTACAGAACAGTCAACAAAAACTACAATCTGCAGCATCCAAATCTATAATGTCCGTGATGGGCAGGAGGTTGCCTTTTATAAGGATAAGCCATAACATGTTTAAAACGAGAGAGCCTAAAGCTGAAGTATCTTTGGTCTCCGTTCTCATTTGACTAGTGGTTTCCTATACCAATCCCCCTAAACTCTATTTTCTGTATCTGTAAGACAGAGTGAATGGGGAATCTCTTCCACGGATGTAGAAGTTGAATTCATGACATCATTTCATGACAACTCATGTCACAAATGTGAATTCCTCCCACATGACCACTATCAAAATATACTCATATTGTTTCACACATCGATTTCCCAACAGTTTTTATGTGCTCTCTTTTTGAAGCATATAATACAAATTGTGTGTGTGTTTGATACAGAATTAAGTTCAAGTCCTCTCTTTGCCACCTTCTGGTTCTGTTATCTTGGATAACTTAGTGAAGCTCTCTTGGAACATCAGTTTCCTCAACTGAAAATCGGGGTTGATACATTCTTTTTTTCTGAGGCTGTGTCATGAGAATGAAATAAGATGGTATATGCAAAGTCTCTAGCATATAGTCAACCAAGTTAATTTTGTA
Organism: Vicugna pacos; assembly: GCF_048564905.1. NCBI lineage: Eukaryota > Metazoa > Chordata > Mammalia > Artiodactyla > Camelidae > Vicugna > Vicugna pacos. Next base: position 83,826,592 of record NC_132988.1, read on the forward strand.
GAACAATAAGATAGAAATATTCCTAAGCTATATCCATACCTGCTTACTTTACTTTTTAGAGGAACTTGATCTGCTAACAAATGGAGCAGAAAAGTGAGACTACTCCCTAGGCAAAGAAAGTCTACTCCCCTCAATTCCCCAAATTCTCAGTTTTTGATGAAATCGGGCCAAGTTCATCTAATTTATGCAGCAAACTGCTTTAGTTACTACTTTACTTTGCTTTGGCAGTGAGAACCAGTCTCTTAAGTCGTCTTGTCGAAGGGCTCATGAAGACATTATGGTGTTTGGCTCTCTATCTTATCCACGTCGCCTGCATGAAAAATTTCTTTCCTTCCCATCTTTCAGACAAAGGATTTATAACTGCTTTAGCATATTATTGAAGCAAAGAGACACTACGGAAACGTGACTCTGGGCTGACTTTTATAGGTCCTGATTTGGATGTGTTGCTTAAAGTTCTCAGGCAGAAAAAAATACATTGTTTTAAAAATGTCAACATTTCCTGGTATGAAAGGGATTGTTTTCTTTTTTTATTCGTTTTGCTTTTTCTTTTCTTTCTTCCTCCTCTACCTTCTCCCCCTCCTCCTCCTTCTCCCCCCCTCCCCCCTCCCCCTCCTCCTCCTCCTGGGATGTGTGAGCCTGCATCTGAGAACATACAAATCTTGAAACTTTTCACTGGATTCTTGAAAACCAGCCCAGATGATTTTTCCTCCTTAAATACCCTCTTTTGTTGCTGGCCAGGAACAAAGCCACCTAAGCCAAGTGGTCACAGTTCATTTCACACATAGGAAGAAGGAAAGTCTGTTTTAATCCCCTGAAGATTAAGGGACAGTCTGCTTCTGACACTAGAAGGGGATCTTGGAAAAAACGATTCATGGATAGAACATGATCTCAGAATATCCTCCAAGGACTCAGAAGGTTCCCAAACAAATATGGAGTATACACATTTCCCTGTGCCATGTGTTTGGGAAAGGAGTGGAGAGTTGGAGAAAGAAGGAAAACTTTATCAAGAGAAAGGCAGACAATAGCCTGACATGAATGATATCTTAAAATGGATAAGGAAGATTCAAGCATGGTGATTAGATTATATACTGGGTTGAACTGAGAATTTTCCCACAAAGGAGGCTGAAATTTGCTGTCCTTTCTATGTCGAAGTAGATAAATAGTGACGTGTGGTGAACTGGTGGTGGGAGACAATCCAGAGATGGTTTCCTTTAGCTCCTGCCCACGCCCCTGCCCTGACTCTACCTGCATCCGTTGCTTGCACTGTTGAATGACCGAGGGTAAGGTACAGACGTGCAGTGAAAGTAATACAGGCTTTGTAACCACGTGAAACTGAATGTGAGTCCCCGCTCGACTCCTAAGTGACTCTGGCAAGTCACCCAACTACTCGGAGCCTCAATTTCCTCCTCTGGAAATGCGAATAGTATCAGCCCCGATAACCTAACCAACTAGTGAGAATCACAGTAGGTAACGGAGAGGACAGTGCTGTGCAAATTATCAGGTGCTGCAAATGGGAAGTCTCGTGAGAAGGATAACCCATCGACCTGATGAACCTTGGGTCTGTGGGTTTCTGCACATCTGAGGTTTAGGTTTGCTGATGAAATCTCCTTCCCTTCTCTTTGTCAAATAACAGATGGGAGGACTTGGTCAGTCTCCATCAGGTGGAATTAATCATATTCCAACACAGAAGGGCCAGCCAGCACCTTGCCCTCAGGCTTTCAGCTCCCTGTACCCCTGATCAGGGGCCGTTTACCTTACTCCCCACTATGCACCAGACCCCAAGCTGAACAGCTTACCTAGACTTTCTTACCAACACTCCTGTTTGCAGGAGAGAAAATGGAGCATCCAGTCTTGAAGACACTAGCTCAAGTTCACACAGCTGTTAAGCGGGAGGGCTGGGACTCTAAGGCAGACTCTTCCCCACACAGGGTATGGGGGCAAGTGTGGTTTTCTCTAGTTTTCCCCATCTTCCCTCCTCCTCGTCTTCCTCTCTCCCACTCCCTCTCCTCCTCTTCCTCCATCTTTTTCTTCTTGAAGTAAAAAACTTTCCTTACTAAATAAACACAGGAAATTAAAAAAAAAAGAAAACACAACTTAGCAAGAGTCAAAACTCTGCTGAATGTGGCTTTTTCCAGAGACCTCAGGGAAAGCATCAAAGCATCAAAGAAGTAAACCCGTGAACACATGGAGTTTCATTGGTGTGTACAGCCTGCATGGGTTTCCGTCTGTCTCCCTGAGAACTTCTTTCTTTAAAAATATTGTTCATGTTAATTGCACAGGAAACACATGAATGCATTTTTATTGTAAGTTTTAAAAATCAAATGTTACAGATCAAGTTAGTCTCTTTTGATCCTTTTTATCTCATTCCCTACCCCAGATGTAACTATTACTATCATTTTAGTATATATTTTTCTAAAACTAAGAAAGATTAATTTCATATTAGAAAAGTATATTTAATTATTTTTCTTAATTTTTAATTATAAAACTAATTTTATATTTTATTTATCTATATATACATTTAAATTATATTTTTCTAAAATTAATTTTAAAATTAACTTATCCACATTTATCCACAAATGTGTATATATTTTATTTTTACATGAATGGTATCAGTTGTACTTACCATTTTGTAGCCTGTTTTTAAAAATTTTATTCAGTAACATCTTGGAGGTATTCTGTGTCTGGATGTATATTTCTGCCTCATTTTTTAAAAATTGAAGTATAATTGATGTAAAAAACTGTGTTAGTTTAAACATTGCCTCATTCTTTTGCTGCTGCATAGTGTGGTCTCCCACTGATGGACTTTTAGATGGTTTCCATTCTACTACAGTGTACTAATGAGCAATCCTGTACTCATACGTGAGTGTTTCTCTGGGGCAGATACTATAATATTGTGAATGTGGACGTAATGTTTGATTGGCTTCCATCCTCCACCTAACCCCATTTTCAAAAGGCAGTCCGCTAAAGACCTCTTTCCACGATCACTTGGCACTCTCATTTGAGCAGATTGTCAGTTTTGTACAAGATAATTTTTGTGATCTTTATTTTTGTGCTTTTGTGATATAACAGACCAGAGTGACTGAAAAATATTGTTTGCATCACTCTTAGAATAATCAGCTCTGCCCTGACATGGTTGAGCTGTGTGTGTACAGTTACAGAATTAATAGTGTCATCCAAATTGCCCTCTTAAATGGCTGTAACTAACTTATGCTTTCTGCCAGCACCCATTTCCTAAACCCTCACCTGCACCTGGTATTTTCAAACATTAAACATTTTGCCAGTTTAGTGGAATGGGTGAAAATGACCTTTTATTGTTTTAATTTGCATTTTTACTCTCATTTTCTTCATACGGCAGAAATGTCCTCTGTCAAGAATTCTTACATCCTCATTAAGCAGGGGGAGTCCCTTCCCTAGATCTATTCCATCCCAGCACCCCTCGATACAAGTTGGAGAAAATGTCTGGAGCAGTCGTGAGGTCCAGGGTTCCACACACAACCTCCCCACTCCCATGGCTCTGGGTCCTACACTGGAAATTCTCATAGCATCCCAATCCATGATCCAGCTCTCAAATTTTAGAATTTCTTTAGAGATGCTGTAAGATGATCACATACTTACTTTCCCCTTGATGTTTGTTTTCCTGTTGTAGGTGTTATGTTTTATGCCTAGTATGCCAATTGTTTTTAAATATGGGGATGTGCACTGTGGCTTTTTGACAATACACATTTATTTTCTGATTATGAAAATACCACAGGTGCATATTTAAAAACTGAAAAAGTTTTGAAGAAGCCTAAAGAAGTAGAAAACTCTCTTCCACTAAGGCAATCATGGTTAAGATGAAAATATATGCTGGGGAGACAAACCTTCTTGCCCCCCACCCCATAGTGCAGCCAAAGGGAGAGTCCATTGGCTGTTAATTGTACACACCAAATTTTCAGAGAGAGTTCTTCTTCTATAAATACAGAAGATTATTCTTTATATTATGGCTACGATAAGTGCATGAGGCTGTGTATGTTTTCACAATTGGATAGGAGGAATGTTGAATTAAATGCTCTGATTCATTTCAGTTCTACTGTGAAAATTATTTGTTGGCTGCTACTTACTTCCTTTCTTGATCCTGTTTATTTAATTGACTCTGAACAGTAAGCGATGACTGGAATGGCTTGCTTCGGAACAGATGGTTTCACGCTATTATTTATATAAGAGGTGCTCTCTGAAATCTCCTGCTTTATGAGCTGGGCCTGTGATTCCTGGAAGACATCATTTTAACAATTAAGACTTATTTCCCAATGTTGGTTGTCATTTGAAAGTGCCTTTATATCTTTGGATTGATTAGCTGAAAATAAGTGTTCCCATGGCTGAGCTGGACCCAATCAGTGCATCAAGAATGGTAGCTGAACTATTTACAGTAGCCAAGACATGGAAGCAACCTAAATGTCCATCATCAGATGACTGGATAAAGAAGCTGTGGTATATTTATACAATGGAATACTATTCAGCCGTAAAAAGAATAAAATAATGCCATTTGCAGCAACATGGATGGACCTGGAGATCATCATACTAAGTGAAATAAGCCAGAAAGAGAAAGAAAAATACCATGTGATATCACTCATATGTGGAATCCAAAAAAAAGGCACAAAGGAGCTTATTTACAAAACAGAGACAGACTTGCAGACATAGAAAACAAATTTGTGGTTACCAAGGGGGAAAAGGGGTGGGGAGCAACAAACTGGGACTTCAGGGTTTTCAGATACTAACTACTATATATAAAATAGGTAAACATCAAGGTCCTATTGTATAACATAGGGAACTATGTTCAATACCTTTTGATGGCCTATAATGAAGAAGAATATGAAAAGGAATATATATTTATATAAATACATATATATGTATAGATGTGTCACTATGCTGTATACCAGAAATTAATACAACGCTGTAAGTCGACTATACTTCAAGTAAAAAAAAAGAACAGAGGCTGATGGTAAAGGCCAGGGACTAGCTTTTGGGAGTTCTGGTGAAGATTCTTGTTTTGCTTGTGATTTTGGCAGTGTTATCAAGGGAGGACTCAATATCTGAGACTAAGATGTTTGTGCTGGGATTACTGCCTTCAGAAGAAAGCTCTAAATTCTAGAGTGAGCATGGTAGGATAAGGCTCAGCCAGCCAACTGGATGTCATGCCTGGCTGTGGCCTTAGAAGGGCCACCTAAAGCAGATGGGGGAGAGACAATGAGAGGACAAAGGGGATAGAATGCCAAAGGGAGAAGGAAGAGAATGAAAGGGCTCAGGGTGGTGAAGTTCAGAGTCAAGGCTGCCTAGCACTGGCAGAGGCTCTGGCTGGGGCACGTGGGCCCTGAGGTCACCCTGCTTTTACTCACCAACGAAGTAGACCAGGACACAGGGCACCTCAAGTCCCCAAGAGCCTTCCTAATTCTCAGGAAAGTTCCATTTAGGTTAGTGCAACCCTGGTGGGATGTGCAGTAAGGGCCCTTTGACTTCACTGCTGAGCTCCTCTGTGGAACCAGAGAGTGATGAGAGGTTCAAAGATCTTTTTTCTGTTATGAGCCGTTATGCAACTACATATACCAAACTGCGGGTTGTTATGCTTGAGGTGGTATCAAGGGACTCTCTTCAAAGGTGAGTATTATATTCTGTTCCAAGGTTCACCCAGTCCAAGGATCTTCTGCCTGCAGAAGAGTGTGGTCCAGACTCCAGACCTGATGTTTTTCAGTAGTGAGGGCTGAGTGAGTTCCTTAAACTTTCTGAGCTTTGTTGTCCTTGCTTGAAAATGGGAAATGTGAGGATTAAAATAAAGTTGGATGGGATGGAAGCTTCTTCAACTGTCAAGTGCTATATAAATATTAATCCTTATCTTTTGGAAGGAGTCATCCTTAAAGAGATGTTGCTAGCAGCAGACTGCTGTGTACTCAAAACTATATGGTGATACATGCACGCAAACACACAAATACATGGCATATAAAAGTGAATGTGTATATACACACATGGGAACTCAAGGATATGAGTGAAATAGTAACTATAGTGTAAGATTTTGCATACGTTCTTTATTGTATACTGCATGTTAGGGCCATGTAAGGTATTTTTTTGGGTAAGTTTTATCATATGTGGTTTATCCTTTATACCCTGTATTAGCATTCTCCAGAGAAACAGAACTAAATAGGAGTTCTATATACATATATATGAGATCAAGAGATTTATTATAAGGAATTGGCCCATGTGATTATGGAGGCTGGGTGGTCTAGATTCAGGGGATTCAAACTGATGTCCCAGCTTGAAGCCAGTAAGGCAGAGAGAGAATTCTTTCTGACTCAGCCTTTTATATTTTATTCTAGTCAGGCTTTGAATGTATTGGATTGAGGCCCAGCCACAGTGGGGAGAGTGATCTTTACACAGTCTACCAGTTCAAATGTTAATCTCATCTAGAAACACATTCTTCAACACACCCAAAAGTAATGTTTAATGTTTAGCCAGCTATCTGGGCACCCCATGGCCCAGTCAAATTGACACAAAAAATTAACCATCTTATACTTCATTTAGAATTCCACTCTAAATAGAAGATGGGGAAAAGAATGTAGGGAAAAGAATATATCCAGGAAAAAGTATGCATTCTTTCTAAAAGGGTTAACAGAGATGCTGGAGTATGACTTGAACTTTGTGAGCTTTCTGGCAGCCAGAGCAAAAAGGGAAATACCATCAGTGACATAAACCTTGTTATCAGAGTGGTGGGAGCATACTTGTTCTTTAAGGAAAAAATTTTTTTCCTAGTCCTTACTTACATAGTAAATTCTTTGGATGAGATTTACATAGGGAATACTCAAATGGGTAGTACACAATGATCCTAATCATATTTTTGTGGTAGAAGGAGTAATAGATATTTCTTTAGAAAAGTCAAGGATGTGACCTTAGCGCACAATACAGTGTGAAAGGGCCTAAGGTGATGTGGTACTAAGAAATGCTCTGTGAGTTTGACTTTATTTAAGCCTAGAATTTTAGAGATTCCGACAGAACGGATGAACTAGAGCTCTTCAGATGGTCTGCTGTTCTTCATTTTTTGGCTTTTTTGATACACAGTTGGGGAGCTAAGAGTTTAAGGTGCTAACCTGGTGATGATGCTGTTGTGTATCATTGTTTGAGGGTGGATCTATATAGTGTGACGTCATTCCTATACTCACCAAATAGGAACAAGATAACATCCTACCAAACATGACTTATGGATTCAGAAGAAGCAGATTTGTCTTAAATTTTACACTTGCGATGCTTGTCTTATTTCATCTCTTTGAAAAGTTTCCTCATTTGTATGTAATGAGATGGAGAAAAATTTTATCATCTTAATGGCCGTTATGGAAATTCATTTTTAAGGATAGACCAGCTGTGTCATTTAAAAGTCTTAGTACTGGAACTCACAAAAAAGCTCAACCTAAAATGACCTGAGAAAAAAGAAGGGGCGGTTATTGGCTTAGTAAGTGACAGTCCAGGGATAGGGCTGGCGTCTTAGTTTTCTAATTGCTACAACCTTGGTGAAGTTTCCTAATTGCTACAACCTTGGTGACTTAAAATAAGAGAAATTTATTGTCTGATAGTTCTGGAGGCCAGAAGCCCACGTTAAGGTGTAGGTAGGGCTGCACCCCTCCAGAGGCTCTGGGAGACCTCGTCTAGCCTCTGGTGGCTACCTGGAATTCCTTAGTGTTCTCTGAAACCACAGCTAGAACCACGATTGGAGTGATTATGGCCGTGTCACTCCAATCTCTGCCTTCATCTTCACTCCAGCTTCTCTGTGTGTCTGTGTTTCCTCTTCTTCCACCTGCATTTAATCTCCCTCGTCTTACAGGAATGCATGTGATTGCATTTAGAGCCTGGATAATCCAGGACAAACTCCTCTTTGCAAGACTCCTAATACATTTTCTGCCGTATAAGGCAGTGTTGATTTTTGCTGTATAAGGTAACATGTACATGCTCCAGGGAAGAGAAGGTGGCTATATCTCTGTGGCCACCATTCAGCCCATTACAGTTGGCTTCAGCCATTGCTGACATCAGGCCCGAATTACGTCATCAAGACTTGGTTCTGTACCATGGTCCAGCTATGGTTGTTGTGTGGTGTTGGTCTCCGGCTCTGCTTACTGCAAGACGGTGGAAGCGGTTCTAGATTTTACGTCCTCTTGGCTTCATATCTGTTGAAATCAAATCCCCTCTCCCAGAAGCCTCCATGAAAGTCTCATAGGGCTTCCTTGTATCTGAGGAGTCCCTCGTTTGTTCCCCAACCAGTCGCTGTGACCAGAGGAATGTGAGGGTCTCATTGTCTTGGCCTGAGTCATGTGGTCATGGTATCAGCTCTTCTGGGACCACAAGTACAGGGAATTAGGGAGAAATGGCTTCCCAAAGAAAAATGAGGGCTATTAGCACAGGAAAAAGAAGTGGATGCTGGGTGGCAAGGTAAGGAAACGAAACAAAACAAATTAAAAAAAACCCACAAATATCTAACACTTTAGCTTTGTTTTGATAAGATGCTTTAATAAGCCTGTTATTCATGTAAAAGAAGGAAGCTCTGTGTATACAGAAGGGAAAGGAAGATTGCCAAGGGGAGAATCCGGTGAGTGGTAGAAGAGGAGAAACTCAGGAGAGGTCTAACTGGGATTTTGTAGAGCTGTGTACTCTATGGGATGACCCTTCCAGGGGCTCCAGGAATCTTCAGTAATTCTAGAAAAATTATAATATGCTCGATTAAATCAACTGGATTTCTCTTTGGAATGGTGAAGGGGTTGAGTTTGCATCATGCTTGGGATTTGGCCAAAATATAGTCAGCTCTTACAGATGAAGTTGAGGGTAGAGACCTGGGTTACATGTAAAACAGGGGTAATGACCTTATCTTCATAGGGCTGTTGGGAGTCAACTGAGGTCTAGGGTGTGAAGATGCTTTCTAACTGTAAAGGGAGTAACCTGTGTGTTTTCATGACTTTCCTCATGAGTTCATATCCACGTAGACCTGTTAGTTTTCCTCTGCCTCATCCCCAGGCACTTATCAGGGAATCAGTCACGAATGTAGATTTATCTGCCAAAATCCATCTTCCCACCAACAAAGACCTCAGGGTGCATCTCTGCAGATGGTAAGGCATCTTGGTAATCCGCACTGCCACTTATAGTTTATTGTGTGGACGACGATGCAAGACTTGGGGCAGAGTTTCAACAAAGCAGACAAAAGGGGACTTCTTTTGTTACCTGACATCGGGGACCCTTTACCTGGGACACACCCATAGGCATGGCTGCAACTGTCAGTATTCTGAAATTGTGCACAAAATGTGTGTGTGTGTGTGTGTGTGCACGGATGCGTGCATGTGCTTCTCGCATTGTGCTGGGAAGACGGTCCATGGCTCTCGACAGGTTCTCAGTGGAGTCATAACCCACCCAGAGGTTGAGTACTGTTGATTTACATCATTCTGGCAATGGGACTTTGCTGAAAGGTGAATGAAGAAACTTGAGAATTCTGACCCCACTCAGTTGTCAGTTCACTCACACTGGCTCTTCTCCGAGGCTGTGCGGTGCCACTCAAACACTCCACTTTAGGAAGAAGCAAAACATTTTTTTTGCGTCTGGGTGCTTGTTGCTTTTTTGAAAAAATAAAATATTTTGTATGTATGTTTTTAATTAGAAGGATAATACTACTTTTAGAAAATTTAGAAGTGAAAGAAAAACAGAAAGATACTTTAAAAATTATTCAAAAACCCCGTGAAAAATTTTGCTGGCGGCATAGATGGTGAACATGGCCTTTGGTGTCGTTGTCAGTTGAGTTTGTGTTCTGTGAAATTTTGGGGAAGTTGCTTAATCTCATCAGGTCTGTATTCTCATTAAAAAAATTGAAATGATGATTGTACTTACATCATAGGGTTCCTGGGGATGACATGAGAAAATGCACGAAAGTGCTTAGCACAGCCCCTAGGGAGCCGTAAGAGCTTACTACACGGTAGTGTTCTGTCACGCCTGTTATCTTCTTTTCAACCTTTTTTACATATTTGAGATCATACTTGTTTACAGTTTTGTATCCTGCCTTTTATCTCCTTTCATTGTACCATTACATACTCTTTGTAAATGTTAGCTTTAATGGCTACGTTATGTTAAACCCAGGAAATATACAGATCTTCCTTGACTTGCAGTGGGGTTATGTCCCCATAAACCCATCTTAAATTGAAAATATTGTAAGTCGAAAATGCATTTAGTACACCGAACTGACCAGGCGTCATAGCTTAGCCCAGCCTACCTTAAATGTGCTCGGATCACTTACATTAGCCTAGTGTTAGGCAGAATCATCTAACACAAAGCCTTCTCTAGTAAAGTGCTGACTGTCTCATGTAATTTATTGAATACTACACCGAAGGTGAAAATCAGAATGGCCATCTGGGCACAGCATGGTTGTGAGTGTATCAGTTGTTCCCTGTCGTGATCGTGGGGCTGACAGGGAGCTGCGTTCACTGCCCTGCCCAGCATCGTACTGTGCATCACTAGCCCAAGGAAAGATCAGAATTCAAAATTTGAAGTCTGACTTCTACTCAATGCCTATCATTTTCATACCATCATAAATTTGAAACATCATAAGTCAGGGACTGCCTTACTCAGATTTACTTGACAATTCCCCTGTTGTTGGATATTGGGGGTGTTTTTGATTTTTAACTACTATAAACATATGGTCCTACGAACAGCTGGGGATTTGTGGGTTTCCTTGTATCCAAATCCGATGGTCCCATTGATGTATTTTATGCAGATGTACTTTTGAAACCAATCTGATTATGCAGAGCAATGGGGGGCTTTTGCAGAGGGCATGTATGATTGCCTGAAGACAGTCGGAAGGCTGGGAGATGGGAACCATCACGGGTTTTACTTGTGGCTGCTCCTTCTGGCTCCTGCAAACTCCCGATTCTAATAGTTTCAGTTCAAAGTGAAAAGAGTTAAAAAAAAAAAAAAAGACAAAACACAGGAGAGACCAGGAAGAAGTTGTGTAAGAATATGAGTTTGCTAGCTGAGACAGAGACCGTCTGATCAGAGTGGCTTAGGTAAGTTAGGAGTTTGTTCTCTGTCTTGTGTAACAGCCCTGGTATCATGGTACAGGACTGGTATGGTGGCTTCAGGGACATGTCCTCCTTTCATCTTGTTGTTCTCATCCTCACAGCCAGAATGGCTCATTTATCCAGCTTGTGGGAATGAAAAAAATGGGGAATAACCCTTTAGGAAGTTGCATGTACCACTTCAGCTCATATTCCATTGGCCAGAAGATAATCATAGGGCCACACATCACTGCAAGAGAGACTGGGATATGCAGTTTTAGTTGTGGGCATCCTTGTATCCAGCAAAATGTCAGGGGTCCTGTTTCTGTAGATGAAGAGGAGAACAGATACTGAAGGACAGCTAGGTATCTCTGCCACATTAAAAAGCTGTCTCTTTTTAATACAAAAAGTAAACTTGAAAAGACCCCAGGTGGTGGGTGATGGGGGCAAAAATAGAGTAAGGACTGCTGCTAGAGCAGCACATGCATCAGGAGTGAAAGTCACGTTTGCCTGGATATGACCCTGCCTCCATCTTATTTAGGTTCAGTTTCTCTTCTAAACTAGGCGATTGGATACAATTTCTGCTGCGTGTTCTTTTTGACTCCTTGGTGTCACCCTTCTTCCCACAACCCCCTGTTTTGATAATGCCCTTTCCGTTCAACAAGCATTCAGAAAGTGCTGGGGCTGCCAAGCTATGACACCTCCCCTAAAGGATACTGGCTGAGACAGACCCTTGGATAATGAAGCATGATAGTGTAAACAAGAGCACACTCTGCTGGAAGTCAGCGCAGGGTATTGGGAGGCTCTGGACCATTTCTAACTAGAGTGGAGATGAAGACTGGTCTAGAAATGTTCATAGAGAGGTGGTACTTGAATTGAATCTTGAAGAGTAAGAAGCTGTTTATCAGACCAAGAGGGTGTGATGATGAGGAGAAACAGAATGAAGCACAGAAAAGCATCCTCCTTGTGTGAATCATGGTTGTGAGATAATAGAAGTCCAGTTCAAATGGTTTTAAACATGAAGAGCAAATTTGTTAGCTCACATAACTGAAAAGTCTAAGAGGGGGTGGGAAATGGAGAGCCAGCTTCAGAAGCAGCTGGATCCAGGCATTCAGTGGATGCCAATAGGCCTGGAGTTCTTGCTTTCTCCAGGCTTCTTTCTCTCCATTGGCTTCATTTAGGCTGGCTCTTTCCACAAGGTGGCAGAGATAACAACAAACACTCAGGTTTCAATCTAGTCTCTGAGGTGCCCCATGGAAAGATAGCTTGTTTTCCCTAAGGGTTCCAGTTAAAATTTCTAGATTACCTCTGACTGGACATATGCCCAACCTGGGATAGGAGTGTGGTGGAGCAGCTCTAACCAAACCACATAAACTGAGGGTGAGCTGGCTGCTATTTCCTGAAGGAAAATGGGTGATGTTATCAGAAGAATGAAAAGTAGATACTGGGCAGACAGGCAAAAGCATCAGATGAACAGGAGAGTTTATTTAGAGAATTCCTAGTAATCCTGGGTGGTAGAGCAAAGGACCAGGCGATGGTGGGCTTTAGATGCTGTTGTGCAGGGCATGGGCTTTAGTAGGTGGGCAATGGGGTGCCCCTGAAGGGTTTGAATTAGGAGTAACATGGCCCTTTGATACATTATTAGTAACTGAAGTTCATAGTCTACATTAAGGTTCATTCTTTGTATTGTACATTCTATAGGTTTTGTATCCACCATTACAGCATCATACCGAACAGTTTCACTGCCCTAAAATTCCCCTGGGCTCCACCTGCTCATCCATTCCTCTCTCCAACTCCTGACAACCCCTGGTCTCCACCGTCTCCCCAGTTTTGCCTTTTCCAGAATGCTGGATAGTCAGCGTCATGTAGAACGTAGCCTTTTTAGATTGGCTTCTTGTACTTAGCGATGTGCATCTAAAGTTCCTCTGTGTCTTTACAGCTCATTCCTTTTTATTGCTGAATAATATCCTTCTGTATGGATGTACCAAATTTTGTTTATCCATTCACCTACTGAAGGACATCTTTGTTGCCTCCCAATGTTGGCAAGTTCATGATTGCCAATTTGTGCACAGGCTTTTGTGTGGACATGAGTTTTCAACTCATTTGGGTAAATAGCAAGGAATGTGATTGCTGGATCAAACACGGCCCTTAAATAACTGCCTTTTATTTGCACAGTACTCTCACATTCATTAATCGACTTGATTTTCACAGGAGCTCTCAGAGGTAAGGGAGGCTGGTATTATTATTCCCACTTTTTATGTGTAACTGAGGCTCTAGGATGTTACGTAAAACATGTAAACTCACATAGTTGGTGAATGTGTGACCCAGGTACTTCATCCAGTCTCTTCACATGGCCTGAAGTACACAATAAAGCAATTAGCTCTAGCCAGAATAATTCTCATGATCTCAGCCCACAACACTCACACAATGAGACTGGGCCAGTCCCAGCAAAATGGGGACGCAGTACATTTTTTTTAGTGTCTTCCTGGGCCCACACCCAGAGCCTGTCATTCAGACAGACGTCCTCTGGCCTCCTCCCCAGGATCAAAAGGCATCTTTACTATTACCCTGGAAACTGCCCAGAAATTGGACGGCAGTATAGCTAGATGACGTCATTCGAGGAATTGTTATTCCTAATGACTCAGTGTGCAACCCCTCCCGATAAAATGGGCATTTTCTTAGTAGCTTTTAATATCTTCACTCAAAAAAGTAAAAAAAAAAAAAAAAAAGGAATTTTCAGCACCAGGCAGAGCCTGGTAGGTGGAAGGAATGAAGTGAGTGTTCTCGTGCTCCTCACACGGGGAGTTCACACTGAATGTCTCACCCACAGGCAACCACAGTTACTCTGTTGTTTTGTTTCAAATGCAGAGATTATCCCCATAGAATGCGGGGAAGGTATCCATGGACAAAATGCCTTGGATATAGTCACAGGTCCTTCCAGGAACAGCCTTAATTTCCCCACCAGTAATGTTTATCAGCCTCACAGGTTAACTACCCTCAATTTACTGGGAGCGGTGACATGTCAAAAGGGTCGTTCAGGAGTATTTTAGCTCCCTTTCTTGGATGTCCAAGCCATTACAAATAAATATACAATCTGACCAAAGACAGTGTCCTGGTTACACAAACGCAGCTTCAGGACAAATCTCTTCCGAGCAGGTTGACGGCCATAAGCCCCCTACTTTGCAGAAACTCTGTAGCTGAGAAAGCCTTCTCTGCAGGGTTTTAGGAAATAAAATAAACATTTCTAGCATGAATTTTGATATTATCCCTCAAAAGTTGAAAGAGCAATGTCTTGATTATTACAATAGTTGGCTGGCCTCCATCCAGCATACTCTATTTTAATCACTAAAATGACTCAAATTCCTTCCTTTTGCCTTTAAAATTTTAGTAGTCTTTTTTTTTTTTTTTTTTTTTTTTTTAGGAAAAGCCCTGGCCTTGGGCATCTCTGATCTTAAGCTTTGAATAATCTTGGGACTCTTACAGTAAACGAAAGCTTTACTTTTGTGAACCTGATTCCTGTTTTTTAAAAAAAGAGACGATTTCTGGGTTTCAGTCTGCCTGAATGAAGTTTTCCCTCTTTTGAGACCTCAGGGAAATCATCACCTGACTCTGTTGGGTGAGGATAATGTAACTTTGAACTACCCCCCAAAAGGCATAATCTTTGGGTGGTAGTGATTTTTTCAAGGGGAGGTTTTAATTTAGTTCATTCTGGGTGCCAGAATGTGGCTGAGGTATTTGGGGTTCACCCAGGGTGAGCATTTGTGACAATACCAGAGGACATTCAAGTTGGTATATCTTTCAGCAGCTCCCGTTGCCTTCAGGATAAAGTCTAATCTCCTTAACCAGGCTTCAGGGCCCTTCGTGGTCTACCCTTCCAGCCGTCCCAGTGCTTTTTTATTCCTGGGCGCTTGGTACTGATGCAGAACTTGAGCTTGGAGTGTAACCGTTGTTTACCGTGCTGTCTGCCCTGCTAAGCTGCAGGTTCTGGCTTCTCCTTCTGAGCCCAGGGTGTGGAGTTCTGTAGCAGTCCCTAAACACCTGCTGGATGGACGCATGAAAGCAATTCATTGCTGAACCCAAGCTAGGGGATGAACTGTAAACACTTTACTGAAAAGTTAGCTTAAGCCAATGTTAATAAAACACGAACACAGTATCAAGTATGTGAAGAGTTTGGGTCCGGTGTTAACCCTGAACGCTGTAGCCCCTTTAGAGGGGAGAAGCTGAGGGACCGTTCTGCCCTAGCTCCGTGTGCCTTGGCTCGTTTTCTTTCTTGGCCCTGGCCTTGCATTGTCCCAGAGGCTCTTCTCTGCCCCAGACTCCTCCGCACCCCATGCTCATGCTCACGCGCCTGGAATGGGCACTTCCCTCTGTCAGGGGCTCGAGGGAAATCTCTCAGACTTCTCAGTCTGTCTGAATGAAGTGGTGCAAAGTTCACAGTCCAAGGAGACCTTATTACTATAACCTAGGTTCTTGTTGTCCCTAGTTTGTTACTATAAGACCCCTGCATGATATGACTTTGAAGGAGCCTTGTGCTCCACTGAATGTTTGTGTCCCCCCAAATTCAGATGTTGAAGTCCTGACTCCCAAGGCAATGGTATCAGGAGGTGGGGCCTCTGGCAAGTGGTTAGGTCATGAGGGCTCTGCCCTTGTGGATGAGACTAGTGCCCTCATAAAAGAGACTCTGGAGAGCTCTCACCCCTTGGACCACATGAGGACACATGGGGCCCTTGCATCACATGAGGGGAAGATGGCCATCTGTGCACCAGGAAGCAAGTTCTTACCAGACATGGAATCTGCTGGCACCTTAATCTTGGACTTTCAGCCTCCAGAATTGTGTGAAATAGGTGTTTGTTGTTGAAGCACCCAGTTTATGGTATTTTTATTACAGCAGCTTGAATGGACTAAGACAGCTGGTTTCCTTCAATGTGCCCTGTGCAGAAAGCAGAGGCTGGCTGCCTTTTCCTGGGACACTTTTTTCTCTGCTCTGTTCTGGCTCTTATGTGGGAGCAGTGGGAGGTTTAGTTAGAACTATCAGTCACCATTGCCATTATTACCACCACCCCCCCCCCCACCACCATCACCACCATTACCACATGTCACTTGCTCAGCTGCAGTGCCAAGTATCCCATCGTGTTCATTCACTGAATCCTCACAACAGCCTTGTGCCCTAGGTGCCATTATTGTAACCTTCTGGTAAGGCATGGAAAGACTCTGATTTGCTCAAGGTCACATAGCATTAAAATGACCCTTGTAGTCTGGCTCTAGGGCATTGCATTACACCCGCTTGACTTTTCTCGGGACAGCGTCCTCTCTGTACTCTGCGTTACACTGGCAGATAGCCTGCACCCTCCCCGACCCCAGCTCGAGCAGCAGAGTTCTTTATGTCATACTCACCTTCATGTGGACCTTATAGGCAGAGCCTTGAGAGCAAAATGTTTCCCTCTCACATGATCTCCATTTCTTTGGTCTGCCTTTTTGCCGACAGTCAGCTCTTGACCTTGTGCTGAGTGATCTTTAGGTATTAGGTACTATTTCCAGTAATAAGAGAATCTTGCTGGAGGGAGGATGCTGTCACAGTAGGAAGCAGTTGGGGGTGAAGTTTAGGGTGGAGCATAGTGGGGAGCCTTTAGGGGAAAATACAGGGTGAAAAGGTCTGTGACCCTTTGGTATAGTATTGCAGAGTGATGTAAGCTTTATACCTTCCATTTCTATCACTCTTCAGAGTTTTCAAAAACAGGGACTCAGCTATCTTTACAACAGCTTCATGAGCTAGGCAGGGTAGGACTTTCTGTTCTTTTGCCAAAGAGAAAACAGCAGCTCAGAAAGTGAAATGATTTGCTGTAGGTCACCCAGCTACTAAGCAGCAAAGCAGGTCTAGTAGTTCTGTCTCCTCGTCCTATTTCACAAAAGCATCCTTTTTTTCTGTCGTTATATGAGCAGAGAATGAATAAAAATGGCTATACTCTATCTTAGTAAGTTAAGTTTTTCTTTGGTTCTTTCACCAGAAAACAATGAATGAAAATGAAATTGGCGTCCCTGTCGACTGGCTTGGCTATTGCTGCAGCCTTCATTTTTGCTGACAAATTCCAGCAGGTTATGTCTGGAATCTGTGATGAGTGATTTCAGAAGGACCAAGGCTTTTATCTGGAAATCAGGCCGACTCAGACTGGCCTGGATTTTTGAAGCCATCTGATGTGTGAGACTGGGAAAAGTCACTGGGTCACTTTGTTTCTGTTTCCATCTCTGTCCCACGTGATGGGGGGGATTATTATATCTGAGGTGTAAAGAAGTAGGAGGAGAAATGGCCTGGGCTTCCGAATGATAAAGAGTTCTATTCGATTCCATCACTGAACATTCCACCCTGGGTTTGTGTGGTATCCACTTCTACTGTTCCCTTTCCATCTTTCACCAGGCTTTTAATTTTTTCATCGTGAGAATGTACTATTCTTATAGTAACAACAAAGGACTAATATAAAATGATCAACAACAAATTGACTCTGCCTTAATTCCGACTTGAGCCTCCAGGGTGGAATGAAGAAAGAGTGCAGAGCTTGCCTTAGAATATAATGGATGCAAAAGCCCACCTAGCTGTGATATTCTTTATACTTCTTCCTCTACACATTTCTATACTCTGGCTGTTTTACTTAAATAAAAGTTCTTCATGCTCATTTTATTTTATTTTAAATTGAAGTATAGTTGATTTACAATATTGTGTTAGTTTCAGGTGTACAGCACAGTGACTCAGTATTTTTGCAGATTATATTCCAGTAGAGGTTATTATAAGATCCTAGATTCAATTCCCTGTGCTACACAGTATATCCTTGTTGCTTATCTATTTTATATGTAATAATTTGTGTCTGTTAATCCCATACCCCTAATTTGTTCCTCCTCCCTTCCCTCTTCCTTTGGGTAACCACAAGTTTGTTTTCCATGTCGCTATTTCCATGATTCTGTTTCTGTTTTACATATACATCTATTTGTATTATTTTTTAGATTCTATATATAAGAGATATCATATAGTCTTTGTCTTTCTCTGTCTGATTCATTTTACTAAACCTAATATTCTCTAAGTCTATCCATGCTGCTGCAAATGGCATTACTTCATTCTTTTTTGTGGCTGAGTAGTATTCCATTGAATGTATACAGCACATCTTTTTAAAAAAAATTTTATTTTATTAAGTTATAGTCAGTTTACAATGTTGTGTCTATTTCCAGTGTAGAGCACAATTTTTCGGTTATACATGAACATACATATATTCAATGTCGCATTCTTTTTCACCGTGAGCTACCACAAGATCTTGTATATATTTCCCTGTGCTATACAGTATAATATTGTTTATCTATTCTATATATACCTGTCAGTATCTACAAATTTCGAACTCCCAGTCTGTCCCTTCCCACCCCCCTCCCCCATGGCAACCACAAGTTTGTATTCTATGTCTATGAGTCTGTTTCTGTTTTGTATTTATGTTCTTTTTTTTTTTTTTTAGATTCCACATATAAGCAATCTCATATAGTATTTTTCTTTCTCTTTCTGGCTTACTTCACTTAGAATGACATTCTCCAGGGACATCCATGTTGCTGCAAATGGTGTTATGTTGTCATTTTTTATGGCTGAATAGTATTCCATTGTATAAATGTATCACATCGTCTTTATCCAGTCATCTGTTGATGGACATTTAGGCTGTTTCCATGTCTTGGTTATTGTAAATAGTGCTGCTATGAACATTGGAGTGCAGGTATCTTTTTGAATTAGGGTTCCTTCTGGATATATGCCCAAGAGTGGGATTACTGGGTCATATGTTAAGTGTATTCCTAGTCTTTTGAGGAATCTCCATACTGTTTTCCACAGTGGCTGCACCAAACTGCATTCCCACCAGCAGTGTAGGAGGGTTCCCTTTTCTCCACAGCCTCTCCAGCATTTGTCATTTGTGGACTTTTTTGAATGATGGCCATTCTGACTGGTGTGAGGTGATACCTCATTGTAGTTTTGATTTGCATTTCTCTGATAATTAGACAACACATCTTCTTAATCCAATCATCTCTTGATGGGCACTTGTGTTACTTCCGTGTCTTGGCTATTGTAAATAGTGCTGTTATGAACATTCTTCATATTCATTTTATTTCAACAAAACTCTGTTCCATACCTTCATTTGGCTAGTTTGAGTCTTCATACAGTAAGACACAGGGCCTGCCCTTACAGAAATGACAAATTGGTGGATGAGAAGTAGGAAAAAAAATGCTGATTTCCCGAAGACGTTGTCTTGAGGCAGAAATAGAGCCCTAACAAACACAGAATTGCAGGACTTCCAGGCACCTCCCTTCCCAGTGCTGGCTTACTGGCCCCCGTGGGGTTGCCATTCCCCTGCTCCTGCTGTGAGGTAAGCTGCCGGTCACCCCACAGGCTGGGACACTGTGGCTGATGCTGCCATCTCCCGTTTCTTCTCTGGCTGGTCCAGCTGGAGGCTCACATGACTGAGCCATTTATGGCCTAAGCCTTCCCCATGTTTCACATCAAGAGGGAAAAGCATCCTTTATCCCTAATCTTGTTACACTCTCACATATAGACCATACAGCAGAGTTGCCTTCTGTTCTCCCAGTCATACAGGGATTCAAATGACAAATGTAGAAATTTAAATTATAAAAGAAAACTGTAAAAAAAAAAAACCCAAAGAAAACAAACAAAAACCACCCACTTCTTACATTGTAGCTCGCTTTTTTTTAGAACTCCCACTAAACTTCAAGTTACGCCCCTCAGGTTGGGAATGGTTCTTACACTCGCATATTTCCCGTGCCGAGTCCAGAGGCTGACTCAGGGGAGGCACTTACTCAGTGTTTGTTACGTGCAGATGGATGACTGCATGACTCAGGCATGCAGCCCTGTGAACTTGGCCAAGGGCAAACTGAGTGGCAGACACCCTGCTGTACTCAAAATGAGCCCTTCCTCGGACACTGGCTGGCTGTCCTTGGAACAGGTTTGTGTGGCTTGGCCTCTCTCCCACCGGGATGAGTTCATTTCCCAGGAGGCTCCCCAGACCCTCATGCACTAGAACCTTGGCAGACCCAGCCCAGGAGCCCTCCAGACTGGCCCAGGCCCTGTCTTTATCCTGGAGTGAAGACGGCCTGGGCTCAAGCCAGGCCTCAGCTACATAAATGACAGCTGGAATGTCACATGCAGGGGCTTCTCACTGGGAAGGTCAAGGAGGGCACTGGGCAGGTGATGGGAGTGAGGGGCCAGCTGCAGGAGTGGGTCACAGAGCACCTAGGAGTGCAGTGTTCTGGGGAAGTGGTCAGAAAGCCCTCTGCGGAGAATAATATTGGGAGATGATGAAAGAAAGATTGTTTGGGAACAGTTGTGAACTTTATTCTCGAGGCCAAGGGAAGCAACCTGACCTGTGTTTTGGGAAGCGTCACAATAAAGGATGGCTTGAAGGGAGAGAGGCTGAAAAACTGCTTAGGAAGCTCCATCAATGATCCGAGGGGGCCGGCTAAGATGCCCAGAGGTGGCGGCAGTGGGAATGCGAAGTCCCCTCCACTGTGTAGTACTCACCTTTGTTTACTTATCTTTGCATTCACAGCACTTCCAAACCGGTGTGAGGCCTGAAGTAGTGGTCAGTACATGATTATAGAATGAACGAGTAAGTCAAGCAAGATAGAAAAGGCCCTGGGACATAGACTCAGGGAGTTCTGAGGGTGCGTGGAGTTTGGTGAGAGAAAGGGAGAGGGGGAAGATAGTATGAGGAGTTACAGATTGTGTCTCTGTGGTTGGGATGCTCCTGCTAGGACAGGAGTACAAGGGAAGGTAACAGGAAGGCCGTTTCAACCTGCGGAGTGCATTTCCAGCCTACCGGGAGTGCATGAGTTTTCTGCCTGGCCCTGACTTTTTGGGCGGTAATGAGCATTGCACAGTGGTGGCTGAGAGAGGATGATGACATCTAATGAGCCCTTCTTCTGTGCCAGGCATGCTTCTAACTGCTTTGTGTGTGCTAACTTATGTTATCCTTATGATGGGCTTACACAGTAAGTGCATTTATTCTTTGACAGATGAGGACACTGAGACACCGGGAAGTCAGGTAACATCCTGAAGTCACACAGCTAACAAATGGCACAACCAGAATTTGAACCCTTGCCTCTTGGTTTGGGACCTGTTTCCTTTGAGATACTTGCAGCCAAATCTTTCAGGTGTTGGAAGGCAGCCCACCCACCACTTTGCAAATGCTCTTCAGGTCCATTTGCTGTCATTATCTGTTCTGTGATTCTAAATGATGCATTAGTCAGGGTTCTTAGAGAAATGCAACCAAAAGGATGTCTGTCTGTCTGTCTACCTACTTACCTACCTAGCTACCTACCTATTATCTATCTATCCATCCATCCATCTATCCATCTACCCATCTATCATCTATCAAGATTTATTTTAAAGAGTTGGCTCACATGACTGTGGAGGCTTGACAAGTCCAAAATCTGCAGGGTAGGTTGGCAGACTGGAAACCCAGGGAAGAGTTTCAGTCTGAGTCCAAACTCAAGTCTGGGACTGACATGTTTAAGTCTTCTGGCAGATTCCCTCTTCTGAGAAGGGCTGTCTTTTGCTCCTAAGGCCTTCGACTGATTAGACAAGCCCCACCCACATTCCAGACAGTAATCTGCTTTACTCAAAGTCTACTGATATAAATGTTAATCTCATCTAAGAAATGCCTTCACAGAGACATCTAGAATAATATTTGACCAAATATCTGGCTACTATGGCCTAGACAAGTTGACATATAAATCTAACTATCCCACTAGGGCTCAGAAAATAAGGGCTGTGGCAAGTACTTAGCATGCGCTTCAGGTAGCCTTGCTGAAGCAGGAGGAAGTGCGACTCAGCACTTGGTGAATTTGGAAAGTTCTTGGCTTGAATTATTAATACTTACTGATCTATAGAACAAGACATCCAGTAATGGTTTGACTCTGCTTCATTTAGATAAGGAATATATGGATTAATTATATAATTCCAGGTATATTTAATATTTCTGGGAATATAGAATGAAATGACTGCAGTTGTACATATTAATGCATCCAGTCTCTAATTTATCATGATAGTAAAAAGAAAGCTGTTTCAGACATGTAGAGTGTGTTGCCATCTCACTAGGGACATGTGCGTTTCTGCCTGGCCCTGACTTTGTGGGCGGTGTTGAACACTGTCGTCACAGGCGGTCAGGAGAGCCCCATCACAGCTCAATCTTAGCATCAAGTTAGTTTCTTTCTTTTGAATCAACTCACATAGATTCCCACATATTTTCTATGTGAGCATTTTCGATGAATATTTATTGGCCTGGGTTACATTACCTTTCCCCACAATATGTATTTATTCTGGGGCTAGCGCTTCTAAATTTTCGGAAGCTACCACAAGTATTGACATTTATTTTCTAGGCTCCAAGAAAATATTATCTATGCTGTTTGGAATGACATTATTTGGTGTCTGGTTAGTTAAGAAATGGAGACATTGAAATCTAATCTTAGTTTGAGGTCCTAGAATGTCTTTTTGAGAGTATAATTTTTATCTGTATATAAGAATATTTTAAAAATAAGAGTATATTTAGGCTTTACATAGTCCTTTATAAACATGAGTTCATTCTTTCTGTGTTCTTATGATGCTATGCAAAGTACAGTTATATTTTGAATGGAGTCAGAAAAACCCTTAAAAGGGTAAATTGGCCTAAATTACTTGGTGGTTGAGCCAGGAATTAAACCCTTGTCTCCAGATTCCCTGACCAGGGCACCCTGGGAAGTGGTGGAGTTCTGGTTAACATCCTGGGAGGTCTGGTGAAAAGAATATAGACTCTGGAGTCATGGGTTCAAATCTCTGTTCTAACCCTTACCAGCTGCGTGAACTTGGACAAGTTATTTGATGCCTCTGAGCCTCATTTACCTCACTGGTCAAACACACGCCATCAAGGGTTATTTGTGAGCATTAAATATGGTGACTGTAAGTGTCTGGCACAGAGCACACATGAAATGTCTGTACCTTCTTCCTCCTGCCTCTGGTTAGCAATCTCGTGTGCCTCTCTGACAGAGGATAAATCGCCCTCATCCTGAGCGCTGAGGAAAAGTGCTGCTCAAAAGCTTAGGAAAAATGTCCACTAATTGTTGTTGTGTGCTATCGTGGAGTTTTAAAATAATTTACTCTATGGCATTATTTATGAAATACACATGTACTAGAGCAGTGTTTCCTACTCGACAGTAATGCATGTTTTTAATCACTTTTTTATCTGTTACAGTCCCCCATTCCCGTCCTTGATAACAGAAGGTGTGGCATAGACTCTTTTTTTCCT
The DNA here is from genome assembly GCF_048564905.1 of Vicugna pacos. Taxonomy (NCBI): domain Eukaryota; kingdom Metazoa; phylum Chordata; class Mammalia; order Artiodactyla; family Camelidae; genus Vicugna; species Vicugna pacos. The sequence goes on from NC_132988.1 coordinate 83,849,945, forward strand.
CTTTCCTCCTCTTCCTTCTCACCCTGGAGGCCCAAGGGGTACGCAGAAGATAATTTACTTGGTTTTCTTTTTGGTTCATTGTAATCTGGGGCGGGAAACACTGATAAACAATATTAAGTTTGGTGATTATTCTAAGAAGCAGATACAGTATGTAGAGCATAAGGGAATTAAGAGAGGAGGCACTTTCCGGTGGATCTGAGTGAGTCTGGATATGCCCTGTCATGGAAGAAATTATCTTCCATGTAAAGATTTAATAAGGATAATATCCACCATTTATTAAGTATCTATTTAGTACAGGTACTGTGATAAGCATTTTCTATGCTGTAACTTATTTCAAGGCAGGGCATTCCTATTCTCAAGTTACAGATGAGGAAAGTAAGACTTCTCGAAGCCTGCACAGCTTGTGGTCAGTGACAGAGGGAGGGTCGGTCTCAACAGCTGTCTTCTAGTCAGCTGTCCTCTGTCTTCTAGTCACGGTAGCTATGCTTCCTGAAGAGCTGACTATGTGCCAGGCATCATGCCAGTTGCAGTCCAGGCATTACCTAACAGCATCCCCACGAAGCAGGCATTATTATCCCCATTTTAGAGATGCAGAAACAAGGACAACATAATTATTGGAATGACTTATTAACTTGTACTTCAACCATTTGTCAGTGTGTTGACAAATGATGTTCATAAGTTGAGGTACTGTTAAATCTTGTAAAAAGAAAAACAATTTCATCAAAGCGATCAGTGCACATGCTAAAAAATTAAAACAGAATGAGGGGCTTATAATAAAAAGTCAGTTCCTGGCTCTACTTCTCTCCACTCCATACTCAACTCTTGAGAAGCAATCACTTTCGACAGTTTATGTTTTGGGTCCTTTGGGACAGTCTGTTCATAAACCTAGAAGAGGTGCTTATAGAAATAGTTCTTACTTATCCAATTTAACATTTTCAATTGATAATTAGCTCACGTACACCACCTACCTCATGCATGCCTCTTCTCCTCTCAGTATACTTAGATATCTATATTCAACTTCAAAAACAAAATAAAACCTTCGTTTCTTTTATTCTCTTCTTTTATGGGAGTGTATCCTCAAGTAAATTAAGTTGCTCTTTTCTTTGATGTATTATTGCATGACTGAACATGGCTTTTATTCTTCTTTCCTAATCGATTACTTGATGGGGTATAAAATTCTAGGTTGAAAATCATCTTCCCTGAGAAACTGGCAGGCTTTGCTGTAGTGTTTTCTGGCATCCAGTGTTGCTGCTGAGAAATCTGATGCTAGTTTTATTTTCATTCCTTTATAGGTGACCTGCTTTTTCTCTCTGAAACTTACTGTATAAAAATATATCTTTATATATTTATATAAAAATATCTTTATTTTTGTGTTTAAAAATTTTACATGGATGTGTCTAATCATGTTTTTATTTGTTCTTCCTAAAATGTGGTACCTCTTGAAGTCTGAAGACTTGCATATTTTTTGACTTATGGAAGATTTTCTTCTATAGTTTCTTTAATAATTATATCCTTTTGTATTCTTTGTTTTCTTTTTCTGGAACTTGTATTAGTTGGATAGTGAATATTCTGGTTTGATCTCCATCTCATATTTTCTTCCATATGTATTCATATTTCATGTATATTGTGTGTGTCTGTATTTCTCTACCTTCTGAGAGTTTTCTTTAATTTTACCTACCAACTCTTCTATTGAACTTTCAGTGTTGGCAATTATATTTTAAACCCTGGCTTCTACTGATTCTCTAGTTATGCTTTTTAAAATAGCATCTTATTCTTGTTATAATGATAAAATCTGAAAAAGATGTCAACATTTAAAAGATGATCTCATCTATTAGCTGAGTTTTCTCCCCTTCTCTTACCCTACCCCCTCCTCCCTCTCTTTCTCTCCTTCCCTCTCTTTTTCACTCTCTGTCTGTCTTAATATTTCTCTGTCATGGTGCAGACTTTCATCAACTATGTAGACAGAAAGGCTCCTTCTCTACTAGTACGGCTTCTTGACTGTCATGCTTTGCTCTAGCAGGTCCCTAGAGAGCTAGCCGGTACAGGGGTGGAGAGTAGATGCCAGCTTTGGGAAGCTTTTATTTTGGAGCACTAATACTTGCACTAGTCAACTTAATCCTCCCTGAATAGCTCGCTCAATTTCCTCGAAGAAGAACATTCTGATATTTGCCTGGGTTTAGCTATAGGCCCTTCTTTATGAAGGGGCAGGAAAAAGAGTGGGGATGTGTGAATTGTGCTCTGTGTTCGTCTTTAGTCACACGCCATTTTCAGTGGCACTTCTCACTTCCATCTTCCTGATACCTGCCATCTTTAAATCCAGAATTTCCTTGGAATCCTGCCAGATAGATTGCTTCCGCCCCAACTGTAGCATAGATTCCAAACTGTGGCTTCTTTTCTCTCCTTCATCAGTCACCAGAGGTTCATGTATCTTCCATGTATTTTCATTTTCTAGTCTTTTGCTGAGATCTCCTGGATGCTCATGACCTTTGCAGTGGGCTTTGGCTGTTGTGACTTTAATACTTTTTTCCTATAATTTTAATAGAATCCAGAAAGGAGAGGAAATAACTCTTTTCTTAGCATATTATCTTGAAGTGGAAGCCTTCTCACTATCTTTTGGAATTTATTAATTCACTATTGCTTATTGAATCGTACTATATACCAGGTGCTGGCTGAGGCACTAGAGATACAAAATTGAATCAGACATAGTTTTTCAAGATATAGATGTAGTGTTTCTAGATCTAGAAGAAGACAGATGTTTAGCAAGCAATTGTGTTGCAGTATTGAAAATGAGTAATAAAAGCATATATAAGATGCTGATGCTCACAGAAGGAAGAACAGTGAATTCTTTTGGCAGTGGAATAGGGGTTACAAAATAACCCATTATCTGAGGTAACATTTAAGAAGTTTTTGTATCTCTCAGACCATGTCAGTTTGAAAATAAAGTGGTGTCATATTAACAGGAACAAAAAAGTCATCATTTCTCTAGCTGATGTAAGACCTTGGTTGAATATCTCCAAATGGCAGAGTGAGACACAAACCAGGGTACAGGGAGTTTTGGAGGAGATAACCCTAGGAAGCAGTGAAGAAGTAGGGAGGATGAGAAAGGAAAGGAAGAAAATACAATACAGATATTTTGTTGAGCTTGTTGCTGCTATGGGCAGCTGGGGCTCTGAAGAACTTTGTAGAAAGCACTTCAAAACAATTCTTCAAAGGGACAGACTGGGAGTTTGAGATTTGTAGATACTGACAGGTATATATAGAATAGATAAATAAGATTATACTGTATAGCACAGAGAAATATATAGAAGATCTTGTCATAGCTCATGGTGAAAAAGAATATGGAAATGAATATATATATATTCATGTATGACTGAAAAATTGTGCTGTACACCAGAAATTGACACAACATTGTAAACTGACTATAACTCAATAAAAAATTCTTAAAAATCTTCAATGGGCAGGAAGCTGGGGCATTTATCCACTGACCTCTATACCCCATTGGCTGAAGGTTGCTTTTGGAGGTGTTATTTCTCTTTCTCTTCTGGGGTATGGCAACCTGCAGGCTCAGTAGTCTTCCATGGTTTAGAGCAAATCCCTGAGCAGAAAAGCTGAGGATGCTTTGGTAGGAGCTTGAATTGGAATCTGGCTTTGCACAGAACACTGTCCGCTACAGCTGTGCCAGATTAGGTGGGCTGAAGGAAGTGGCTAGACCACAAAAACTATTAAAAACTATGAGATGCTGATGTAAGAAATTTTACAGTTGGAAAGATATACTGTGTTCTTGGATTGGAAGAATCAATATTGTTAAAATGACCATACTACCCAAGGCAATCTACAGAGTCAATGCAATTCCTATCAAATTCTCAATGTCATTTTTCATAGAACTAGAACAAAAAATTTTAAAATTTATACAGAAACACAAAAGACCCCAAATAACCCAAACAATCTTGGGAAAGAAGAACAGAGCTGGAGGAATCATGCTCTATGACTTCAGAGTATACTACAAAGCTGCAGTTATCAAAAAAGTATGGTAATGTCACAAAAACAGATACATAGATCATCAATAGAACAGCATAGAAAGCCCAGAAATAAGCCAACACACTATGGTCAATTAATCTATGACAAAGGAGGCAAAAATATACAATAGAGAAAAGACTGTCTCTTCAATAGGTGGTGCTGTGAAAATTGGACAGCTATCTGTAAAAGAATGAAACTAGAACATTCTCTAATACCATATACAAAAATAAATTCAAAATGGATTAAAGACCTAAATGTAAGATCAGATATTCTAAAACTCCTAGAAGAAAACATAGGCAGAACACTCTGACAAAAATCACAGCAATAGTTTTTTGAATCTGTCTCCTAAGTAATGGGAACAAAAGCAAAAATAAACAAATGTGACCTAATTAAACTTAAAAGCTTTTGCACAGCAAAGGAAATCATAAACAAAATGAAAAGACAACCTGCGGAATGGGAGAAAAATATTTTCAAATGATGTGACCGACAAGGGATTAATTTCCAATATATACAAATAGCTCATACAGCTTAATATCAAAAAAACAAACAACCCAATCAAAAAATGGACAGAAGACCTAAATAGACATTTCTCCAAAGAAGACATGCAGATGGCCAACAGGCACACAAAAAGGTGCTCAGCATTGCTAATTATTAGAAAAATGCAAATCAAAACTTAAAGTTTACAATTAATAAATACTGGTGAGGGTGTGGAGAAAAAGGAACCCTCTTACACTGTTGGTGGGAATGTAAGTTGGTGCAGTCACTATGGAGAACAGCATGGAGGTTCCTTAAAAAACTAAAAATAGACTTACCATATGATCCAGCAATCCTACTCCTGGGCATATATCTGGAAAAGATGAAAACTCAAATTCAAAAAAATACATGCACCCTAATGTGCATAGCAGCACTATTTTACAATAGCCAAGACATGGAAGCAACTTATTGATAGATGAATGGATAAAGATGTGGTACACACACACACACACACACACACAATGGAATATAACTAGACCATATAAAAGTATGAAATAATGCCATTTACAGCAACATGGATGGACCTAGAGGTATCATACAAAGTGAAGTATGAAGTATGTGAGACAGAGAAAACCAAATATCATGATATCACTTATATGTGGAATCTAAAAAAATGATACAAATGAACTTATTGACACACCTGAAATAGACTCACCAACATAGAAAACAAACTTATGGTTACCAAAGGGGAAAGGATGATGGGGGGGTGGTGGGATAAATTAGGAATTTGGAATTAGCATATACACACTACTATATATAAAATAGATAAATAAGGACCTACTGTATAGCACAGAAACTATATTCAATTTCTTATAGTAACATATAATGGAAAATAATCTGAAAAAGTATATATATAGTATCTCTCTATATAACTGAATCACTTTGCTGTACATCTGAAACATTGTAAACCAACTATAGTTCAGTAAAAAAATAAAAATAAAAAGGATAATACATTAAAAAAAACCTGTTTGCTGCAGCCCTCCATCTTCCCCTCAGCAGTTTCTGACAATGTTCAGGGCAACCTCGTGTGTGATTGCAAACACGTGACTGGAGCTCTGAGCAGTAGTATCTGACATGAGAGCTCTGGGCTCCTCTGAGCTGTGCAGAGCTCCTCAAACCTCCGTGGTGGCTGCCAGACTAGCGTGACTTCTCAGTCGAGTGCCCTCATCTCTGCCATCTCCCACTGAGTCATATCACAGCCGTGCTGTGCCAACATCAAACCCCCGAGGTGGGGAGAATCCTGTCTGCCCGACTTTGTACCCTGCACTCTGGCTTTGATCCTAAAAGCATTAAGGCATTGAGAATCTGGGAAACTTCTGTGAAGCTGCACATGTCGCCTGGAAGAGGAACACCTTGATCCACTGTGACTTCTTCCTGCACCATCTGGAGTCAGTTAATGTGTCTTGTACTGGAGAGCACAGAGGTGAGGAAATATGGAAGCAGATGGGGAGGTTTTGTGGTGGAAATCAGGAATCTAGACTACGTATCTGGCAGGAATTGGATGCTTTCTTTTCCCTTTTGAGATCCAGGCAGGAAAGGCGAGAGTGGAGAAGAACTAGCATGCTGAGGGGCTTCTATGTGTTGGATGTTGTATAATATTAGATCTCAAGATTTAATCTTGATACCACTTCACACTATGAAGAAAAGGTTCTTATTTCCAAAACAGTCAAAGTGACAAAAATTCAGAAAGAATAAATCATTTTCCTAAGGCTGCAGAATTAGGAAGAGGCAGGGGCAGGATTTGAACCCTTGTCTATCTAGTTCTACAGCCATATAGTGGCTAAAAGGAGGAGAGAAGGGAGAAAAATCAGAAGATAAATTAATTAAATTGGAGGAGAGCACTTGAAGGGCAGATTGAGTCACAGATTTTGATTTCGGTTTGCTCTCTGAACCGTCCAAGCAGTCCCCAGGATAAATTCTACGGGTGTAAACCACCATTCATGTGAAAAGGCCTGGGGGTTTGAGCTGGACAGCTGCTGCTATTAAGAAGGGACAGTGTCCTTAGTTTGTGTAGCAGAGTTACAGGGAGATCATAGGAGAGCGTGGACCTACTGTGCTTTGTTCTGTTTAGAATTACTTAGAGGTCCCGTTTTTGGTTACCAGGTTTCAAGCCATGTTAGGGGTCTTTCAAATCAGCGTGTTTGCTGAAAGAACCAACAGGAGGTTTAGTGGCTTAAAAAATCAGATGTGTGAGGTGTATTGAGGGCAGCAGGTGTCCAGCTGGAAGAAGAGGACACTGAGAGAGACGTGAAGGCTGTTTTCAGATATGTAAAGGGTTGCTGGGGGATTTGTAGCCCATGACAGTGGACCGGCAAATAGGAAGGGAAGGAAGCACTTATCGAGACCTACTGTTTGCCAGCTGCTGCACCGAGGACAAGTACGTGAACTCAGCATAAGGAAGATGGGAACAACAATCTGAAATGCCCATCACTATGGTGAGAATTCTCAGAGCGAGCAACTGGACGTACCAAACCAAGACTGGGTTTGTGCTGGACAAAGATTTTGTTCAAGGGATTTCAGCATTATGCAGTCGATTTGAATGGAAGATGAATGCCTTCTCAGATCTGTTCACTATTAGAAACATATGGGTAGTCTTGGCCACTTATTCTTCCAGATCTTTGAGAATAGGACACCCATCAATTAGGTATGTTATGATGAAAATAAAGATCCTCAAAGACAAAGATAAAAAAATTCTCAGGTCTTCCAGAAAGAAAAAGCAGATCACATACAAAGGAGCAGGAATCTTGTTGAAATAAGAACTGCAAATTAAGCAGTGAGATACCTCTTTATAACAATAAAATGAACAAAAGTGGCAAGGCTTAATAATTCTACATTGGTGGCCTATTTGGTGAGATAATTTCACGTGGGGAAAGAGAAACCTTTATGCGCTGCTGATGTGAATGTGAGTGGGTGCAGCCTTTCTAGAAGGCAATCTGGTGCTCCTTAGTGAAACTGAGAAGAAAGCATTTTCCCTGTTACACACAAATACCTATTCTAGACATATGCCCCAGAGGGACTCTCACACAGGCCTGTAAAGGACTACATAGGAGTTTTTGTTTGGTTTGGTTTGGTTGGGGTTTTTTGGGCAATCGTTTTTGGTGGTAGGGAGTTAGGAGGGACTTGTCTATCACAATGAGAATGGATAAGTAAAGCAAGGTGGACATCTGGTCTAGAACACTTACTGGACGGCAGTCACAATTCAGTGAGCTAGATGGACCCAGGGTTTAACAAGGACTTAAAAACAAAATGAAAAAAGGAAGAAAGTGAATAATTTATGCAATACCATTTGCAATATGAAAAATAAGAACATACAGATAAACATTATCTTTCAATAATACATACAGATGCAAGGACATTTCCTATAAACATTAGAGTAGGGCAGGAGACAAAAGTGAGGATATGGTGGGGAAAAGGAGGCACAATAGAATAAAATAAGTTAAGAGAGTGATGCGGCTCAGAGCGCAATGAGGCACAGAGAGCATGCCACATTTTACCTCCAATAGTGTGCTGAAAAATTTTATAACATTTTTTCTTAAATAGCAGGAAAGATATAGTTACTCTACACACACACACACACACACACACACACACACACACACACACACACACACACACACACACACACACACACAGGTCTAGGGCTCTAAGCATGAGGAATGACACGCCCACAGGGTAAATGCCTACAAAAAGCACTGGGTCCGAAGGTAAGCACAAGTAAAATTTAATAGGTATTGCTAAATTGTCCTGTGAAAGCCTATACCAACTAGCATTTTTTATCAGGTGAGGTATTTTTGATGTGATATTAATAGGGGCACTTTCCAATTCTTTGTTTCTCGAGGTGTGGGTGAAAGGGACTGAGAGGAAGGGAGTTAGGAAGAATCCCAAGGAAAGATGGGATTCGAGCTGGACATTGTGTGAGCCGAGACAGCCCCAACAGAGTGAACTGCATCTGTATCAGAGGTGCGTGCTCCCCAGGCCTCCTCATCCCAGCCCAGCTTGCCCTGACCTGGGCATTTTCCCTCTCAGGTCATCTGGCAGTGGGCTCTACTATCAAGCACCTGCCATGGCATGGGGAGAGGAAAGCCCATCTCATGATGATTACTTAGCCATTGTTACTGTAGCAGGAGTGCAACATCTGTGTCCCTGGGCAGGCACCCCTACCAGGCTTCCAACCCGCTTTCCATCCAACTGCCATGGCCCTCGGTGGCAACCCTGGGCTCCACCCAGAGCCCTTGGCGGAAACAGGATGTAAAGTTCCAAGCAGCGTGAGCAGCAGCTGCTTATCTGCAGTGGTCAGTAAGGCAGACAGAAACATTCTCTGTGACCTTCCTTCCTTTGCGTGTTTGAAAACTCTGACCCCACCCCCCCTTTACGGAGGCAGCGGCTGAGGAGTTTTAACTAAGCAGGGCATAAACACGGAATGTTTGTGTTTCTTCCAATTATTGATTTCTGTAACGTACAGCTGAATTCCCATTTCCCACCCTTTAACATCTTTGGCAGATTCCCTAACTTTCTGCTCTCTTTCAGTTACGAAAATTTTAGTGTGTTGTGGTTTAAAGTGTCCATCTCAGACAATTTAAATCTAATGTCCTCCCTCTTCCAAACCACAGGTTTAACCTGAGCCCTGGGAGATCTAGGGCAGGAGCATATAAACTGACTTTTCGTGTTTCCACAAATCCAGCACCTTGGAATGGAGAAGGGGTGATAGGCAAGGTAGCCAGAAGTCAGGGATGAGGAGAAACAATCTACCCTGAGATACTCACCTCCTTCCTCTCCTGGGTCTACCAGGGTGTTTCTCCATGGGGCATCCTGTTGTCATTTTGGGTGGAACAGTTCTTAGGGGAGACCAGTTCTGTACATTGCAGACTATGAACATTCCCCACCTCCATCCCCACACAAATTCCCATAGCACCCTTCAGTTTTTATGACACACAACATTTTTCCAAACACCCCCTACAGCAGCCATTCTGCCCTGGTTGAGAGCCACTGGAACCTTCTTGGATTGGGGCCAAGGAGGAGGGATGGAGGAGCAAGATCTTAGATTTCTAGGCCTGAGTCAGTGATGGGAAGGAATCACTGCTTGTCCTTTCGTTGGGTCTGGGTTCATCTGGATCTTTCTGTTACTGGGTGATAGTCTCTGTAAAAGATGATGTGTTTGGAGATTTAAGGGTGTTGTCATCTTCTGGACCATTCTATTGTTGAGGACCACCTTAGAGAGGGTAGCTGTGCCTTCCTTTACTCCCAGCAGTGACCCATGCCACCAGCACTTTCTCAGGGAAAGGAGTAGCCCTAGGGTGAGTGGGGGTTCATGTTCCTTTACTGAAAGTCCCCTGAACTACCAAATCCTGCTCCTCCCTCTAACTCCATGTCCCATGTAGTAGCCATGAGCTACCAGAGTACTCTTGTGATAGGTTCTTGTCTCCATCTTCTTCCCAGAACTACCTAGCAAGGACTTTGCTTTCACAAATCTCCAGAAGGGCATCAGACACCAGGGTGTACCTTCATGGATGTCTTCAAACTCTAGAACATATCAAGCTCTCTCAGGAGACGTCACTCCACTTGGATGGCAACCTCAGTATGGAACTTAAGATTGTACAGCTCGATGAGCATCTATCAAGGACATCTATCAGTTTCTTCTTTTTCATTTACCCTTAGTCTTTAAAAGTGATTATCCTGCAACTTTGCCCATCTCTTGGCTTTATGAGGAGTGAGGAAGCACACCTCTCAGTCTTGTATAAATATGTCTCTCACCAAGGACCCATGAGGTTGGTAGCCCTCAATTCCAGCCCTGTATCCTCCCTCTTTCCTTCTTAGATTACATTGAAAATGGTTTTGTGCATTTAGGGTGGGGGGTGGTTAGGGTGGCGGTGATGGTAGTAGAAAATTGATAGTTCTGGTGATTTTCAGAAAGCCCTTTGTCCTGGTTCACTGTAGCGTATGGTGTATTTAGGTCCTTTTTGTCCTCAGCCATGAACCCTAGTCCCTGTTCCAGGGCAGTGGGAAAAGCCCCACTCAGCCTCCTCTGACAGGAGAGCAGCAAGCTGGGGGAAGACTCCTGGAGTCTTGACACTAGGCTGACGCTAGATGTAGGAACTGGAGGACAGGACCATATTCTTGGAATTAAAGATGAAAGGAAGGCCCCTCTTCATAGACTAAGAGCCTACAATTATCTCCCTTGGCTGTTGGTCTCTCCTTTTAAATATTC